>NC_137193.1:53484500-53812000 GCF_960531495.2 Zeus faber | reverse complement strand
GTATGATAGGACTTGATGTTTTTGCGGCACTACATTTCACGCAATGTGTATGTATATGTATGTAGAATGTATTGCAAATGTATTTGTTAATGTTGGCATGTGTCTTCAAAAGGAAATACGAGGTCAAGACGCTGAACGAGTACTTCTTCTCCTTTTACTTCATTAGTAATTTATTAATTTCACTTGAGCACAATGTTGAATTGGGAACTTGCGCTGTTTACCAGAGTCTTGCTTGATCCTTGCTCCTTTAATGGCGAAAGGTCAAGCAAGAAAATCTAGTTTGCCAACTCAAACATCAAGTGGCTCCAGTGTTGCTGTAATATAATGACACTATCTTACAGTAAATAGGTAGCCCTATTTGTTTTCCTTTGTAATGAACATTTGGCCTCTATTCTGAACACAGCTCACCATGGTAGGCACTGATGTGCAGGCCCGTGCAGAGACGTAGGAGCGGCAGGTGCTGGGGGCGCGGGGGGGGGGACTGAGGAAGTGAATATGAATATGCATATCTTGCCCAGAAAACGCGTTACCTTGATGCCCAGTTTGTTGTTTAGAAAACAAAACAAACATAATGCAATATTTATTGTGCAATTCAACGATTTGTGCTTTACATCACAGACATTCATTAGACTTTTGTATAGTTAGTGGGGAATGTCAGTACGAGCCGTCCCTCCTTGGTCCATCCTTGAGCAACAATGCTTAACATTCCAAGCGGGGCAGGCAATTTGTGGAATAATAAATCAGTCGGCATAACACATAATACAAAAGAAAATAACTTCACACTGCGGCCCGTTGTGACTGAGCGGCTACAACCCAACAATTTAAAGTACAGACGCCAAACAGAAGCCCGACCACGGCGTCAGCGCTTTATTCAAAAGCTGATACACGGTATCTCGCTTGTTACTCCAGAACGATGTCTCCGCTGGGGAAAAAAACAACAACCAGCGCCTTCTTGTTCTGGTTAAACAAACAGCGGCTGAGAGTAATGATGCTGCGACGTGAAAAGTGGCTGGCGTCGCAAACGTAAGGTCGGGGACCCGCTCGGCGCTGAGCAAACAATGAGCCGCCAGACCCGCCTGTCCCTCCCGCTATCACCCCGGCTGTATCTCGGAGTCTTAGCCTGAACAAACAGCGGCGTTTTAACTCCACTTCACTGTTTCCACGCAGTGCCGCTCGGGCGGGGAAAGAATAGTTAAGGCTTACGGACGAGGATAGGCCGGGAAGGTGTGTCCTGGTTTAACCATTAAACCCTGGTTCTATCATTTTGGAGTTTCACTGCCGACCACCCCAGATCTCTCCCTGGCCACATGAGCCACCGCACGCCTTGGTTTGTGTTGTCTCCACTTTTCGTCGTACCGAATAACCATGCTGGGAATCGTTTTATTTCTGCTTTGCTCTGCGTCCATCATGGCACAGCCTGACTGTGAATCAGGTAAATAGTAAATCCTTTCATTCGTTAGCTTGAATAATGACTTAATTCCGTTTTTTTTAAATGGAACTGTATGTATGTTTGAACCACAATACAGCATCTAATCTACAGTTAAATAGAAATGAAGTGGGGGGGGGGGGGGGGGGGGCAGAGTTGGTGTGGTTTACCAATTACAACTAATTTGGAATGAAGCCAGTTTTTGAGAACACCAAAACAAAACCAGAGTCTGCTAGGCCAGTAGGCCTCATTCCACTGGCATATGGTTCAAAAATAATAAAAGTTGTTCTCGTCCATTTGGAAGCCTCCTGAACTATATATGTATATATATATATATATATATATATAATTCACAGTAACTACATTTTTCCCAATTGAATTTAGACAATAAGCAGGAAATGGTTAGACTTCTGCAGTTGAAAACACATGACCTTGAGTGAACATTAGTAAACGTTATTTCACTTCCTCTCAGATTACAACTTATATTTGACGAAAAAACACGTCCAATTCTGTGGCGACACCAACTGTGTGTTGTTTTTGTAGGTGCGTCAGAGAGCACACTAGTCCGACTCAGCATCAAAACCGCCTTGGGAGATAAAGCTGTAAGTATACAGTATATTTATATTTAAATACAATGTGTATATATATATATTTTATACTGTCTCATGTATATTTTAATATAAATCAATCAATAAATAAATAAACAAAAAAATAAAAAAATAATAACAATAATATATAAATAAATGAATATACATGAGACACATTTATATTCACAGCAATATATCCAATAGTATCCCTTTTATACTCAACGGTATGTTTATTTTGTCTACCTAATCCATTTTCTTTTCCTACTACTATCAACCGGTTGGATCACTCTGTAATCCTGGAGCTATTGCAAAGGGAGCTACATGAAAACCTACGGTTCTTAATGTTGTTTTACAGTATGAGTGGAATGAGAACGAAATGTTCCTTTTTCGAGCAACTCTGGCTTTTGCCATGAGGAGGTACTACAACACTGAGGCATTCAAGTAAGAAGCATTCTAACGTTCTTGAGAACAAATCACTCTAACACCACAAAAATATCTGATATCTCCCCATCTCTAATCTCTATTACTATTAGCAATGAATTATAATCGCCTTTACTGTCATTTCCTCAGCGTGTCCAGCATTCTTGTGTGTAAACAGTCACCAAGGGTGTCCTTCCTGTTTGTGGTAGTTTCACCGCAAGACGCTATGACCCTTGTTGACAAGGAGAACGTGGAGAACGCTATAAGGTAATAATACAATACTGTATTGATTTGGAGAGGGAGATTGAGATATTACAACCAGTTTTGTAATAACCTTTTAATAAACCTTTTTTTATGTATCAGTCGAAGTCGAGTCTATCAAGTGGGGTAAAGGACAAGGTCACCATACTTTGGTATAAAATAAAGTTAAGATTGAATAAAGATTTAAAACGTCAACATTTTGTTTGGCACTTAAATAAGGTCACTGAGATTGGTGCAACTGTTTTTCATGCAATTATCTTTTAAAATAGTCATTCCCTGAAGTGTAACGTAACGTATATCAAAGTATAAGTAGTGCATATATGCTGTTGTGAATGCAATAATAACAATGAATCAAACATTTGTTACCCTCCTGTAAAATTCCAAAAATGTCCATTTTGCATTAAGCCATCGATGTGATGATTCCTATTCATGGCAGTGGTAGAAGCGGTATCACATGCTATAGAGACTTCATTTACTCAAATATGACAAATAAGACTCAATGAAATGCCTGAATTTGTGAGATGGGAACCAGTGATGACCTCATCGAAATTAAAGACATTTGAACTCACAAACAGTGTAAAAAGTATCAACCTATAATAAGAATTTATATGTCGTTTCCTTCTCAATCTGGACTTTCCATTTGCCCGCCAGGCTGTCCAGGCACCGCATCAACAGCGCCTTCCTGCTCACAGACAGCACACTGGAGTTCGAGGGCGTCTCTCCCACCTTCGCCGCTCCCTTCAACCCCGACACCCCGCCGTGGCTCATCGTGTTCGGGGTGGTCATCGGCGCGGTCTGCGCTGGCATCATCTTCCTGCTCGTTTCATCTCTGCTCCAAAAGAGACGGTGAGGCTTTCCAGATGCAGCAAATTGAGTCGTGTCGATTTTCTGATTTCCCATGATCGAAACATGTTCGTGATGCTGTTTGCTCTCGTGCCTGGGACTCTAGCAAAAACAACGAGAAGGTGGATGAGGAAGACGACGATGAGGACGATGAAGAGAAGCAGGGGAAAGCAGCAGAGAACGGTATTCAGTGCCAGAGTCTAGATGGTGTTTACAACACTGGCTTCTTGGAGGACGAGCGACTGACGAAGATGTAAAACTTTGTGAAACCTGCAGTTGGGTTCACATGAGGGTACAAGATTTAAATATCCCTCAGGAGGTTTATTTTTATCTTTATTTTTCTTCTAAACTGGTATTTTCTTTGTTTTTCCTTTGGTTTGGAAGAGTACAGACGTAGTTTCGACTACTAATCAGTGCTTTGTGAATTCATGAATCCATGTTTTCAGAGGTTGTTGTTTTTCTTTTGAGCTTAGTATTTAAAGTCAGGTGCTGTCCCATTCCAAGCAACTTGATTGGACGTGACGAGACCTGGTGGATGATTTTCTGATGTAAACAGTCCCTGAAAACCCCGAATTAAAGATTCATCAAAATGCTGTGTAGTTCTGATTGCACCGATACAAATAAGACAGAGCTTTTGGAAGTGCTTTTTTAACTATCATGACTGAATATTTTTTTAATTACTAATTTATTTTACTGCTAAATGTCATACACAAAGGATGATTGTATTTTGTTTTATTGCATGATGACTAGCTTGAAATGTGTATAAAGTGCTCTATTGCTGTGGGCGGAAATGGAATAAATTGCAGCGTCTTGCACATTGTTACTGAATAAAATCAATAAATTTGTTTTTTTCTTTCACAGTGTTCTTGACTTGATTTATCAGGCGCACAGAATATTAAACTAATTTCATGAGGTTTAACAGATATTTCAGCATCAGAAACTTTGGCTGAGGTCCCCCCCGAAAAGTGATGTACAGGTTTAAATGCTACATTCGTGGTAAGCACAATAACGCCTTTTGGGGGCGGAGGGAGGAAATCACATACCAACTCATGTACCAGGTATGTGTGTGAGCCATCCCGACTCAAATAAGGATTCACAGAAGGTCTGTAAATCCATTTCAATCCTCAAAACCTGTTTCCACAGCTTATTTCTACATAATGTGCTCAACCACCTGCTCGTCCACGTGACTCACGGAAGGAGCATTGGAGCCTCAAACACATAAAACACGGTTCTAACGAGGGTTCAGTGGGTTCAGCGGTTGTTGTGGCCAAACACTTTTAGCCCGAAAAATGCCAAGAAGAATTAGAAGTCCAAACAATAACAACAGGGGTCCAGCCTGCCGGGCTTTTGCTGATCTGCTCCTAATAATAATAATATTCATAATCATGAACATAATAACCTTTATTTTTGTAGCACCTTTCATAAACAACATGCAACTCAAAGTGCCTTGCATTATGGCACGGTGGCGCGGTGCAGGGCACTGCTGCCTCGCAGCAAGAAGGTCCGGGTCTGATTCCCGCCGCGCTCCGGGCGGGTTATCTCCCAAATAGGAGCCTTTCTGTGTGGAGTTTGCCTGTTCTCCCGGTGCTCACATGGGGTTTCCTCCACCTACCATCAGTAAGGACCCCCCCCCCCCCAAAACAAAACATGCACACATGGTCTGACCGGCAATGGACACTTGGTACCTGGGAGCGCGTGTGTGTGTGTGTGTGTGTGTGTGTGTGTATGCACGTGTTGTAGTGTGGTGTGTTGCGTGACAATGAAAGATTCTTAGCAACAGGAAAAGAACCTGACCCCTGCTTAATGACACTCCGAGCGGCATCTTGTGGTCGTTTAATGTAATGCATACTGTTGAGTTCCCCGGAGCCGAAGTCACATGGAAAGCGCCGCATGACCCGGAAACTCGAATTTCTTTTTGAACGGTAGCATAGTCACCAAGTCCACTGTCTCATAGACGTGACTTTATTGTTCGTTATCTGATTTTCAGAAGTTAACGCGTAGGACTACGATCGTAGGAGATACCGGCTATTGCTAATCCAACGTCTGCTCCAATTATGCACAAACCGAAACTGGTCGTGTTCGACCTGGGTGAGTATGCTTTAATGTCTCGTAATCGTCACGGTTTTCCACGTCGGGTATCACAGCGAGAAGGTCCGTGTTTTGCTTGTGTCCCACTTTTCTCCCAGACTACACTCTCTGGCCCTTCTGGGTGGACACGCACGTCGAAGCGCCTTTCCACAAAGATAAGACGTAAGAACGGTTCGAATTATGTAAACTCATATTTCGTCGTTCGTGTGCTTGTCACATAGTATAATTCAAATAAGAAAGCAAACTTCACTTTAATAGAACGTCTTGGTCGTGGTCCAGAGCGCTGCTGACGTCACGACTGACGCATGACGTCAGCAGAGCCCTCCTGTGTCAAGCACGCACTCCGTCACATTCAGCTCTTGTGGTGCTCATCAGTAATACAAGTGATGCACGGACACGTATTTATATATAATTGTATTATTTATTCCTTTATTTTGTATCCCTGCTACTGACTTGATGGCTGGGTGGGTGTGGGTTTGAGTCCCGCCATGTTTGAGTGTCTAGGACTGTTTTTAAATGTTATTATGTTTTGAGCTTTTCATTTCTGTGTTTGTTCTTCTTTCCTGTTATGTCTTTCGTGCCTTATCTGAAGCTGTTTGAATTGCCCCCTGTGCACAGAATATGCAATAAAAACAGCAACATACAAACACCCTCTCCTTGCCTTGAATGATTACTCGTTTTTATGCAGCTCGTGGCTTCGGTTGCCGTACAGTTGGCACCCGTGGCAGTGGTGACAGGATTTACAGACGTGCGGCCGATGACTTTATTTATTTCTGTTTTACAGGGGAGCGGTGGTGGACGCAGGGGGACGGCGGGTGTCTTTTTATGAGGACACAGTGGAAATCCTGGCATCTCTTCACAGCCAGGGCATCAAAATAGGGGTCGCTTCACGGTCAGCAAACAAGAAATCGGGGGCTGTTTTGCTCTGCTTTATGCCTTAGCGAGGCTGTTGTGTCACTGCTAAAGTGGCTTACTGTTTCTTAAATTGATAGGAGGATGTCTTGGCTGTCTATGGCTGTAAAAGGCCGTGACGTGTCACCCTTTTTCTCCCCCCCCATTTTCAGCACCGGGGAGGTACGCGGGGCTAATCAGCTCTTGTCCCTTTTCAAGCTGAACCAGTACATCTCCTTCAAAGAAATATACCCCGGTTCCAAGGTCCCTCATTTTAAGAAGTAAGGGTTAAATATCTTTGAATGAAGTCTGACCGCAGTTTTTTGTACTTTGTTTAGTTCTGTAACATGGTGGAAAAAGTTCGGCCTCACATTGTGAAATCTGTAAAACCAGAGCGAAAAGTCAAGAAGGCAGGAAACATCTTCATAACAGTTCTGTTCTTCTCTTTAAAACTACAATTCTCCAATAGTAATGCCTTTATACCCGAGGCTGTTCCTTTTCCCAGTGAATTGTATTTGTTTTGTTTTCTGGCCACGATATTGATCACATTTTTTGAGCGTCGCATCGATCGCTTCACGTCACTGCCTCTTAAATCGCAGCATCGAGCCAACTCATCACGGCCCCGGTTGTTGTGGAATAACAATGGCGCTGTTGTGCTTCCCCCAGGCTCCAGGCTGACAGCGGAGTCCAGTACAGTGACATGATGTTCTTTGATGATGAGCAGAGAAATATCTCCGACATCAGTCGGCTTGGTAAGTACTTCAGACATCAATGGAAACATATTTCCTCAGACTGCCTACCTTGGCGGAGGCTGTCCTTCTTTTGTTGAAGGATGAGCTGTTGTTCTGTCATTCAGAGATGGAATCAGCATAATTTAAGTTTAAGGTTGAAGACATGGTAATGGAGTGATTTGTTGCGTTTTTCTTTGTTTTGGTTTCGGCCGCGTGTCACGCCTCTCTCAGGGGGAAAAGTTTCAAGAATTCCCTACATAATAACTCCTCTCGCATTGTATTGCCCACGTTCACCAACGTTGCTTATCAATTCCAAAAAAAATACATGTTGTTAAGTCGTCGTGTTATTGCTTAGCAGGCAATTTCCAAAAAAGCAATATGAGCAGCCGTGGTTAACAATGGAGTGCAATGTTGCCGGTCTTAGGGTGAGGTGGATAATGAAACGCAATCATGGTTACATTAACTGGCAAATTGAACTTCAACTCGTAAACTTGGGGTAATATAATGGGTTCTATTATTTGTTCCTGTAGCTCCACTGAACAGCCTATCTGTTAATGGCTCTAAGTACAATGGCTGCAAAGAGCTTTTTGGTTGATATTAAAAAAAAAATGCACACATTCATGCACACATGCATTCATACGGAGGTGAAATAGTCTCAATACCTCCCAGGCGGCTGAGGGTGTGATTGCTGATCGGCGTGTGAGATGCTACTCCCTTTTAACCCCGAATCACAGGTGTCCACTGTGTGCTGGTCCGTAATGGAGTGACTTTGAAACTGGTAAATGACGAGGTCGCCAGCTTTTCCTCGAGAAGCCGCACGTGACGGCGGCTCTACGGGGATCACATTCATCCTGCACGGGAGTATGGCGCCAGAGACCGGTCTCACGGTGACACGGATGCTGTTCACCTGCATAACTTTTGGTGGCCTTGTTGTACTGTCAACTGAAAATACATACGGCGTCTGCACATATTTAGTGTTGAATCTGCTTGCTCATTTTATTGACTTCAAACATATTTTTACTTGTTTTTTTATTTATTTTTACGTTTTAGTTCATGTATTGTAATTAAGCCTAGTTCTATGTTAGACCTGTTTTCTATCTTTACTTCTTTTAAGCAATATCATGTTTCTTTACACACTCCTGCAGTGTGTAGTGGTACCAACTACATTGTGTTGAAGGTGTACAGTACCTTGACATGAGGACTAAACCATTAAACGCTGCATTAGTTTGAAGAATGAATTGTCATCAGTTGTTTACTGCCAATTACGAGCCCCGAACGCAAACCATCGTCCAACACCAGCACAGATCGAATCGAATATATTTATTGTGAACAGCATAGACTTTGACTGTTCGGTCTCCCTAGAGTATAATGATTGACAGAGACCATTTTCTCCATTAGAGAGGTTGGTGTAAAATGAGGCCTGTCGAGTCGAGGCCTGTTATATCTGACATGTTGGATAAAGCTCAGGGTCAAATTTTTGTAGTGAATTCAGTACTGATACTTTATTTCAGCCAATAGCAGAGCATGTTCGTATTTCTAATAATTTGTGTTTTGTGCTTTTCCTTTCATATGTATTTTCTTTCAACTGTATTTTATGTACTTCCTCCATGTGGTTAAAAATGTATCTGTCAAATTTTAGATGGAAAAATTTTAATTCTCAGTAGGATGATGGTTTTAATAATCTTTAAATTGACCATTGTTATAAGTGAGATTAGCAAGAAAGTGACAAATTAAAGCGGCAGTCATTGTGGGAATATACAATATTCAATTTGTTAATGTGCTCAAGTCAAATAAATACCTTAAAAAAAATGTTAATAAATCAATAAATACCCCAATAAAAAAACAAGTTTTGAAATTTGTTTGGAACCAAGTTGTTTGCAGACGATAACTTGTCAAACTGTTTAACGTCAACTGTTTTCTCTCTGTTTGCTATTTGCATTATTATATGCAGTTTGCAAGTGCTGAAAGTAAATGTGGTGACAGATCAATAAAGGCAAAATCACAAGTGATTTTTTTATTAGATAAATGATTGGTCCGAGGAAAAAAAAGTTTGCACTCTTACGTATTCACTGAATTCCATTAATGAAAATCTCGGACATAATATTCATTGAGTGAATACATATACTGTATAAGAAAAATGTCTTGTGACAGCTCCAACTACAGCAGAGATTTACTGTATATGTATCTGTATGCACATGAAGTTACTGTACTTTCACGACAGTACACAAATGTCTTTCACGATGGTTTGAATATCACTATCTGAATTTCGAGGTCTGTGAGCAGATTGCATAGTGCACAGGGTGTTCTACAGCATGGATCACTATCGACTGGAGTTTTGTGCTTCATCCGATCCACAGAGCTCAAATAAAAACGTGAGGCTCCGCAAATGTGCATGGCAGTGTAGGTCTATATAAACATGCAGTTGGTTAGAATTGAAGTTAATCATATCACCAATTCTAATTTAGATGAAAATGTTGCATTCGAGAAGAGTTCCTGGTGCGAGTGCCCCTATTAAACTATCAATATTAAATTTCACAATTCTATTCAATATTTCATGAGGCCTATTTTCTAACAATGCAGCTTTCAGGGCTCAGAATCAATATTTCAGAAAGTGAATTTTTCATAACTTTTGCTTTGAAAGCCTAAGTGCATTATTAATATTAGTTACAAGAGCAGTGTAAAAGTGACAGAATTCATATACACATCATAAACATAGTGGAGGTGTGTACTGTATATAAAGTATGGACCCATTTCTCCGCAAACCTTGACTTTTCATAACCCAGTCTCCAGTTACCAGTCTTGTTGAAGGGGGAAACATGAAAGTTTCTGACGGAAGTTGTGTATTTTTGGCCTCAAATTAATTAGGATTCGAGGCAGACTCTCGCTACAGGTCCCCTAGAAATCCCATCTTTGCCTCTCTTCAATGCCCTTAATTTCTTGTTTATAGCTCTCAACTGTCGTATCCTTAATATGGGGTTCTCCCTCTGCAACCACGGTCTCCTCCTCTGTCATCTTCTTCTCTTGCTCCTTCTCCCTCTCTCTCTCTTTGATAATCTCCACCAGTCTTTGAAACTTCTGGTTTAGCTCCTCCATGCCTCCCACCCCTCTTCCCTCCTCCTTCTCGTCGTTGCTCTCCAGCGAGCTCAAGGACTCCGCCCGCGAGTCCCGCCCTTCAAACTCGTATGTCTGCAGGGAGTCGTACGGCGGCTGGGATAAGTCGGAGGTGACCTGGTCCAGACGGAAATTCAAAAAATCTTCCATTCTCAGCGGGAGGGAGTTTGGCACCCCTATTTGGCCAGACAGCTGCTCAGGTGGGGATCTCCATGTCTTTCCGTTTTCAGTCATGCCGCCAGGTATGTTCGCTGGCTTTGGTATCAGGTCCCCTCTACCCAGGCTGTACATGTTGAGGAGCTGTGACCCATCTTGGTACAAAGCACCAACGCTGCCAGCTCCTTTGAGAGGCATCCCTTTGCTGCACGGATTCAACGACCCCACGATGCTGTACGTGTCTTCTTTCAGGTGAACTGGCGCACTCATTTGGCTGCAGCTGGAATAATTTCTCTCCGAGGCTGAGGGGGTGGAGGAATCCGTGTCAATATCATCTATTGTGGAGCTGGTGGCTCCGGTGCTGAGCTGTGTCTGAGATGACCCCGGTCTGCCCTCCTGCTGGTTTGATGAAGAGCTGGTGTGACTCTGCGATGAGGACTCAGATGGGCCACAGTCGGTGAGAGATTTGGCTTTATTTGTTGGTGTCAATTCTGTGTCTGTGGACTTCATCTGTAAAACAAAAAGAACAAAAATGAAAGCATTCGTTTTGGAAGGCAGGCTCGAGAGGACCTTAATGTGATGCAAATATCTTTTTATATTGTCATTTTGACTAATACCTGGTCCTGACTCAGTTGTGTCGCAGAAAGAATGTCCTCACTGCTTCTATTTGTGTCTATAGGCTCGTCAGTAGCCAGCACATTGTCCACTTCTTTGCCGCCAATGCCCATCTTGGCAGAGCGCATGCAAGCCACTCCAGTCTCCGTAGGTTCAAAGGTGCTCTGGTTCTGCGTGACAAGGGAGCTACTGACACGATTGCCAGGCATCCCGTAGGTCAGCTGGGCTAGTTGCAGACCCACCTCCAGCGGCCCCTCCGGGTAATCTCTGAGAACGGGGAGTGTGTGGATGCCGTAGCAGAGACGACCGTAGAGCGGGGCGGAGCCCGGCCGCTGAGGGACGAGGCCGGGGCGGGGGTTACGACTCCAGCTGTAAGTCCTGGCTCTCGGCGGATTCTGCTGGGTGTACCATCTGTGCCAAAACAGAGACGTGAGGGAGTGTGACATGACACCGCACACCGCACACACCACACCACCGCCAATTAAACATTCTTAAGATGTAGCTCACATGTTGCCTTTGCTTTGCATGTGCTGGACTCTGTGCATGCTCTGCAGGGCTGTGATGTCGAAAGCTGCCGTGTCCGCTTCCCCTCCCCCTTCATCATCGTAGGAAATGATGTTCTCTCTGACATCATCCTCCTCGAAGGCTAAGTGGGAGTCTCGCTTTTGATGGCGCAATGACAGCGAGAGCGCACACACCACTGCAGGGCAAGGAAGAGAAGATGTGACCCCATGCTGTTCAGTCAGAAACAGAAACTTCAACGGAAACTTCAGCAATGCTGAAGAGTTTTCAAAAACTTTGCGTCAGAACATGGTATGGATCACTCTCCAGAGACACACACAAAACTAGCTGAGGACGGGCAGACAGACCGTCCCTTCCGTCTCACCCAGCAGAGTGGTGATGCAGGCCAGGAGCGCCAGCACGGTGACCATACTGAATATGAGAGATGGAGAGGCAGAAGGCAGGGGCAGACACACTGCATGTCTCTCCCATCTCCTGTCCCTCTGTCTTCCCCGATCCTCGGCCTGCATGCCCCCTCGCAGACAGGGACAGATCGTCACAGTGACCGTGCCAGTGTTGGTTAGGCCAGAGGCCCCGTCTCGCAGCACCACCGGGACGTAGAGGGTGAGTAAGGAGGGTGAAAAGCCGGGACGGGGCTCCAAGGCGGACTGCAGCACCAGGCTGGCTGTCACACCTGATGATCAGGCAACAAGACATCAAACACATGAGTCATTATTTGGCCCCGAATCATGTTTTTGCCTTATTATGTGTTCAAACCAAATCCACACTACCTTCACTCTCCCTGATTGTGAGGTTGAGGGCAGAGCTGGACTCGGGGGGAATGCTGAAGTGGACTGGAGCGTCCTTTCCTCCTTGGTCCCGGTCGATGGCTCGCAGGACCTGCACCACCTAGACAGAGTGGGATATTCTGTTTGACCTCGCTAATAACTTAATAAGACTAACTGTACATAGAGAATATCTAATCAAGTAGAGTGTGAAGGAAAGCAGTGCACTTTGGATACTCCGATTGGTTCAATGTCGCGTTCCGTCTGAAATAAAAGGCTGATTCTAAACTACCACTGTGGGAAATCAGTAGCATTTTGAGGAAAGTGTTTTAATCTCTGTATACGTGTAATTAGTTGTTGTTGTTGTTTATGATTGTTAATTGGGTTGATTGAACTGGTCACACATTAGTCTTAAAGCTTAATTACAGTGAGTAGAGATTAGGTTAAAATCTTCTAAAAATTATTATCCCATAAAATCCAGTAATGTTTTATTAGCAGCAGAGGCCCAAAACAAAAATAGACTAAAAAAATAGAAAACTTGGAATGAAATCAAGTGAACGGAATGGAATGCCGGGCGAATGTTAACGCAAACTGACCTGACCGGGGGCACTGGAGTCGCACACGGACGTTGTGTACTGCCTGTCCAATTCGGGCGCATTGTCATTCTGGTCCAGCGTCTCTATAGCAACCACCACCCTTGTCACAAGATTGGGGTTGTCTGGAAGGGAAAAGGAAAATGACACTAATGTTGAATTATCTTTGCGTTACCGGCAGTTCCCCATTCCCAACTATTAACCCCAGGCAGTCGCGAGGAGTGAATTATGGTTCCGTGCTCGATTCCGTTTGCCGCGGTGCCGGAGGGCAGACGGCGCCAAAATACCCCTTCGCCGTGGCGAGGACATACCTCTCTGCGTGGCGATGACTGTGATGTTGTGCCACTGCTCCTGCTCACGGTCCAACTCCATTACGGTGCTGATGAAGCCCGTGTCGGAGGCAATGCGGAACAGAGCCTCGGGGTCCGACTGAGGATCAATGGAATACCTGAAACATCAAAACAGAGATGGAAATAGGTGCAATAAAGATAGGAGCGAAGCAAGCGAGTTGTGATGCAAGACTCGTGAAACGATTCTTTCGTCGTGAACAAATCTTTTAAGCGACGCAGGAGTCCAGAGTCACTCTGGCAAAAGAGCTTTCCGTCCGTATAATAATAAAATAAATTATTTTGTCAGAATGAATTAATTCTTGTGAGAATTCCATTCACGACCCTCGCTCACGGTGCTTTCCGCGAAGTGAACCGAATCTCTAAAAAGAGCCAAACTTTTCATCACTGTGAGTGAGTGAGAGAGCGAGCGAGCGAGTGAGTGAGCGAGTGAGTAAGTGCATTTCCTGCCCCCCGGCGTCCACCTTATGTTGGAGCTTTGGCCGGTGTCGGGGTCCACGGCGGACACTCGGCCCACGGAGCACACGGGTGGACAGTTCTCGGACACGTCCAGCCGGTAGCGGGCCCTGGAGAACCGCGGGGGCTCGTCCGCGTTCAGGACCATGACCCGGACGGCGGCCAGGTCTTTGAAGGGGCCTTTCCGGAGGTAGCGAGCATCCACCATGGGGTTGGTGACCTCCACCGAGAAGGAATACGAACTGCGTGCCTCATAATCCAGCAGCTGTTCCGGGAGAAAGAGGAGAGCCTGAGCATGTATGTTTTATTTCAAACGTTTGATAAAGGATTCATGTGCACATAATGTATATATGAAATGATACATTCATGTGGCTTCCTATGTGGCTACTGTGCTCCGTCTTATATTCCCCCGTTGTTTAATGGTGGAACTATTTTAGATAACCTCAGCATTGTGGGCGTCCTTAATAAAGAGGGAAATTCCCATGTGCTGCCTTTTTATATGGTCTGTTGATTTCACATCGGCTCCGCACTCATTCATTTCTATTTCTTAGCTGGCTGCACATCAGTTCATTGTTTTCTTTCTCTCTTTCTGGACTGTTAAAGGTGGCTAATTTGAACCTTTCAGTAATGGTGTCGTTCAAACGAGTGAAACCCCTGGATGGCTGAACAGAAAAGACCACGGTGAAAACCGGGCTTGAAACTATCTCAAATAATTATCTGCGCTCGCTTTCAGAGTGCAGTATATTTTCAGTGTCTTTTTGCACGATTGTAATTGCTCCGCGGAATTGTCACATCGAGATAAGCTCTGAGATCGGAACGGAACGGAAGGGAGAGAAGAGTGTTATCGCTTATCGTGCTTCGGTTTGATCGCTATCACCTCATCAGGCCTGGCGAATTGTGTTATTGTTGGACTGCGGTAAAACATGAAAAATATTTTTTATTCTCAGCAGTTCCGATAAAAGCCAGATAGGGAAGCTGTTCTAAGTATGATGTCCAACACGAACGACACTCCTACGACTAATAGTGGTGATCCTCTGTTGTTGTGGTGGCTGGTTTCCGGTTAAAATGCCACGGAATACGTTCTGATGAAGATTATTTTGCGTTTCTGTTCTCGATAATCAAATCATAGCATGTTTTAACTCCACGCACTGCTTTTTAAACAACTTCTTTAGGATCACATTTGAGTACATTTGGAAATTGCGATTAATTGCGATCAATCACGACTAGTTATTGGAATCGTTTGACAGCCATAACTATTACCCGTGCACCTTTACAGGTTCCCTCTTCCCTCCTCAGCCTTTTTCCCTCCTTTCTCACTTTGTTCAGCACAATGACGGCCTCTCGTTCTCTGGCGGTGATGTTAAACGTGTCCACCCCTTCGCTGTCCAGGATGCTGAACTCCAGCCGAGCGTTCTCCCCCAGGTCGGGGTCGGAGGCCGTCAGACGTCCCACCTCTACACCGGGAGCCGCTAACTCCGACACAGAGAACGTCCACGCACCTGGAGCCATCCCAGCGTTGAGGTTGAAATTAAGGCATTTGGATCATTTCAGGGACAAATGTGGCAATGTTGATTTAGGTTGCTACCTCCAAATTATTCACAAGGATACATTTATGGAAAAATGTGAACTAGAGGCGATAGACAAACGCATCCAAGCTGTTTAACCAATTCCAATGACATAAATTCCATTTTTCCATTCACATATTCAACATTTTTAGAAGTACAAAATCTTCCATCTTCCATTTTCTGTGTAATTCTACACAGAAACATTTTGTTACTGTTATTTTCCCTGTTAAAACACTACTTACCCTATTGCATATTGTACATGCACCCATACATATACATATATTTGGATTTTATATAAAGAGAAGAAGAGGAAACCCAAAGAGAAGGTTTATGGATGTGGTGAGGGAGGACATGCAGGTGGTTGGTGTTAGGGAGGAAGATGCGCAGAACAAAAGGTATTGGAGGCAGATGATCCGCTGTGGTGACCCCTAATGGGAGCGGCCGAAAGAAGAAGATGAAGATATATATATATATTTTTTGGTTTATATCTTTTGCCTACTGTCTATGTAGTTTTTGCTTTTGCTTATTTGTATAGATTTTTTTTCGTTCCTACTTTTTTGCCTTCAGAGTTTGCCCTTTAACATTTCACTGCGTACGTATGATTGCATGTGACAAATAAAAACCTTAAATCTTGAATTAAATGCAATAAAAACATATTCCACTGTTCTGTTCTATTGGTAATTTATTTTAAACTATGACTCACTATGACCCTGCCCCACCAACCCAGGGATAATTAAAATGTTATCTAATCGTATTACACCTTGTATCAAAAGGTATTCATCAATTTTAGTTTACGTAGTTTATTTTATGGTCAGCGAATCTCTGTTTTTTAGTTGTCTAATGCAGTGATCCTCAAACTTTTTAGAGTGTACTGCTAAGATGACTAAGATGAGATGAGACTAAGATGTTTTTCCAGCTGAGCTTCACTTGCCATTGGGAGGAAACAAAGATAATTGATATCAATGATGTACTGTTTGTACGTTGTATGTGTTTTTTTAGACAATATATATAACCAATATTTTTTTACACATTTTCAATTTTAATTTTAAGAGTACCCCCCTGCAGTATTCCTGCAGTACCCCTAGGGGTACAAGAACCCCCATTTCAGAAACACTGGTCTAATGCAGCCAATGTGCAGTGATCAGCAGATTGTTTTGTCATTTATTCTCTGTACCATGACCTCTCTCTACACTGCAGCATGGTGTAAAATCGTTCAATGCATCGGTGCTGCAGCAAAGCAGCACATGCGACACTCTAACGCAGGTTTTCTAGATCTAAAATAGCCAGAATGTGGAGAACATCTCGAGCCTGCCTCCGTCTGTTCAAAGGGAATACGAGATAAGCTGTTAATATAAATTCACTCGTAGAAAAACTGTCGCACAGAAAATAGACGGAGGTAGCTGGGGAGGAACGAAACAGTTATATACAATTAGTTAATAAATAATCGACTCTCCGCATTTGGTAGTATCAACCTCCCCTTATGTGCAGTGTGAACAGCAGAGTAAAGGGGAGCGGCGTTTAAACATTAAGACCAACATGTCAGCGAGAAACAGACATGAGAGAAGAGGGATGGAGGAGTAATGGAAAGAGATGGAGAGATACATCCGGAGATGCATTGTATGTCCAGCATCTCACACACCGTCTGCTGTGATTTTACTCTCTATTGAAGCAGAAAGCACTGAACTTAAGGATGAAATATTAATAGAATGGAATGTAAAAAGGTCTGGATAAGAACAGGCTGGCAGCAAATTTTGAGTCTTCCCTCCAAAGCCTCCGTCCATCTGAGCCACCGGGGAGCAAACGCTGCTGACACGCATAGTGACGCTAATCGTCTTGACAAAATGCTCGGTATTGCAATTGATTTGATAAGAACTGTGGGAAAGTGAAAGGAGAACTATGGATATTAAATATAAAATACTAACTGCTTTAGAAAAGCCCAAAATATTATTTTAAATGTGTTCATCTGCCATTAAAAAAACTAAGACTGGAGGAAAGCTCACACACAGATACAGACACACAAACACACGCACACACACACACACACATGCATACACATGCACACACACACTTACTTCTCCTGAAGTGGGGGGGGTTGTCGTTGACGTCGCTCAGCTTCACGGTGACCGTCGTCGTCCCCGACAACCCGCCCAGATGCCCCCCCATGTCTTTGGCCTGAAGGACGACCAGGTACTCGTCCTGAGTCTCTCTGTCCATGTCAGGTACAGCCGTCCTCAAGACACCTGCAGAAGGAAGGACAGTGTCAGTCCGCTCTGCTGAAGTTCATGCCACATGTGATGATAATATTTATTACCGACGCTGCACATGTTCAAGTGTAGGCAAATAACACCCACATGGAAACATCACGAATAAAGGCCTCTCTGGCAATAGATTAATGTAAGAAACGATTTACGTCATTCTTTACCATTTCTTCGGCACTTGAAGACTCCTTGTTAATCTTTTTCTCAAGCACGAACACAGAAGTGAATTGAAATGACTAAATAATGATTCAAACATAATTGTTAAACGGAAATCTGAGGTTTTGTGTTTAGGTGAGCAGTTTTATTGAGTGCAACGCTTTTTGAAGTTTTATGAAGAGTAAAACAAATGAAATAAAAAATTAAATATGTGCTGCGCCATCATCGAGAACTGCCAAAATGGAATGAGAAAAGAACAGCGTGTTTAAGAAAAATGTGTGTTTTTTTTGTCCCCACTGCCCCAGCAAGCGAGCGGTAGGGCTCGCAGTGCATCACGGCATGCCTGCCACCGCCAGGAATAAAACTATGTGTGTGTGTGAGTATGTGTGTGTGGTTGCGGGAGAAGGGGGGACCATTTAATGGACCACGGTCCGCCGAGTGAAGAGCATTACGGGAAAGTGTGATATTTTGGTCATGGCCCGACCTGTCTGCGGATCCACAGAGAAATAGTCCTGGCCCTGGGTAATGGCGTACACCAGCCTTGCACTGTTCCCATACGTCGGGTCGTCAGCATCCCGGGCCGTTACCTGGATTATGGATGTTCCTGTGGGAGAGAGTGGGGCAGCGGACCATGGGAGACCACTTAAATGTATTATATGGATTATATGACTTATCTTTTCTTGAGTTTTTCTGAACACCCGCCTATATACAGCTACACAAACATGAGCTCTGAACTCTCTCACTAAGGAGGAAAACGACCGAAACAAGCTTATATGTAATAGTGATTACAGTGATGGCCGATAGTACCTATGTTGGCCATTTCCGGCACCATTGCAATGTAGGGTTCGTCGGGGAAGACGGGCGGGTTGTCGTTGATGTCCTGCACTCTGATGAGGAACTCGGAGGACGGCTCCAGGGCACGACCAGTTTGCCGGTCCGTCGCCGTGGCAATAAGTCGGTACTGGTCCTTCTCTTCTCGGTCCAGGGATTTCGTCACATGTATGTTGCCCGTCTGGCTGTCGATCACAAACACGGAGCCGACGCCCTCGCCCTCCAAAGTGTATTTGATCCGGCCGTCGCCCCGGTCCATATCGGTGTGAAGCTGGAAGAGAAGAGCGAGCAGCAAAACTGAACCTTGCTTCTCTCTCCCAGTTGAGCTCGGGTCTGGGATCCATAAATATCTCAGTATCAGCGACGCCGAGGTAAGCTGTTTCAGGTATTATATCCCTCATTAGTGCTCATCTATTTGCCCTGAAAGTACTGTAAACACGGGCACGTAAAAACGGATGATATATGACAAAATAAGATGGTGCTCATTGAGCGGGAACTGAGCGGCACCAGGTGTGGAGGACGCATAAGGGACCAGGATGAGTACTGATGTGTGTGGCTAATTAACGCATCAGACCCATGGCGCTGTGGGGGTTTGTCGAGGGCAAACGCACATCCACGTGGACGGCGGCCCCTACAAATTTCCTGTGTTCACAGATGCATGCGAGCGATGCCGCCAGAGTATCTGCATCCGTCTGTCTGTCCCTTCTGTCCATATGCATGTTTCCTTCCTTACTTTCTGTATTTCCATCTGTTTTCCTGCTCCTCTTCCTATTTAAATTGGACTCCCCCCCCACTCCTGCTGTCTTTACTTCATTTGACAAGCTGCCTCTCTTACTGAAATGGCCCATCTGACCGTCTTCCTTTTTTAAACTCTCCCTCCGACGATCTGTTTGTGTTCTCTGGTGCAGCGTACTTGTTTGGTATATAATTGCGGAGAGGATATTAGTGCGAGCTTGATCGGTAAAAAGGGCCAGGCACACGGAAATAGAAAGCCAAAGAGATTACTCAGCCCTCATCACGTCGAGCTTTCTGACCAGGAACCTTCACATCCCCCTGCCCTTAAGGCACGTCCGCACATGTTCATAATCCATAGGGCTTACTCACTCTCTTACTCACAGTGAGACCAGTGGGAATCTGGACCTTGAAATGTGGCAGCATTCCTCTTTCTGATCATTTAGGAAGCTCTGGATGACGAGCGTAGGATGGTTTCTAGGTTGCCGGTTTAATTTCTCGAGGCAAGGTGTGTCCCTGAGATTTGGCAATGGCGGTGATGATGTCATGCGATTGTAAGAGTTAAGGCGAGTTCACATTTTCAACTTCGGGCAAGATCCCGGCCGACATATGGATATGGACTTGAAGATAAGGTCAGGGTCGGAGAAACTCAAGATAATACGTTGTACAAAATTGTTCCATGAGAGGCCGGGTGTCTTTATTCCTTCCTCCACCCACGGCCCCTCGCACCCTTTGTTCTTAAAGCGAGCCGCACTTCTTTCAACATCTTTGTCAGCGTCTGCCTGTTTCGCTCTCTTTCTTGCACCACCGCCACATTCTGCCCCTTCTCCCTTTTAGCTCCTCTCTTTTCCCTCTAATTACTTGCTCACTTCAGATGAGCATCACTCAGCACAGCAAAACCTGCTCACAGCGGGGAAGGAAATGATCCGACTGATAAAATACAAAGCCATAAAATGTTGAGGTGTGACGCTGAAAATGATCTGTGATAGAATTCCTTTTTGGATATTTTCTGCTCTCGTATTCTCTTTAATCCTTTCCTCCTCCTCTTATTTGGGATGTACAGTGTGTCCAATGTTATTCTATCGTCTGCACACTGATTTTTCCCGGGGGGGGGGGGGATTTCTGGCCTTCTTTCATTGGTTAAGGTATTATTCAATGTACGGTAAGCAAATCACGCGTTTACAAGTGCCGGCAGTTGTCTTGAAATGATTATCTGCATCTCTATCGGCCGATAAAGGCATAAACATTTGAGTAAAAAGGATAGGACATCCAATTCCCAAATGACAAAAGAGATGTTTTATCACAAGCAATCAACACTAGAGTCGCACCAACAGGGGCGGGGGGGGGGGGGGCCCTCTCGCCTGTTTTGCGGTTCCAGTAACATCCCTCCCTGACTATATCAATAACAGTCAGGGAAGAAGATTAAACATTTATGAGGTGTACACACAGCTATGGTGAAAATCCAATCTAGAGTGTCAGTATAAAGTACACTGCAGCAGCTCCAGTGGCTGGCAGGGTTCCCTGTTAGCATTTCGGCTGATATAATCCCCACTGTGTGCAAAGCTGCCAGCTGCTGCATTACTGTAGCTGTGCAGCGTCTCCCGGCGAAATGCCGCGAGTATCCCCAGGGGTCCTGATAGTTTATAGTCTGCACTTCTTAAAACACCTAAGACACTTTTGTCCTGGCAACACTGACAGCAATCAATGAAATATTACTGGTGCCGGCCACAGCGGAGGTTCACGTTGAGCTGCGTTATGCAAAGTGACAGGTGAAGGAGGCCCGGACATAAGTGCTGAAGCACCCACTGGTTGTGACAAACAAGCTCACCCGTCCGATGAGCACGGGCTCGGGTCCCCTGTACTCCTCTATCACAAAGAACTGGTTCCAGAGCCAGCTCCGTCGGCGTCGGGAGCGCGGCTTGGCCGGCAGCGGGCGTGGCCCCGGGCGGCCGTCTCCAGACGTCGCCGGCCATCGGTAGTGGCCCCGGGTCCTCTCGGGCCGAACTCCGACACTCGCCTCCTCAGTCCCGGGAGCACCGCCGCCCGAACCAGAATCCAGATAGTCGTGATTGATGTTGACGACTTCACGGTCGCTATTAGGTGTCGCGTCGCTCCTCGGAAATGCGAGCTTGGACAGACGGGACCGGGTGGACGGCTCTGGATTCAGAAGTAATACTGTATCTCTCCCTGACATGTTCTTTAAAAAGCCAGAGATATTAGTCTTGCTTTCTTCCAATTTAAATTCGCCACCTGCCAGAGACCTCATTTCGTCCTCGGTATTCAGAGCATATCCTTTCAACCCGCTCGCCTTCTCCAAGGAAGCAGAAGTTTTATTGGGGCCTGCCTGCGATTTACGACTTCCCAGCGATGTTCGCGGCGACTGAGCGTGCTGGTGCGAGAGGCTCACAGCCATCGAGTCGCTCTCGCTCAAACTCTGCCCGACGAAGACCAGAAGGAGCAGAAACACAGCCGGCGCTGCCATGGCTGCGGGTCCCAACTCTCTCAATAACGCTTTGAAGAGTTTGAAGAGTGTCCGGGAAGATTCACATGATGCTGCACATCGTCTCTTTTTACTCGCCGTCGTGTTTCCCTTTGTTCTCCCCGGGGTCCGCCTTCATCTGGTTGTCTCTCCTCGCCATTTCCCAGGCAGTGTTCATGTTGCAGGAGTCCCGCCTTCCAAAACAGGATTACCTGCAGGAGAGATAATTAATGTAATCTCTGCCGTCTTAATTAAAATGAAAGCAAACAGCGCTTCCAGGAATAATAGTTAAGAGGCGCGGAAAGTTGACACATTTCTCATTAACTGGAGAAGAAAAGGCAGACGCTTTACACAACAAATTTGGAAACAGAATCGCACTGTTGATTTCTTTTGCGCATTAAAGTCATTTATCTTAATTGTTGCATAAATAAGTGAGCTATAATGATACAAATACAGATACTTCTTTACAACGTCCTTCTTCAGGAACGCAGTAACTTCACAAGAAAAAAGGAAAGGTATTCTTATACGTCTTATCATTTAATTTCAGATTGCCGTGGGTTACGTGGGTTGAGTGTGGTCCTCAGAACTTTTCTATTAATTTTTCCCGCAAACTGGAGGTTAAAAGCCGAGGGCCAGGGAATCTGGCTGAGCACAGGTACTTTATTGTGTCTTGTCAGACACAATTGCTTTGCCATTAGGTGATTGATGTCATCCCTAAAGAACGCCTTAATGCCCAGTAGTGAAAGAAATTCCCCATTAGAGATTCATTAGGCACATAAATAACTCTATCAATTACTGTCCCCCTTTTGCAAAAAAAAGGTTTAATGATTTGGGTTTGGTTAGTATTAGCGTCAGATCCCTGACATTGATTTTTTGAGGCTTGATGTAGTGAATACTGTCAACGGCTTAACAAGCCCCGAAAAAGTGTAATCACAATTTGTCAATCCACCTCCTACCGGCATTCATCATCATGCCTCACATTTTGCAGCAATAAATCTTCCTCTTTGCTCAATACATTTCCTTCCTTCAGTAGATGCATGTGGGCATGCCAAATGCGCACACCCACACTCATGCAAATATGCACTGCCATGCTTACACACACACACACACACACACACACACACACTCTTCAAGACATGCAAGGAAGCTCCTGCATTATTTACGGACTGACGCGGACACCGTCTTCAATCAGTAAATCCTATTCTGTGATTAAGTTGTTCACTGATTTAAACAAAATCTCAGGGTCAGACATGGCACTGGAGCTCTTTCAAAAGACACTTGAGTTCATGCTGCGACCGTAACTATCTAGCTAATGTGGTGTGAGAAGAAAACAATGGGCAAAAATACATTGTAATTTAGTAGTAAAATATTTTTATAATTGTTCAAATTGCAACCCCTGACAATAAAAAAAACATATATATTTTTTGGTTAATCAAGAATGACTAATGATGGGTCATCTGAGATGACAAATTAAAAACATTCACCTAAGTGTTGCTAATCCCAATTAGACAAATTCAGCAACATCTTTATAGGGTGTAGATGAAAAATGTCATCTCAACATTTGATCAAACAGATTTTCCTCAAGCTGGACTGGAATCCAGTTCTCTGGCAGCGGATTTTCCAATTAACTATTTGAGAAACAATTAAATTATAAAAAGTGTACATATGTAATAGAAAAGGCTAAGCCACATGCCTTAAACGATGCACTTCATTGTTATTATTATTATTATTATTATTATTGTTATTGTTATTATTGTTATTATGTATGCATAATGGACAGTACATACACTAAAAGTCCTCATTTTTTCATTTTCAGATTTCTGCATGTTTTCTGGTTCTGAGCGATCCCCTTCTGTGTTTAATGCTCTGTTGCGCAAATCTGCACAGGGAAGTCTACGACGGACACTATTAACCTTAACCTAACCTTACATTTGTCGATCGTCATTTAGCAATTATGAATTATTTCTTTTTCTGCTCTGCAAATTGGCCCACATTTTCAGAAAAGCAACTATGACAACAAAATTAAAATGTAATTACAGAGATATCTATGGTCGATTTTTGGATCATTTGAAACAAACTCAAAACTTTCTCGTCTATATAAATTCTCTGCAAACCAGCGCCCGGTTCAGTGTTTCAAACTGTGACCACGAGGTTTTATTCTTCCGCTGTCGTGCGCTGGCGTCCCATCCCACTTTCAAGACTTGCCCACCTTAATTTCCCACGGCCAGATTTGCCGCAAAACCCCATGATCGGCACTACACGTCATTCATCGCTGTTTTAAGCGTTGGTGATATCGGTGCTGGTGGGATTACGCCGCGCGTGAAATGTGTGAGAGGGACAAACGATGAAAGAGTGGAGGGCAATCCCCCCGTCGCAGGGGCTCAAAAAGAAATGATGAGTGGTGACATGGCTCTAAATTGCAAATCGCTGTTTCAGTCTCACTTCACTCTGTGTCAAGTCGCTTCGCTGCAACAAGGCTATTTCACTTTTATTAAAAATAGCATCGCGTATGTCGAGCCTTCATGTAGAGGGGAAAAATGGGGGAGGGGGGTGAGGCGCGGCGCACTGAAAGGGGGGGAAGAGCTTGGCTCACTTAAATGACCGAGACTGAGAGAGATTCCTCTTCATTCTTGCATCTCTCTGACATTCTGTCCAACTGCCATTTGTCTTAATCTTTAAAGACTGCTATCCCTCTCTCTCACACACACACACACACACACACACATGCACGCACGCGTGCACACACGCACGCACACACACATACACACACACACGCACACAACATCTTTCTCACTTCTCTTAAGGGCCGATGAAGACTCCTTCCCAATACAACTGGTGATGAGCAGATTACTCACACCATTATTTGTCAACAGCTCTGACATTCAGACAGCTTAAGCCCGAGGACGTAGGACGTGTGTCTGACAAAGAAATGTGGTCGGTTCATTGCCTCGTGTAGGACTACAGTTTGCGGATACTCTTTATGTGTGTGTGTGTGTGTTTGTGTGTGTGTGTGTGTGAGGTAGAACACCACATCGGATATTCAGCCCCGTCCTCCCCACGCAGCACCCTGCATTATTTCACCCGAATATTGGCTGCATATGCGCACACAGCTGTTTGACGGCACGCAGGGCAGAGCCTCCGATCGCCCAGAGCCAGAGCACAAAAAGAAAAAGCAGAAGCGTGACCCCGCCGACAAATGTTAATGTGATTTACACACTTGGCATAACTGTTATGATGGCTGCGGTGCTTGATCGCACACCGTGGGGAAGGTATTCACACCTTGGCCGGGCATACATCAATGTACTATCGATATTGTCATCAGAGTAGATGTCGTCTCGGATAACGGTAATTGTAATATTCTGATATGAGTAAATGTTGACTCGACCTGCATTGCCGTCATATGATGTCATTTTCTGAATCTTGTCGACTGTTTTGGCAGTGCAAATCCATGCCTCCATAGCCTCTGTAGACATCATTAAAACAATTAGTCTTAGCAATGTCCGACACCCCGCAGTTATGAATAAATATTGCAAGACTTTAACTAGAGCAATCAAAACATGGGGAGATGGGGCTTTATATGCATGACCAAATTATTTTGGAAATAGCCTGTAGGAAGCCGCTGTTGGTCTTGTTCGTTTAGCTAATCTGCTGTTGACATGCCATCTTATTTAAACATTTATTTGCATAGATGATCCGAATGTAATTGCGGGCGATATATCTGACAATATCGACATTGTGATGACAGAAGATACCTTCCGGGATTCCAGCATAATATCGTGATATAGTTAAACGTTATATGGCAACATTACAGTCAAGTGATAGAACATTCTGAACTTCATAGACAGACTCTAGCAGTTCTACTGCGTTGTTCACAACCTCCTATCATCCATCCATCCACATATCGCCCAATCGTCGATATCGAGGTATGGGTCGAAATATGTCGCGATATAAGACGCTGCCGGGAGCTCACGCCTGTGCTGCTGTAAGTTCCCCGCGCGCCACGTAAGAGCACCCACGAGCCCGAAGACGCGCGGTGCAGGCACACGCTCACACGCACGCACGCACGCACGCACACACACACACACACACACACACACACACACACACACGCACACACGCACACACACACGCACACACGCACACGCACACGCACAAAACACAAGCAAAGGAAGATATTATTCGGACCATCCGTCCAAAAATTGGAGCTCGGTTTAGTCTCCAAAAATAACCCCCCTTTCTTTCTTAAATGTCTGTTTATTCATAATTTCTTTTTACTGGAAAGAATATAGGATCGTCGCATGTGTGCAGTGACATAGATTTAAACGCGCCCCCCCCCCCACCTAAATATCTGATTTATAAAATATGAATACGAAATGTATGAATGAATGAAACAATGGATGAATGAATAAATGAATGAATAGAAAATAGTTCAGTATAGTCGCTTGGGGAAATGAATGAACAGAAGATAAAGTCTGTTTATCGCAATATTTAAAGTAATATTGTGGGCGGTATTATCATATATTAACATGCAGCGATTCACAGCTTTGTCACATCTAATCACATCGGAAATTAAATTAAATATTGGTTCATCATGGATCTTACCTTTGAGAGGAATCCACTCTGTGTCGCTCTGAGCTCCGAGCCCACTCCACCTCCTCCTGCCTGGGTTTAGCTTTCATTTATTATTTTTTTTTTTTTTAGAAATGAATGCTGCAACTCCGAGAACGCCCCCCCACCCCAAAGAAAGCCGATTTGCTCTTTAGGTATAAATATTTATTTCATCCGTGGAACTGCGTGCGCTCTCGTGGAAAAAATGACATTTAGTCTCCACTGTACGACTTGGATGTCGTGTCCAACTCCATTAGACTATTCTAACAAATCACCTCAAGCAAAATGTCACTTTTAAAGGCAAGTCTTTATTTGTGTTTTTTTTACAATTTCTTTTTATTTAGTTAAAAAATAATGATAAATATATATATATCAATTTTCTGACATTTTTTGGTGTTTTTTTGTGAAATCTTTGAGATTTACCTTATTTTTTGTGATTGAGTCATTTTTGAAATTGTGATTTTTGAATGATTATTGAAAGGGATTTTTTTTTAAGGGGTCCAAGAGGTTCTGATTGGGTGATGGTGGCTCATCTAGGCAGTGTGTCCGGTTTTGACGTTGACATTTGGACGAGCCCAAACACAATCACACAAGCAGCGATATCATAAATTTTGGAAGGTGGAACTCAGAACTCGGAGACATGCACGACACACGTCTACAAGTCCACATTGTCTGTAAATACAAATATATATATTCCTGTGAGGATGAATGCCATTATCGTGTTCACGCTAAGCCCATTCTAGAGTTAAGGCCACCCAAGTAATTGGTAGGATTTTTAATTTGCTGCTGGAACACAATGACAAGCATGATCAGTAAAAGATGATTTACATGAACATTTTAATGGTGTCAAAGGAACATTCTAAGCAGGTGAAATCAAGCATTCAGCACCTGAGTTGAAAAAAAGTTCCTGTTTCTGCAAATGTTTCTACCAGGACCACATACTTTACATACTTTATTATTTTCTTACACAAAGTTAAAAAATAGAAAGAAGCCTGAACTCATAACGTCATTAAAACAATTAGTTATGTCAATGTCCAACACCCCACGGTTATGTAAAACAATTGCAAGACATTAACTAGAGCAATCAAAACATCCGTTGTGGGTGACAGTGCCAGATATATATTACCAAATGATTTTGGAAATTGCCCATAGGAAGCTGCTGTTGGTCTTGTCCATTTACTTTAACTGATGCTGACGTGCCATCTTGTCTCCAGTCCAGAAGACGCTGTTAAATAAGTATCTTTCTGTAATGCATTTAGAAAATTAAATTTCTTTGCCTGGATTACATGTATATAAGTGTCATTTCCGCCTTTCTCCCCTCTCAATTACTTCTCGTATCTGCCTCTTCCTCTCTCTGTAATACTCCTCTTTCAAATCCTCTCTTTTCCTGCGAGACCAGCCTTGTGGGGTGACGTGGTAGATGTCCACACAGTTGCCAGAGTATGCGTCTCTATGCGTGGCCCTGTACACGGCCTCCCTGGCCACAGCTGTGGCCTCGTCCACCGTCAGTCCCCACTGCACCTCGCTGTCCAGCACGGAGTAGGCGTAGGGGGATCCCGAGCCCACGGAAAAGAGCATCCCCTGCAGGCGAGTGCCATCACTGCACACGTAATACAGGCTTGGTCCCGCTGATCCGGTGGCTGAGGGGAGGCTTTGAGGCTGATCCACTGACTTGTCCAGAACCCCTCCTGCGATTGTTTCTTTGCGGTCATCCAAACCCATCCTACTACCCTCGGGGTGACCATTTTCATCTTTCTCTCCCTTGTCCCAGCCACACAGTGTGGCAGCAACACACAATTCGGTTCCTTTAAATGGATGAAGCATATGTGAAAGCAGCTTCGCGGCACCGGCGGTAGACAGCCGTCGGCCGTAGCGGAGTTGGTAGAGACGCAGTTCTCGAGCTAGAATTCTCTTCCAGAGAACACAGTCGGCGGAGGTTCCTGAGGTGGTGCCCACCAGGTGGCTGTGGATGGGCTGGATCTTCTGGGAGGCCGGACACGCCACGAGGCCAGAACAACTTGAACGGGTGTCTGCTGCTACCAGCACACCGCCTTGGAAGACAAAGGCCAGGGTGGTGGTGCCGTGGGCCATGGGGAAGGGCAGAGGCATGGAGCCAGAAGAAGCGGGAGGCAGGCAGGTCGGCAAAGAGAGGCCACAAGGTGATGGATCTTGAGAAACATTGACACTGGCGGCAGAATTAGCTTTTATCTGACCAAAATTGATTGGGGTTTCATCGAGAAATTCTGTGACCGGTATATAAAACGACCAAAAACTTGTGCAGTCATTCAAGGACATTCCAGTCGTCTTCTTCTTCCCAAACGGCATCGAAACAGATTCTGGTAAAATTGAAAAATCCTGGAAATTGCATATGTCCTGTAATGCCATTTCGTATTCGCATTTGGTAAAAATGTCCAATCATTCATCCATCATTAGGATGTGCCATGGCTTCCTTCGAAACAATCTACAAAAGTTCTGAATTCGACTCAAGTCAAATGAATCTGTAGTTGTGGACCATGAGGGATTTTGAACTTAAAAGTGGTGACTTCTTTTATATAGACACAAGCTGTCAGGCCACGCCTTATCTTCAGAACTGCTGATGCACAACATTCCCTTGACGGAGATGCTCGGAACTCATGGGTAATTAATTTTGGCTGTGAGATCAGATTCGTCCTCGGATATAATTTCTATAATTTCTTTGTGGACAGAAACAAAAGCGTAGCTCTGCAAGATGATGCCGCTGCCCAGGCTTCAGTATCAGTGTTCGTGATTTTACAGGCTGGATCACTGTGGCATTAAAAACAGCCTCATAATTTATAAATATAATGAATCCTAGAGGATCAAAGCTAGGTTACATTAGTACAACGTAAACCAATTGTTGAAAGTACAAACAATACTATTTGACTGAGCCTTTCGGAAGTGCATTCAGAACGGTGGGTTAGTATTTAGGGCAGGTATTGCAAATTCTGAAACCTGCAGCGCCAGAAAATCAGGTAGTTAGATGTCACACTTTGTAAAAATGAAGTTCTCAGCCAAGCTTGTTTAGTGATCTTAAGACAGAGTGGAGGCGAGCTTCACTTAACAGGACGGTGACTTTCATTGTCTGTGGAAAAACGACTGGAGCAAACTGTAGTGTTTTTGGATATGCTGCTGTTATATTGTATTTATATTGTTGTAGGACTCTATTTACTCTGTTTACCCTGAAGCATGTGAATGTGATTATCCCTGATATAACAGTATACAGTACATAATATAGCAATATAGTTTTTTAATCTTCTAAGTCTGAACATCTATGCAACATCAGTTTAGTAAACACGTTGAGTGTCTGATGTGTGCTGTGTGTCTGCATCGTAAGTCATTAAAACACAGGGTACATTTCATTTCCTCTCCTATCCTCCAGGAGCAATGTGTTTCTTGGGCCACGGCAACACCTCGCACTGAGGGGAACATCCAGGGCGACTGTAGCGAGTTTGTTTCCGTCCCGAGCGCAACGGCAGACGTCTCAGGAATGCTCAGGAACCAGCATCTACCGGGTGCGACTCAGGTTCCCTCCCTCCGTCCTATCCTAACCAGTGTTCAACAGGCATGTTATGGTTGTCCCTGCGTCCGCTCTAAGGCCCAGGACGGTCCACTCCTCCGAGGCAAGCACCCACGGGGTCCCGGAGACGACGCCGACCCGTCAGCATCCAGCCGGACCCCCCGTAGAGCGCCCTTCCTGGTCCGCTGAGCTGATGTGGCAGCTGACCAGAGACAAAATCTTACGGTGTCCGCACAGGTCAGGTCAGGCCTCAATCACCCTGTCAGGTTCTCAGACTACCTGGTGCAGCCTTCACATCCAACTACTACTGTAGGAGAGGGGGATGTGGGACAAATTGTACCAAGGATTTGTATTTTTTATTTTTCTTCCATTTTGTACCCAGGAACCATAGACATGCTTTACTTCCCGTTCGCCAGCACTGGGGAGCACTTTGACACAGACCTGGAGAGGTGACGGCTTGACGCTGTGAAACGACCCGGGTTGAACTTTAACTCAGATTGTTTTATGGGACCAATCGTTTTTTATCTCCTTATCTTATAGCAGCTTATCTTATAGTGTAGCAGCTGACCAGAATTATAAAGTTGTATAATCCGGCAAGCACACATCTTGAAGAATGTCAAAGGATATTCTGGAAATAAACGAGATATCCTCACATTTTAGTAGTTTACATTATGATGTTAGGATATGGCTCATTAAGGTTACATGTGTTCCCTGTCATTAAGAGTTCTGGTGATAATGCGCTATCCATTAAAAAATATACTGGTGGATACTTAGGATGGCTGGAAGGGTGGATGGAAGGAAGGATAGATGGAAGTGGGTTCAAAGAGTTCAAGAGGTTCAAATAAGAAAGTAATTTCAAATCAGAGAGGTTTCTGTTTTATCAGCTTTTTGCTGATAGGATCATTGCTTGCGGCATCCGATACAACCAACTCCACCTTTATTTTCACTTCATCCTCAGTATAGGAGTCACAAAGCCTCTTTATCAGAGCATAAGTGTTTTGCTTACGTCAATAAAAGATACAGGGATCAACAGTTTCCACTGATTCAAGTTTAACCTCACACGCCTAGGCAGACAAAGACGAAAACATTTCTTATTTCGTTTTTTGTTTCTGCTGTTGTCGGTTTGTTTTAGTGCTGGCTCCTCAGCGTCGCCGCGTCTGTGCGGATCTACCTACTGAAATGCTGTCGCAGCCAAGTGCGTGGGATCATCCAACCCATCAACAGGACCAGCGAATACAACTCTGTTTTGGATGCAGCTCACTGCCACAGGTGGGGGATGGAGCGACACACACACACACACACACACACACACACACACACACACACACACACACACACACACACACACACACACACACACACACACACACACTAACCCTAGTTTTAGCGGGGTTACACCTCACGGTCTAGACATTATCATGAGTAATGGAGTATTTGTTGAGGTGATGGAACTGAGTGAACCTGCTTGTTTTATGCGCGTGTGGAGACCACCACTGCAGTGAGACGTATCCCCCACAGTGTGGAGGAAATATACGACTGTGAAATGAAGGATATGACTGTTGTACATCTTTCATGGAGGGGATATAATTCAGGCTCGCTTAACAACTGGCGAGGATGAAGCTTTTCAATCGCATGCGGCGCTGCCCCTGTGGACATGGATTAGAGTCGACTGTTTCATACGGGACTCTGAGGTAGCGCCACGCAGCAGGTGCCTCCAGGAGTGGGGATAAGGAATGGAAATACAAATCCAGCTCAAAATCTCGTCTTATTTTCCTGTAGAAATGCTTGCATTGCGAGGAAGGTTTTTTTTCTTATTTTTCTTCTTCTTCTTCTTCTTCTTCTTCTTCGTCTTCTCCAGCTATAAAATGGTTTCTCATCAGCAGGCGGAAACTACAGGCGACTGCAGTGTGTAATGAAATTCAGAGTCGTTCACAGCCGAGTGGGTTTATCCGTACGTCAACACCCTCCCACTTTATCTTGTCCGACTTTTAGGTGACGTTGGAAACCACACGGAAGGATGAAAGCCGTAAACATAGACACCAGTAAGATCTTTAATGGAACGCAATTAAATGCAGCGGTATGTATGTTCTTTCCCCAAATTATTCTGATGTGAACCCAAAACGGGAGGTTAAAACTAAGTTCAGCAGATGTCCAACTCAGCTCTTCAGCACTGACATGGGCTTGTTAGTGAAGGATTCTGAAAAGGGTTGACGTTTTTATTGGAAAAGGGGGTTTTCAAACCCCCGAAATTTGAAAGAAGATAGTTTGAATTTTTTTTTTTATTTCATGCGCTATAATTCACATTCAGGCCCGTAAGTAACAGATGGAGGCTAAATAGCAACCTTTTTTATTATGTATTCTCCATTGCCTATTGGGAAACAGTTACATGTGAATTTGAGCATCGCAGCAGCTACTTTTATGAAATAATAAAGCATGGAGTGAGCTCCAAGCGGATTATATCGAAACATCAAATACGTACAAATATATCAGTCTAAGAAATGCCCCCGGTGTGACCCTGTGTGCATATCAAGTTATCCCACATGAGGTCATGACCCCAAGGTTGAATATCTCTGTTTTAGACATTCAAATTTATATTTTTATAAATAGAAATACACCTTCGATAGCATTACGCACACTTTTCTGAAGAATTATTTTGACATTGTTATTGTGTCAATTATATGAAAAGGTTTAGGAACAGCTTTCACTACGATGACACTGATGGATACTTTGTGATTGGAGGAGGTAAGTACATGCCTGGCATCTATGGGTATTTTGGGACAATTAAATATTATCGCCTTAGAACTGATAAGGTATATACAGTATGCAAAATAGACAAATATTTAGCACATTTTGAAATAGTATCTGCACAAATACCTTTTCTTTTAATCCAGCATTGCGATTAAACACTTCCACGACGTTGCAGGTGAAACATCCTCTTTTCCCTGATAGCACGTAGGGAAAATCTGAATATAGCTCATCAAAACTCTAGAGAGCTTAAGGGATTTAAGGTCTCTTTCATTAAGGCGGTGATTGATAGTTATGTGGTCTCAACCAACGGTAAAATATTATTTTTATCTCTATTTAATGAATGCGGTAACTGCTATGACCGGCCCACTTTTAAATAAAAGTGTATAATATTTTCACTGTTAATTTCAGGTTTCTGCAACACTCCAACACAAGCTTGTGGGGGAAGTTCAAAGAGACCAGATGCAGACAAACATGGACCTGGAAAGCACAAGTTAAGCACGGTGTACTTTTAAAATTCTTGCAAACACAAGAAGAGGACTTTAAAACCGGTAATATAAATTACTTAAATTGTACATTCATAATTACAAGTTTATTATTAATTAAATGTCTGTCTCACTCGTCTCTCCGCCGCGTCTTGGGACAGGAACACCCTTGGACACCTCAGGAGACGAGTGTTTAAGTATGCTGCTGTTAAAATGTTCAATGCGGATTACGCCGAGACCCAATGTTCACCTCCTCTGAGAGCTCTTCTGGAGGCGTCTTCCTGTTTTGGACATGACCGAGCCTCTCTCCTGTTGGCAGCCGGTCACCATGCTGGTCTTGGCTCCTCAAAGGATGAACAACAGGTGGAGAACACGTCACCTTCGAACTCATGACAAGTGACCGGTTACTTCTTCAGACGCCATTTAAATGTATTAACCTCTGGGTTTTTTAAGGGTCACGTGTACAGTTTGATGGGTGTGTTGGGTGACAGTCATTTAGTGCTGATGCACATGGGCTACAAACACACGCAGGGAATCGATGGCTTTCCAAAACACCTGGATGTGGCTTACAGCTACTATACCAACGTTGGGACTTGGTGTAGTAGCAAAGTTTCACTACAGTCAGGTAAGAAGTTTATAATTACTTGTAATATTATGATAATAATTATGGTGATGAATAAGATGATCATTATTTTGAAGATGATGATGCTTATTATTGTTATTGTTATTATGATTGGTATTATTATTGCTGTTGTTGTTATTATACATTATTATTATTGCTGTTGTTATTATGCGTTATTACAATTATCAATAATAGTAATAATAAAGATAAATACAATATTATTATTATTATTATTATTATTATTATCAATAATAATAATAATAATAATAATAATAATAATAATAATAATCCATTGGCATTTTGTTAGTATCTGTAGCGTTACCATTGCATTAAATCAAAACGTTATTTGGAGGAGAGAGGAGAGAAGTGATTTCATACAGTTTCTTAAATTTCGGGCAAAGAACGGAGCTACAGAAGCTCAGGTACCGCACATGCACCACACGTAACCCTGCCTTCTGCTGCTTTGTGATTGATCTGTTGGGCTGCCATTTTACCTATAGTGGTCATAGTTGCTTAAATTAGTTGGTTTTATCCAATCGATAGAAGCATTTTTATGTAAGAGTAGTAGAACTTTTTTTTCTCCTTACAGACATTGTACAAAAAACATGTCCAAATTGTCCGTTGAACAATACTGTACCTTTATACCCAGGTAGTGGTTTAGGGAGGGAGGCTGAGTCTCTCTTGCTGTGGTGCAACATGGTGAGAGTTTTTATGCAGATGAACACAAAGGCTCGCTGGCCAGAAGTATAAATAATAAATAATAAAGATGATGATGATGATGATGATGATGATGATGATGATGATGATGATGATGATGATGATGACGATGATGATGATGATTTCGGGCGCAGGAAGAATGGCGTTCCACTCTCTGTCCTGGTCGGCTGACGAGCCCTCTGCAAGACAGACAAAGGAAAGGGAGCCATGCTGCCGTCTGCAGCCACGGCTTGACCACGGCCCTTGGTCCGCCACAGTCATATTTTGTTAAATTATTTATAAATAGTTTTTTGGATGAGTAGAAACAGAATGTACCGAATCAATCTCGAAACAATCTTTTCTCTTTCTTTAGAAATGTTGAGGATCAGTGTTTTTCTGGGGACAAAATGGATTTTTTCGAAAGACGAGGTGACCGTGGCCAGGTGGGATGAGAGGAGCGCCATGCGGATGAGGGACCCCGCGGCGATGTACGACTCGGCCATTCCTTTGATGAAGGTAGCGTGGCAATTCCAAAGATGTTGTGTGGTGCGTGAAGATGTGACAGGGAACGATGTGTCCATCGATTTTATAAATTTACTGATTAATATTTATTGCTTCAGGGCCAAGGGAGGAAGAAGAACTGACTGTCGCTGTCGCTGTTAAGCTTCTGGAGAAAACCGCAGCAATGGTACAGGTGTTTTGTTGTTGGCTATCTGCACATGTATGTTAACTATGTGTTCTTTCATATACAGTAATTATCTCCCTCTACCTCCATTCTTTAGGGCTCAACTCAAGCTTTTAACGCTGGGGATGGTACAGTACCACAATGCTGTACTCAAAACCCCAGAGCTGAGGCGAAGTACTTGGAACGAGCTGCACTCAACAGGAGTGGCGACGCCATGTTTAACCTGGGAATATAGCACCTGAAAGGAAACCACACAGGCTATCGACAGAGAAATGAGGTTTGGATCCTGAAACTCAGTCGAAACTTAATGGATGTTGAGATTATGGGTCAATCGGGAAAGACTAGATTGAACACAACGTAGAATTTAACACACATGAGTCAACGGACTAGATTAGGACGGCTGGTGATGGAGAACCGGAGGTGCCAGGTGTTCTGCAGAAAATGGGTGGTACTGGATACTGATGGAGGTGAGTTGGAGATGGGAGCTGACACTGGTGGAGATGGAGTGGAGGCGGGGGCAGCAACAGGGTTGGATTGGTTGAGTTAAAGTAACATGCATTTCATTTAAATCTCCGACGGCTGGTGACGATGATGAGAAGTCCTCTTCTGTTCCATAGCTCCATTTCTCGTGACAGTTTAACTATTGCTTGTCGCTGCGCCTACAGACGGCTGCGTTCCAGCTCTTCATTAATGCATCTAAGTTTGGCCACGCAGCGGCATCTGTGGAGGCAGCCTGGTACCTGTCTGCCGGAAGCCTAGAGGGAGTGTCTCAGGATGTGGAGAGTGTTGTGATGTAAGAGGCTTTCATCGGCTTGCCAAAGAAAGCTTTGTTATGGGCTGTTGCACTACAGCCTGCAGCAAAGAGGCATCTCATTTCAATGACAGTGGCTAATTCAAGGACGGAACCTAATATTTGCATATCTAAAAATAAGGAGTGAATGTGTGTGGCGTTATTGTCTGCCACATATTGTAGTAACCCTGCTAAGCAGTGTTACTACGGTAAGAGCCTCACACACAATGTCGTAATTTGTGTATTATGAATTATATAACGGAATCGTGTGTGCATGTGGTTTTTTTTTTTACAAGTTTTTATATTGTGTGCTTAAATACCATAACATCGTATTAATCATGTCATGTAGGATGCATACAAATGTCTTCAACACCAATAGACTACTTGGATTCCTGGTCAGAAAGGCTGTCAAAGTGTCTCTCCAGGGCTGCTGCTAAGGACATTAATCACTTCTCTTCACTTGTCACTCAATTAACCTTCTTTTCACCTGTCCACATCCTCTAGCTCTTATCACTACAGCTTCTTTCACATTCAAACAACGCAGAAATTAAACTTCACAGGCGAAGCTCTTGTAAATTACTTTTTGGCGGCGGAAACCGGTCTTGGTTTGCCGCAGACCATTGGTGGTGTGAGGTATGTTGTCCCACATTTCACCAAATTCTATCTACTCTAGGACAATGTACCACAGGAGGGGGGAAATAATTCAATGATAAAAGACAGTCTTTGACAGACTCTTTGACACACTTTTCCTTTCCTGAATTGCAGGAGTTGCAGTTTACCTCCTGATTGCCGGCGGAGGTATCATAACCGTTCTGTATTGAATCACGAGCCCCGTTCCTCTGGTGAGTTCTTATCGTTTTTGGGAAATGCCTAACCTTCTCTGTCGAGGTGTATCTGGTTCATCTTGTTTATCTTCCAATCTTTTGTTGTTTCACTATTATTTTAGCTGTGCTTAAAATGGGAGACTGCTTGTACTATTCCTCCGCCAGCCACGGTGACTCATTATCCTCGGCGGGTCAGGCCGTATCGATGTACAGCGGCGCCGCTCTCGTAGGCTGTCCTCAGGTGACACATTTACTCACTGTAATCTCGCCACCCACCGCAATGATAAACTTAATTAACCTTCCGCTGGCTTGAGCCTGTTATAATAAAAACAACAAACGGAATTACAGAGAAACCTTCGCAGGGGAAAAGAAAACCTCATCCACCCAAAGTGTCATGATTTCATTTGCAGAACTTGGCTTGCGGGGAGTGTACAGCTCGGCTGCTTTGGCACAAGAAGGGCACGCTCTGCCCCCCGAGCATCCCAGGCTTGTTTAATGTTTCACCTCATGAAGAGATGGCCGTTCTGGTGGATGATTTCTCGCAAGGATGAGATCTCTCAAAGGTATTTCCCCCGAACAAAAAATAAATGACGGGCTTTCCGGGGTTATTCTTAGGTTAAATTGAAGTACGTGCACATAAGTGCATGTGTGATTGTAATGTCGTCGCGGTGTCGTTTCATTCGTTTCAGCTCTTGTTTTGTAAAGATGTGTAGGGGTCGAGGACGATAAATCTGAAACTCCCTGCTCTTTAGCTTTTCTGCGAGTCCTAACGGGAAAGGCCTTGAGGAAGATGAGTCAGAACGGTGTGCATCTCTCATTGGTATGTATTATGCAACCCTCTCATTTGGAATAATAAAGGAATTCAAGATAATGACTGCAGCCCCTCCGTTCAATATGTTATACACTCACTCACATTAATTATTTATCCTGTCAGCATGAATAGAAAGGGATATGAGAGTGAGGAATGGGGAGAAAGAACCTTCAATCCCCCTTGTCTATTTGTTTATAGATGTACGTATCTCTTCTGGGTATCGTCGTTGTCATCATAATCGTGCCCGTGCAGATCTTTCTTGGTAAGTCAGCAGAAAGTTATAAATATCCTCTTTTCTTGGAGTCATGAACGCAACACACATTCTATATGAACCCGTGTGCAGTCGCTGATTGTCTTTTTGCCACAAGGTGGTAGGGTTTCCCCGGATAATGGCTTTGCTCTGGCTCACAACATGATCCTTACATAATTCTTTGTAATCCTCATTTGAAACCGCACCCCCTTTCTTTGCAAAGCCCACCCCCCCCCACACCCCACCCCCCTCCATTTCATTAGAAAACATGTGTACAATTTACCTGAAATTATAAACGGTGCACGGTCGTATAATTGCTTCTTTTCATCCTCAGAGCGTTTAAAATCAACTGTCAGGGTGAGAACATTTTCTGTCAGTCAAGCCGGCGTCTGCTGGAACACAACGCAGGATGAAGTCATCGCCAGGCAATACAGACAAACCTACATCAACGTGGGGCTTTTTTTTTTTGTTTCATATAGGAAATGGAGGAAAATAAATTAATCTACAATAAAAAATACACTGATTTATTCATTTTAACTAGAGAAACGCTCGGTGGATCGCACAACGGAGCGGAGATCGCTCTGATCGCGTGGTGCACCGCCGACCAATATGGCAGAATCCCAGGAAAAACGGGAGGGCTGACAGGTATTCCTCAAAAACGGCAAGAGAAACACACAACGCAATTATTATTTATTTAAATACTTACATTTCCATCATCTGACATCGAGCTGTCGATTCTTTTTTCTTTTAAAAGATTTGTGCTGGTCTGTGCAGCCAACAGCACTTCCCACGCTTACCTTCCAAGCCCTCAGCCTAATCATAATGCCAGCGGGTCCGGCGCATGCACCAAAAAAACGACGCACCTTCGCAAAGGTATTTCTCAGACGGAGGGCGGTTCTAATTGTAATGAGCCTCTAAAGGAAGGAGATGCAAATCTGAACGGCTTGTTGAATCACATATTTTGTGAAACATGGAGCCCACAAAAAACTGACTGCATTGTCATATTTCACGGTTTGCGTGTTAGTAGGCCCATCAGAGACCCAAATGTATGTGCACAAGCACTGAAAAAGTCCCCTTTAATGGGAAATGAAACAACAGATGAAGCGGCAGAAGTGCAAGTCCAAGTGCAATTTTTTTTATATAGAAAAAAAGAAGAAAAAAAAAGAAAGAAAGTGCAATCCCCGGTGTGCAATGTGTCAATATATGTGCAATACACTTAGTAGTCTGGTTCCTATTTATTGTGGGGTTTTTTCTATATATTTTATATTGTTTATAGTGCTTACCTTGATATGCTCTCTATTTTCTGCTGTCTCCTTGTTGCTGCTGGAACAATGTAAATATCCCTGGTGTGGGACTAATAAAGGTTTATCTTATCTTATCTTAGAAATGAACTTAATTTTGACATATTTTGCATTTCAAGGTGAGCTGGTCTCCCCGTTTCTCACTCCCCTTTCTTTCCGTTGTGTGAGGCACTTCATCAGTGCAAAACACAGATGATTTCTTTTGGACACTCACCGGCAATGTTAGATGGAGTAGCAATGCAATCAGAATCAGAATCAGAATCCAAATTTATTTGGCCAAGTTCATACAGTGTTCATATACGAGGAATTTGTCTTGGTAAGGATTGCTGCATTGCTGCCCAGACAAATAGCATAAAAAAGATGAATTGTCTTAGAAAAAGAAAAATCAATAGGCAAAAATAACGAAATAAATAATACTAAATATGATGCACAAAATTAAATTAAATGAAAGGTTATGACAGCGGATAGCATTTCATAGAAAACACTGACACCTTTGTAATATTTATATACTGTATTACTGGCAGAATTATTTATCTTCTTCATGACGCTGCCATATTTTAAAAATAAATGGCGATCGAAACCTCTATGGTCGATTAAAGTGTTGATCAGCCAAATGGAGCGTGATTGATGGAGGTGTGAGAGGAGGCTGGGTTCTAATAGCTCAGTTATTAAGGCCAGATTTGGGCTCTTATATCTCTCTCTCACTCTCTCTCTCTCTCTCTCTCTCGCTCTCTCTCTCTCACTTTCTCCTTCTCTCTCGCTCTCTCTCTCACTTTCTCTCTCTCTCTTTCTCTTATAAGCGTCCTGCACCAAGCCCTTCCTACAGCAACAACACACCAGGCTACTGCGTTTTTACTGGTAGTTCTTTTTTATAACTTAGCCCCTCATTTAGCACGTGCTTACAACCGGAGATTTGGCTTGTAAAGCTGCGTTTCTCCTTACCAAACAAAACAACTTCCTGACACAAAAATACTTGCAAGCCCTAGAGGTCGTACCGTGCTTGTGCTCACGCCCCGGAGACATTTTGTTTCCATCAGCTTTACTCAAGAAAACTATTAGCAAATATGTTGTTCCATTTCCTAACTGTTATTTACAGTTTCTAAGAGCTTGTTGTGATGATGGTGGAGTTTATAGCAGAGCTGTTATTAGTTAAATAAGGAGTTTCACACTGTAAACAGCGAGAGCCACCGACTCACGCTGCCCGTGTCGTTTTGTCTTGTGCTTTCAATCGTGGCCTTTCCTGTCTTCTCTGTCTGTTTCAGCGTAAAAGCAGTGGTGGAAACTTTGAAAACATTACATGTAGTTAATTAACACCGATAATATTTTCAATGCACATCAGGAATCTGGTGTGTGTGTGTGTGTGTGTGTGTGCGTGCGTGCGTGCGTGTGTGCGTGCGTGTGTGTGTGTGTGTATGTCTGTGTGAAATAAAACTTGACAAATTGAAATGCTTTGAAACATACCAGTTTATTTATTTATTATTTATTATTAATTAATGAATTAGTTAATGCACCACGCCATTTATTTATTTATTTATTGATTTATTGCTTTGAAACATACCAGTATATTTATTTATTATTTATTAATTAATTAGTTAATGCACCACGCCATTTATTTATCTATTTATTTATTTATTCGCTCATGTGTTTATTTATTTATTTATTTGACCATCAATCAATTAAAAAAATTATGAATTTATTAATTTGTGTGTTTATTCTTTCATTTGTTTATTTATTTATTCACACATTTATTTATTTATGTATTTTTTCGTCCATTAATAATTTATTGATTAATTAATTGGGTTATTTGTTTATTTATTTATCTATTTATCTAATTTATTGTAAAGAGTACAGTAATGTAAATATTACATATTGTGTCACTGAATCTTGATCTAACCTTTGATCCTTGGCCCTGAAAACCAGAAAATGTGGTGCTACTCTTTGGTTGTTTTGTTTTATTCACAAATCCATCAGTGCAAGTTATGTTATTTATCAATGGCAAGCAATGATGCTAATCTGTTAATGTCATAACGTGTATATTTAGCACTTATTTAGCACACATGGCACAAATACTATACCTACCCTTGGACAAAGTTATTATGTCATGCCTTTTCTGTCAGGGCTCCTTGACTTTGGAACGACCTGCCTGAGGAGATTCAGTTGGCGGAGTCAGTGACTTCTTTTGAATCACTTCTCAAAACCTTCTTTTATAGATCTGTTTTTATGTGATGGGTTTTTTATTTAATGTATTTTCTATTATTTATTTATTAATGTATTTATTTTATTTTGTCTCTTTATTTGCTTATTAATTGCCTTTTAAATTCATGATCTGAGCACTCTGCTTTTATTTCATCTGTCAAAGCACTTTGTAAACTGTGTTTTTGAATGTGCTGTTTAAATAAAGCAATTCTTCTTCTTCATCTTCTTCTTCTTCTTCTTCTTCTTCTTCATCTTCTTCTTCTTCTTCTTCTTCTTCTTCTTCTTCTTCTTCTTCTTCTTCTTCTTCTTCTTCTTCTTATTATTATTATTATATAAATAATTTTCACAAACATTCTTTTAATATCCATTCGATTTTGATCATGAGTCATTAAGCTACTCATTAATGTGGCCTTGAATCTTTCGGTTCCTTTGGAACAGGCACTTTGACCAGTGCCGCTGCTCAGTGATTTGATTTACTGCTTCAGATTGAACATAATTTACTGTATGCCTAGTATTTATTGAATTTATTTACTGTGCTGCTAAACTCTCACTCTCGCTCTCCCTATTAAAAAGCAGGGTAAGGTAAATTTATTTATACATCACGTTTACTGTAATACACAAGGGCAATTAAAAGGGCTTTACAGTGAAATAAGATAAGTTGCTTCATAATAAAATACAATAACAGCTTAAAGTGCAAATGAAAAAACAGGCCTACACAATATACTAAATATACAAAATCAAATATGGCGGGACCCTGGGAATCATCCTACACCCTAGTCTCTATATGGCACGGTAAGGATTAAAATAAAATACCCTTTGTCCACCAGTACATTTTTCAATGAAAGAAAATTCCTCAAAAAAGTCAGAAAGTCTTGTGGTTTCAAAACCAACTGATAAGGGTTGTTCATTATAATGCCTGGCTGGAAACTTCATGTAAAACAAATATGGATTATTACATATTGATTATATTTTCTATTCTCAAACACTCGGATACAGATAATCTAGTATAATATGATAAAGAGACTTCCACTAAGTAAACATAAAATAAAATAAAATATAATAAAATGAATTCCGCACCTCTATATACAGTAATACTTCACAAACAATCCAATAATATAATGCATTAATTTAATGTAATGCAAATCCAACCCTCTTAATATGTTGCTGGTAAGACTCTCAAATCTTCAAATCTCAATCTTACATCCAATGGCTGTAAAATTGGATTACAAATTTAAAAAATGAAATCTGCCACAAAAAGAAAAGAATCAAAGTCGTGGAGATGATAGAAAAACTGCCAAAACTACAATACAGTTTAGTGCTCAGGCACAACCACCTGCAGTTAAAGGGTTCAACCAAAAAGAAGGGGGGTTCACATTTATGCCATTTTATGTGAAAATAAATATATTGTATCTTAGCTTTTATGTAAACTGATAAGTGTATTTGTTATGCTTAGTCTATAAATACAATTGGGAATAATAGTGAAAAGATTTTAGTTGATCCTTTTTTGACAAATATTGAGCAATATTTAACTATACCAACTTCCTCTTCTTCATGGTGCATTTTTGCTGTTTTTTATCCTCAAGCCTGTAGAACCGTGCCTGTGGTACATTTTTGGCCTGTACATGCAGCACACCTTGGAAATTGCACAAATATGTTCCAGGTTGAACTGAAGATAAACTGCAGGAAATCTTTAAATGAACTCAATTCATCAGGCTTCCTTTATTGGTGAAAGAATAACATTGGATTTAGTGCCGAAGCAAGCTTTATTTTAATACCCAGACAATTACTGTCATAACTACAATACAGCAGTAGAACAATGTGCTAATTTACATAGAGAGACAAAGAAATAAGTCAGCTTTACAATGTCATTTAGCAAAAACAAACTGTTCATATAAAAATAAACCATATTTATGAATGCACAAAGTATGAAACACAATTGTATTTCCTGTATGTATTGACTTTGTAGCTCCAATCACTTTCAATTTCAAGTATCCACATTTACTATAGACTTCCAATGGCAATGCATTTAAATATCTTGGCTGTATCTTTATTAATACCTTTATTAATAAAGTTTTCATTTGGGAGATCCAAGTGGTATTAGAATTTCATAACCATGTCTTGCCCTTAACAACAAAGTAATGGAAAATGTATTACTTTATTGTCAATAAAATCAATGGTCAATTAAATCATTAAAGATTTTTTTATTCCCCCTGTTTGATTGAAGTGTTCTGAGTGTCATGTTGACTATCTGCTTTCAAACCCCAAAAAGTCAGAGACTGGACCAACCACTGTGTTGTGGGAGTAGACACGCTTTCCTTGTTGTCCAAAGCCACATAGTCCAGTGTTTTAAGTTAAATATAATAATATAATAATGATAATAATAATGATAATAATAATAATAATAATAAGAAGAAGAAGAAGAAGAAGAAGAAGAAGAAGAAGAAGAAGAAGAAGAAGATTATTATTATAAGAATAATAATAAATTATTATTATTATTATTATTATTATTATTATTATTATTATTATTATTATTATTATTATTATTATTATTATTATAACAACTCCCAGTAGTTTTCAATGCATTTGATATATTCTATGCCTGATTGGTGTAATGATTATAAAACAACTAACTACGACTACAAAGTAAAATGGCCAGTTTCTAGCCGTGCTTGCCATGAGTCCAATCATAACAATTAACTAATTTGAAATATTTGCGGGATTGAACAGACCAGTAGAAAATGACAATGCTCCAATGACTTCTCAATTAATGCATTTATTTACAAAAATCAAATAGTCTTAAATACTGGATAAGAAATACTTTAAGCTACACAATACATTTATTTATATCACCCACAATAAAAGTTAAGCATAATACATAACACATCATTAAATATATAAAAATAACAAAATTCTAACCCAGCTGCGTTTAATGCTTCCATTTCCTCAGGGAATTACTTAATATTCTGCAAAGTAGCAGCAGTTCTCATATCTTTCTAGACAATGAGTAAGTTGTGCACAACAGTGATTTAAAACAACATAAAACATTGCTTCAGGCACAGCTAGATCTTTGGCCAAAATATACAGAGTATGTAATGTAACACTTCAGTATGAAGTGCTTATTACAGTGTTTCGGCCTCAGTGTTTATTACAGTACATGGATGTTATCCGAATACAGGGGAATCACCAATCACCTGAGTAATGTTGAATAATTACTTGTCTGTTACAAACACACCATGACTTGGAGTATCTCCTCCAGATACTGCAGATGATGCCGCGTTAAAGGTGTGTGGCTTTGACAACCTGCTTGCCGGGCTCCTCTTCCTCTCCATCTTTACACATTGCTGGGTTATCGTACATTTCCAAACTCTTCTCCTTGCCCTTCATGATCTCCTCATCCTCAGCGCCCTTGCAGCACTTGCAGCACTTGCAGCAGCAGCAGCGTCTGTGGCAGAAGCGCGTGGCGGAGGTCACCATGTTGTCCCAAGGGGTCATGGAGTGCAGCGGGCGGGGCAGGAAGTCCCAGGTTCGCAGCACGCCGGGCAGGAAGCGCGGGCAGCGAGACTGCATCACATTGACGATGATGACAAAGATGACCAGTACGACGACGGGCACGCCGACTCCCACCAGGACCTGCCAGCCGGCCAGGGACAGGCCGAACACGGTCAGGGGCAACATCAGGAAGCAGATGAACAGGTAGAACGCCGCAAACCAGCGGTATTTGGCTGTATGGTTACCCAGCCCTCTGGCCAGCCGGATGGGCAGTCGCATGAAGGGCACAGGGTACCACAACAAAATTCCCATGATGTTGAAGAAGAAATGACAAAGTGCAATCTGCAAGGGAAATGGATGAAGTCAATCAAATTCAGGCTTCAACAAACATGGAAAATCTGCAGCAGAAAAAAAACAAACTTATTTTCTCCTCACCTGTAGTGAATTGCCCAGTTTTTCACCAGGGCTCGCCATGGCAGCAAGAATGGCAGTGGTTGTCGTACCAATGTTTGATCCCAGTGTCAGTGGATAAGCTCTTTCAAGGCTGATGACACCAATGCCTTTTGACACATAAGACACGGTGTCATGCCAAGAAAACTGCACATGCACTTGCAACAAATCAAATTTTCTTTATTTCACTGCAGAACAAATAGCGTGTAAATGTAGAGATGTATTAAGACAGAAAATGTTTCTCACCAACAAGGGGAGTTATTGCTGAGGTGAACACAGAGCTGCTTTGGACAATGAATGTCATTCCTGCTCCCACCAAAATGGCAATGTACCCAGTGACCCAGCAGAAGGGGAATGGAAAATCTAGGCAAACAATAACAGTTCTATTTTTAAATGAGGTGAGCAATAAACCTGGCGAACACTGGATGATTGCACATTACGACCATAATCGCTGCGCCAGCTGTTAAACAGTACTTGTGCCTGAGCATTCCCTATCACACAACAGGACCGGTGCACCTGGGGGTGTGCAAGACGCCAGAGAGAGGCTTTACCTGCGTCGCTCATCGAACACAACCACCGAGGAGGAAGTGTCGACTATCGGGCAGGAAATAGGGCGACGGGCAACAGGTATTGACTTCACAGAGTGACGTGCATGTTGTTCCGTACCTGTGTTAAGCACCTTCTTGATGACCACGGCCACCTGTCCCTTCAGCATGGAGTTGAGCAGCTTGACGATGAGGATGAGGCAGGTGCACAGGGTAAGCAAAGACAGGGCCAGGAGAATGAGCCCCACCGCCAGGTCAGGCAGGTTAGTGTTAGCAAAGATATGGCTACCTGCAACGGACATTTACAAATGTTAAACATGTGGTATCTCTCAGCGGTATAGTCGCCAGATGCGTATTATTTGTTATGTGTGGATGACTTGCTTCATGAAAAGGTTCTGGAAAAGAATTGAGTGAGATCCATCCATCATTACCTCGGACTGTTTGAGAACCAAACTAAAAAAGTATTAAAAACTGGCTCTGCAAGACACTGGAGTAGCGGTCCATTTTGGTACCATTGGGCCTCGGGTACTTTGAGGAAAAAGGAATGAATGGACCCATTGAGCAGGTAGAGAGAAGGGCATTTGCTGAGTCACCATAAAAGCTCAAAGGCAGCCATTGTCCTCCTATCAGAAGGTCTGGGGAGGGGGGTCTTTGCTATAGGAGGCATCTTGCATTGTATTTCACTGAGCTTCTTCCACATCAGGTAAAATGCAAACACTGCATAGGGGTGCATTTTTTAGAGCCGTAGCGATGCAGTGATTGAAGCACCCTTACACTTCCTGATGTTGATGGTCTCCGTCACGTTCACCTGGAGCCAGGTCAGGTTTCCCTCCTCCCAACAGGTGGCACCAGTGGGGCAGATGTCCACTATCATATTCATGGGAGTCTGAGGTTTAAATGAAACGAGAATAAAGACCAAGAACTTAACCAGTAACACTTAAGTCGCTTGGTTATACACAAAATTCAAATGTATATAAAACTATAGAGTCGAGCCAGTCAAGCTGCATGACTTGAAATCCCTCTGATAAAGACACAAGGGGCACAGGGTCAATCGTTAACAGTTTGAAGTTTGAAGATGTATGAACGTCTTTGTACACACGCCCATTCCTATGTGTTGTGTTTCAAGTATTTTATACATGTCTTGATTGGTCACGACGGGTCATGATTAAGATGACATCAATTACTTTCCCTACTTACGATTTTGGTCTCAGTTTTACACCAGACTTGAATCAAACTCTTGTTTCTTGCAGCCGGGTCACCAGTGGCGATATCACTTATGACCTCTTTGTCCAGCTAAAGGATATGAATTCAACCCAAAGGATCAGTTAGTGGGCCATGTCATATTATTATATAACATGAATATATTATTATCATGTTATGCAGAATTTGAAGCAGAATCATCATCATGCCATCAAACCTGGAGATTGCACGCTTTGTGAAAAGACACCGACTACCATTAGATATAATATAATAAGTCATTCTTATATTATGCCTGTGACCTTTGAAACTGCCGATTCCAATGACAAGGTATTTGAACTGATGTTACCTTGATAATGGAGTCGGTAAGAGGGTCTGTAATAACGTTGAGCAGGTCGGGTGCGTTCTCTCCGCTCTCGATGTTGAAGGAGTCGATGACGAGCGCGGTGAGCTTGTACAGAACTCCGGTGGCCACTTCAAGCGGCAGCAGGATCAGTACGGACAGCCAGTTGAAGAAGTCGTGGACAGTGGCGCCGGCAAAGGCCCTGCAAGCGAAAACGGATGTCGTTTCAAACATGTTCATACCCTGGCTTCTTTGTTGGTTTTCTCTTCCTCGAGATTTACCTGCGGAACTCATTGCGATCCCCCGCCTGCATCATCGCCACAATGGTGTTGGTGACAGAAGTCCCGATATTGGCCCCCATGATGATCGGTACAGCAGAACGCACGTCTAGCACTAGAAACATGAATTTTATTTGTGAGTCCCCAAAATACCCAACAATAGTTGGCTCAATATATCTCTCTATGTGTGTGTGTGTGTGTGTGTGTGTGAGAGAGAGAGAGAGAGAGAGAGCGAGAGAGAGAGATCCTTACATGTACAGTATGTCTGAGTTTGTTTGAGGACATGGATCTCTGTGGCAACATTGTGCATTTGTTTCTTTTTCTGTGTGTGTGTGTGTGTGTGTGTGTGTGTGTGTGTGTGTGTGTGTGTGTGTGTGTGTGTGTGTGTGTGTGTGTGTGTGTGTGTGTGTGTGTGTGTGTTTGTGTGCCTGTGTGTGTGTGTGTGTGAGTGAGCGTGTGTGTCTTGATCCGTGCTTACATCCAGATGACACCATGCTGACCACAATGGAGGACGAGGTGCTGGAGCTCTGCACGAGCACCGTGACTAACACCCCAATCACCAGTCCGGCCACAGGGTTGGACAACACGGAATTGTCCTGGAAGATGTCACCGGCAGCCTTGCCTGCGCGCCCACAAACACCAACGGTTCAAAAACACACCAAAAAAAAACAAAAAACAATGCGCTCTTCAGTTAGGTTTGACGACACGTCAATTGTGTCGTTTTTTCTACCTCCGACGAGCTGGAAGGCCGAGCTCAGAACGTCAAGGGAGCACACAAAGATGTAGAGGAATCCGAGGAGAAGACAGAACTTGACGATGCCGATCAGCACCCTGGTGAGTTTCCCTTTTGTGTCCAGGTCTGTAAAAAACACGTTACGTCAACTCGAGGATTTAGGGAGACTCTGTATGTCATTTAGCGTCCCGGTAACGTGTAAGCACCCTGAGGGTGATGATGGTTGCGTCACCTGCCCACTTGATTCCAGTGTCTTTAAGCTCGGGCAGATCCCAGGGATCTGCGTCACCTGGGTTCTCATTCACCAGGTCCACCGAGGAATAGGCCGGCAGCATGACCGAGTCTTTGGAGCCGGTGTCGTTCTTATCTGACAGAGCACAGTACAATGCTCAGAACATAACGTGGTATTGGCATTTCTTTGGTTGTTCTTTTTTTTTTCCAGAGAAGGAAACATACCAAGAGTCGTAGAGGAGTCGGTCACTTCTGGCCTGGGAGCCATGGCTGTGAGGTAAATAAAAAGCGGGAAAATCATTACCAAAAATAACACAATGCCATTTTAAACAGAGATTTCAACCGCAGGGCCAAAGACCGGCCATTTTACCATGTAGTTAGTCGATTAAAACAGAACTAAACTGACTTTTGAATTACAACATTGCAATGTCCTGAAATCAGTTTGCTATCAATCAATTCTTCTCATGAAAAAAGGTTTGCTTGTGAATCAATTCTACAGGTACAAGCTTAAGAGATTTGTTTGGTAAGATAAAATCTGCAACAATGTGAAAAATGAACCAAATTGAATATGAATAGTATCAGTTTGCAAACACCGTCATAGCCACATAAATGTAAGTAGTTGTTTTACCCTCAAACTTAAAGTATGTTACAGGCTGGTCTTCGTAATAATTAAAAAGAAAAGAAAAAAACGCCATGAATCCCTTCCTATTCTCTTCTCTCATTTCACTAGTGATAGAAGTAGTATACGCACCTGCACCGCGCTGCTTGCTTTTAAAAGCCCTTAGTGGTGAGAAGTGGTCTACCTGAGCTACCTGCTGTGGCTCCAGAGCTCTGAGAGCTGCCTTTTTATAGAGAGCAGCAGCTGGAAAACTGATCTCTGTTCAAAGTTCAAAAAATAACGGCGACCCCAAGGTGGATCCCTCTGGAATGTAGGTAACGCTACTGTGGGACAGAGGCTGCAATCAGAAAAACCCCAATCAGAGGATTTTCCTGTGAAAAGTATTTTTTTTTTTTTTTTTTTTTGGAATTATTTACTTTCCTTCCTGTTCCTGCTCTTACTTAAAACTTCCTGTTAGATGTAAATGAGTAAAAATGTGTAAATAATGATCGGTATATTATTGTGGATAACTCAAAAACATCAGATCTCTGTTCATAACACTGTCGGCTTTATCATTTATGTAGGCTTTATGATTTTTATGCTGCTTTATGGCTTCATGGACATTTTGAGAAAACTGCCCCCCGGTGGATGTGAGAAGGACTCAGTTGCTATTTTTGGGACCGGAATGCCGATCACTTTTGAGACCTTAAAGGTCCCTGTTATTTTGTTTTACGATGTCTTGAAAATATGACATTGAAATGATGTCATAACATTTGACTGTAAAAGTAGTGAGACTCTTATTGCTATCCATGTTTTGAGCACATCTTCTTTATTTTAGATTTTTTCTTCCTCAATATATCTCTTTGTTGCTGAGCCTGTGACAATGGACTGCAAAAGTGATGTTTGTGCTTTTATTATTTCAATTTGAAAGGGACAGTGAGTCAGTGGTTTGCCTCCTCTGCAGATTTCCTATGTGGCTCATGGTTTTTTATGTCTTTGATTAAACACATGGATGCACACGATGCACACACACACACACACACACACACACACACACACACACACACACACACACACACACACACACACACACACACACACACACACACACCCATGTACACATGCATACACAAAGTAACCCCACGTTTATGGTTTTTTAGATAGCATGAGCGAGCACACACACACTTTATAGGTTATTAATCCATTTTTATTGCATACGCATGAGATACGTCCATATCTAAACAGCACATTACTTTTGGAATTAAATCAATCAAACATTGTGTTGGATACCTTGGTAAATCATTAAATGCAAATCATGAAGGATTAACAGCCCAGGCTATCGTGAAATATCTCCACCTTGTTTCTGTGCTTCTAATAAGCAGACTCATTTAGTCATTGTAAAATAATTAAACAATAAAATAATTATAACAATAGCTACATATAACCTTAGTTGATCATTGTGAGAGAAAAATGCACATGATCAACTGTTTGAATGATGTTTTACATGTTTTATATAGGAATAAAGCCTTTTGTATGTTGCGTGGTTTTAAAACATTGCCTCTGAGTTTTCATGCGTGTCTCAGAGAGAATATGAAGAGGCTGTTCTTTCTAAAAAATGTCAATTGTCGTACTGAAGAACCAGACCACATTCCATCCTCAAGCAACCCGGTCTAGAGATAAAGATAACTCCAAGGGGGGCTTAAAAGAGCTTTGTGTGTTTGTGTTGTTGTTGTAGGATTGCGTCTGTAAGGGTCTTTGAGGGTAAAATCTGGGGAGTTGGTTGAGGGTCAGTGTTGTAAATGACACCTGACCAAGGGCACACAACCTGTCTTTGGTATAAAGCCCTCCTCGTCAGTAAGGGGGGGCAGACTGTTCAGAACGCTGCTTTGAAGCGTGACTGTATCTTTCTCTCTATTCTTCAGAATAAACTTTATCTTAATCTTTAATACTCTCAGTTTTGCGGGCAGATGAACCTCACCGACCACATGAGAGAATTTCTCCAACATCATCAAATCATGAAAAATAGATAGGAACTAGGAACCAGGTGAACTTCTCACACAAATGATGCTATGTTTTGGTGTCAATTTAGTCTGTCCGTCTTGAATAAAACACTTTGTCGCCTGCTCAATATTAATAGGCTATATCAATTTATTAATGTATTAATCACAACGTTTAACTCAGCGTTCCATATCTTCTGTATCACAGAAGTCAGAAGGTCTGGGGCTAACAGTTAAACGTTGTGATTAATAAGTTAACACATTTTTCAGGACAAAAGCTTTGTTGATAAATTAATTATTACAAATATTACTATTTAATAATGTACTGATATGATTAATAGAAAATAATGATTAACTGAACAAGTTGTCAGTTGTTCAACAGATATTGAGTGAATAAACAAAAGTGAGATAGCTGCAGAAAGATGATACATTTGGGGCCTATAAAGAATAATAATTATATAATTATATTTGTGACAGTAGTCGCAGTAGTCACAGATACTAGACACTACAGAAGATGTTTCTTTGCTTAACAGGGGGAGATGATTTGATTTTTGATTTGTTTTCACTCATTTACAAAAAAAATTGCTTGATTCCGTAAGTGCAGTCTCTGCATATCAGTATATCAGTATATGTATATATATATATACGTATGTATATCTGTAAAGCAATATATCTGTATAGCTGTGTATCTGTACATAAGTCAATTTGTATATTTATATATATATATAAAGCATATACAGTATATACACATATATATATATATATATATGCTGACCTCACCAGGGGTCCTAACTGAGCCATGCACTAGGCTCCACTACCTACTGTACTGTATGTAGCATACTGTACCGCATACAGTGTCACTGTTCAGGGTTGTTCGTGATGCCGTATTGCTGCGCCGTACTGTTGTATACTGTGCTGTATTATCCCAAACACTACCTCACTCTATTCACATTCACATGCCACTTTAATTCACATGCCACTTTAAATGCACATATCTGTATATACATAGCCATATTCCTTCAACCTATTCCATTTTATTTCAATTTATTTTTTATTGTATTTTATTCTATATATTTTTTATCTTATTCTATAAGTATTCCACTTACTGTATTACGTTTTAGGAGTCAGTTAGTCGGTCTATTAGAAAGGAATTTTCTACTTTTTATTTTATTTTATTTTTGTACTTTTTCCTAGGACTTATTGTGTGCTATCACCGGGTGCGTTGCATTACATTTCACTGCATATATGTATGGAAGTATGTATATGTATGTGACAAATAAAAATCTTGAATCTTGAATCTTGAATCTATATATATCAGTATATCTGTATATCTGTATATACGTATATCTGTATATCTATATATATATATCAGTATATCTGTATATCTGTACAGTATATCAGTATATTAGTATATCTTTATATATGTATATATATACAGAAAGTATATATCAGTATACCTGTATATCTGTATACCAGTATATCAGTTTATAAGTATATCTGTAGATATATATATATATATATCAGTATATTTGTATCAATGTGTATATCTATATCTCTGTATCTCTGTATCTCTATATCTCTTTATCTCTGTATCTCTGTTTTCTATAACTCTGTATCTCTATCTCTATATCTGTTTCTCTGTAATTCTGTATTTCTATATCTCTGTATCTCTATATCTCTGTATCTATAGCTCTATATTTCTGTGTGTCTATATATTTATATCTCTATATTTCTATATCTCTGTATCTCAATAGCTCTGTATCTATAGCTCTATATTTCTGTGTCTATATATTTATATCTCTATATTTCTATATCTCTGTATCTCAGTATTTTAATATCTTTGTTCCTCTATTGTGCTATATATCTCTGTTCCTCTATTGTGCTATATATCTCTGTTCCTCTATACCTCTATATCTCTGTATCTCAATATCTCTATACCACTATATCTCTGGATCTCTATATTGCTGTATCTCTGTATTCCTATCTCTATATCTCTTCATCGCTGTAGCTCAATATCTCTGTATCTCTATTGCTTTCTATCTCTGTTCCTCTATACCGCAATATCTCTAAATCTCTATATCTCTATATCTCTGAATCTCTGTAATGCTGTATTTCTGTCTCTATATATCTGTATCTCTATATCTCTATATCTATATCTCTATATCTCTATATGTCAATATCTCAACATCGCTAATCTATATTTCTCTATATCTGTATTTCTCCATATCTCTATTTATCTTTATAGCTGTATCTCTATAACTCTATATATCTGTGTGGCTATATATTTATAGCTTTGTATCTCTGTATCTCTGTGTTTCTATCTCTGTAGCTCTATATCTCTGTGTAGCTCTGTATCGCTATATCTCTGTATTTCTGTCTCTATATCTTTGTATCTCTATATCTCTATATCTCTATATATCTGTGTCTATGTATTTCTATCTCTGTAATTCTATATTTCTATCTCTGTATCTCCATAGCTCTATATCGCTGTATCTCAATATCTCAATATCTCTGTATTTTTGTTCTATAGCTCTGTACCTCTATATCTCTATATCTTTAAATCTCTGTATCTCAATATCGCTATTTCTCTATATTTATATTCTCTATACCACTTTATCTCTATATCTGTATATATCTGTGTGTCTATATATTTGTATCTCTGTATTTCTATACCTCTAAATCTCTATATCTAAATTTCTCTGTATCTCTATATACCTATATAGCCATATCTCAAAATTTCTGTATCTCAATATCTCTATATCTCTATTTCTTTATATCTCTATATCTCTATTTATGTATTTATCTATATCTCTACATCTCTGTATCACTATATCTCTATATTTCTATACCCATATATAACTGTATCTCTGTCTCTATATATCTACACCTCTATATAGCTGGAGCTCTATATATCTATACCTTTATACCTCTGTATGTCTATATCTCTATACCTCTATATATCAATGTCTCTATATCTCTGTATATATATGTCTTTACCTCTATATCTCTATAGCTATAAATCTCTATATGTCAATATCTCTTTATCTCTATTTGTCTTTTCTTTTTATCTGTACCTCTATACCAATATACCCTTTATATCTCTATACCTCTGTATCTCTATATCGATACCTCTATTTCTCTATATCTCTATATCTCTGTATATCTTTATATCTATATAGCTATATAGCTATATCTCTATATCTCTATATCTCTGTAGCTCTATAGCTCTATATTTCTGTCCCGCTATATCACTAAAGCTGTCTCGATATCTTGATCTCTATACCCCTATATATAGATAGCTCTTTATCTCTATAGATATAACTATAAGATCTAAATAACTATATCTCTGTGTCTCTACATCTCTATATCTCTGTATCTCTATATATCTTTTTCTAGACCGCTATATCACTGTATAGCTGTCTCGATACCTCTATATATCTGTGTCTATATATTTATATCTCCGTATCTCTTTATCTCTATACTTCTATATATCGATGGCTCTTTATCTATATAGATATAGCTATATCTATAGCTCTATATAGCTCTATAGATATCTCTATAGAGCTATATATCTATTTCTCTGTATCTACATACCTCTATATAGTTGTATCTCTATATCTCTATATTTCTATATCTCTATATCACTGTATCGCTGTCTCTATATCTCTTAATATCTGTCTATATATTTATAGCTCTATACCTCTGTATCTCTATATCTCTATATCTCTATATCCACATACCTCTATATCTCTGTATCTCTATAGCTCTTTAGCTCCTTTTATCTGTGTCTCTATGTATCTATACCTCTATATCTCTGTATATCTATATCTATATCACAATACCTCTATAGCTCTATATCTCTATTTGTAAATATCTTTGTATCTCTTTTTGTCTTTATTTATAGCTGTACCTCTATAACACTTTACCTCTATATCTCTATATCGCTTTATCTCTGTATCTCTTTATAGCTATATCTCTATATCTCTGTATCTCTATATATCTATACATCTGTCTCTATATCTCTGTATCTCTATATATCTATACATCTGTCTCTATATCTCTGTATCTCTTTATCTCTGTATGGCCATCCCTTTATATCTCTGTTTCTGTATATCTGTTATCACTATATATCTATATATATATATATATATATACACATCTCTATATCCCTGAATCTCCATAGCTCTATATCTCTGTATCTCTATGTCTCTATATTTCTATACCTCTATAGCTCTGTATCTCTATATACCTATACCTCTACACCTCTGTATCGCTATATCCCCGTACCTCTTTATCTCTCTACCTCTATATATCTAGACCTCAATATCTCTGTATATCTATATCTCTATACTCTATAGCTCTATATGTCAATATCTCTGTATCTCAATTTCTCTTTATCTCTATACCTTTATACCGCTATACCCCTATATCTCTAGAGCTCTGTATCTCGATATATCTATATATCTATATCTCTATGTCTTTTGATCTCTGTATCTTCATGTCTCAACATCTCTGTAGCTCTATTGGCTTATATCTCTATGTATCTAAACCTCTATATCTATGTATATCTATATCTCATACCTCTATGTCTCTATATCTCTATATCGCAATATCTCTGTATCTCTATATCTATTTATCGCTGTATCTCTATATATCTATATATCTATATATCTTTATAGCTATATCTCTCGATCTCTAGATCTCTATACTGCGATATCTCTGTATCTCTATAGCTATTTCCCTCTATATCTCTCCATATCTGTGTGTCTATATATTTATATCTCTATATCTATGTATCTTTATGTATTGATGTCTCTATATCTCTGTACCTCTCTATAGCTACACCTCTATATCTCTGTACCTAACGGCAGCGGCGGGTGGTGGTCAGCAGGTCAGATCCAGGACATTGGATCTGCTGTTGAGCCCTCCCGAGGTGTCATGGGCTTAAATCGATCAAACACCAATTAAGCGGGGTGCCCATCTGATGATCTGCTGAAGCCCCCCATCTCTTGCTCAGGTATGCGGCCAAGTCCAGACTTAGCTCAGGCAGGAGGACGCCCCTGCTAGCCATAGTCCCGCTAGTGCCTTGAAAGAGGGAAGGAGAGGAGAGAGCGATGCCACTGGCCCACAGGTGGGGCAGGGCAGGGTACCTGTAAAGGTGGGCCCCTGTGCGATGACCCACAATGTATTTTGCATACCTCTTTACCTCTGTGCCTCTATATCTCTCTATCTCTAAATATTGATGTCTCTATATCTCTCTCTCTATATATATACAGTACACCTCTATATCTCTGTATCTCTATTCATCCATACCTCTGTATCTCTATATCTCTATATCTCTATATCCCCCTACCTTTATATCTCACTATATATCTGTATCTCTATATATCTGTACCTCTTTATCTCTGTATATCTATATCTCTATGCCTCTTTATCTCTATATCTCTCTATATCTGTGTGTCTATGTATTTATATCTCTATATCTCTGTATCTCTTAATATTGATGTCTCTATATCTCTCTCTCTACATATATACACCTCTATATCACTGTATCTCCATATCTCTATATCTTTATATCCTCCTACCCCTATATCTCTCTATATCTCTGTATCTATATATATCTGTACCTCTTTATCTCTGTATATCTATATCTCTATGCCTCTATATCTCTATATCTCTCTATATCTGTGTGTCTATGTATTTATATCTTGCTTGACCACCACAGCACTGTTTGGGAGAAACATCTTGAAGCTTCCATTGAAATCCATCAGCTTGGGCTACAAGCTGGGGAAGTTGAGGCTTGTGTTCGAGCTGAGAGACTCAACGGATCCTGGCGTCCCTAACGCCAATGCCCAGGTTCGCACCTGTCGTAAGTGGAGTGCAGCAGCCGAGGAGCGCTGGCCTTGGATGAGAATCGGCACCAAAGATGTGGTCCAAAGCCACAGGGAAAGAAACGAAAGATTTGGTGATTTCGGAGGAAGAGAAATACTACAAGAGCAGAGCTGTGCGCCAGCAACCGCAAGGGAGATGGACAACCTGGGAGGCTGTAGTTGACAGGGCCGTGATGTGAGCAGATATGTGGAGGATGCCTCAGGTAGGGCTACACTGGAGGATCCACCCAGCGATTCCTGAGGTCTCTCGGGATCATGGGATTCTCTATACATCTATATCTCTATATCGCTGTATCTCAATATTTCAATATCTCTGTATCGCTACATATCTTAATAACTATATCTCTGTATCTCTACATCTCTATATCTCTATATTTATATACGGTAAATATCTCAATACCAATATCAATGTAAATATCTCAATATCTCTGTACCTCTATTTCTCTATATCTCTATATCCCTATACCTCTGAATTTCTCTCTCTCCATATCTCTACATCTCTTTATCTTAATATCTCTGTACCTCTCTTGCTCTATTTCGCTATATCTCTATATCCCTATACCTCTGACTTTCTCTATCTCTATATCTCTACATCGCTATATCTCAATATCTCTGTACCTCTCTTGCACTATTTCGCTATATCTCTGTATCTCTATATATATATATCCATATCTCTATGTCTCTATATCTCTGTCTCCATAACTCTATATTTCTGTGTCTATATATTTATATAGCTTTATCTCTATATCTCCGTACCTCAATTTCTCTATATCGCTATACCTCTGTATCTCTATATATCTATAACTCTGTATCTCTATATCTTTATATCTTTACACATCCGTGTCTATATATTTATATCTCCATATCTCTGTATCCCTATATCTCTAGATCTCTGTATCTCTACTACTCTATATATATCTATATTTCTCTGTAGCTCTATATCTCTATATCTCTATATATATGGCTATTTCTCTTTATCTCTACACCTCCATAGCTCTGTATCTCTATATATCTATACCACTATACCTCTGCATCTCTATATCTCTGTATCTCTATATATCTATGACGCTATATCTCTGTATCTCGATAAATCTATTCCTCTGTACCTCTGCATCTCTTTATCTCTATATCCCTGTATCTCTATATACTGTATCTATACCTCTATATCACTGCATCTCTATATCTCCACATCTCTGTATCACTATATACCGCTATAGCTCTGTATCTCTATATCTCTGTATCTCTGTGTTTCTATATTGCTATATCTCTGTATCTCTATATCCCTGTATCTCTATTTCTCTGTATTCCTGTGTCTCTCTATCTCTGTGTTTCTATATCCCTATATCTATATATCTATACATCTCTGTATCTCTATATCTATATACCGCTATATCTCTGTATCTCTATATCTCTATGTTTCTATATCGCTATATATCTGTATCTCTATATCTCTATATCTCTGTATCTCTGTGTTTCTATATCGCTATATCTATATATCTACATCTCTGTATCTCTATATCTATATACCGCTATATCTCAGCTATATGTGACCTTGAGCAAGAGACTAGACCCCCTAACTGCTCCTTGGGCGCCTCTACATGGCAGCCCACTGTTCCTAGATACATCAGATACTAGGATGGGTAAATCCAGAGAAATTGCAAATTTCCCTGTTGCGGCACTGATAAGGGTATAAAAAAAAAAGCTACAATGTATTGCTAAATCTATTTTTCTATATCTGTATATTGGTTGATCTGTATGCTGTGTGGGACTAGAGAGACAGAGAGATGACTTCAGAGACAAAAGGGGCAGAGGGAGCGGGAGAGACAAAGACCAATCCATTAAAACACACAATTACATTCACAACTCACCAAACTGACACAACCCATCATCATGTAATTCACTATTTTGTCTAATCTACTCTTTAAAAAGTTGGCACAGCAAAATAATTATAACAGTTTGCAGTAGCATCAATAATGCATCTTATAACCTTTTATCTTACCTGTTCTCTTTTCATCAGCATTTCACCATTTCACCAGTTCCCCCCCTTTTAATGACTGTATGTTATTGGAATTTCTTGTTAACACTGGAAACCTAATATATACAGTACCTTTGATAATGCAGGTATTACTTGCTGGCAAGTAATTTTATAAATTGCATGAAACCTGTGGCTTTCTTTAAGATTTGCATAATTCCATTTGAAATTTGGATTTGGATTGTTATCTGCTTATCACAGGTCAAAATACATTTTGTTTCATGGCAAGACCATCCAAATACAGTATCTGGCTTCTGTGCAATAACGACCAGATAATATTTGTAAATATTAATTCCCACAGTGTGTATGAATTAGACTTTGACCTCATCGCAAGTGTATACAAATAAATGACATAACAACACACATAGATTTCTCTGCCTTTCTCTCTTGGACTGCAGACCTGAAAGGGAGCACAAAGTTAAGTGCGAAGTAGCATCATATGTGGCTGCATATTTTACAATTTACCCAGTTACTCATTGACTGACCTGTGGGGTTTTGATGCAACGCCGTTTTCTCCCAGGAGTCCGTCGCACAATGGAAAAATCTGCTGCAACTTACCTTTACCCTTTGGAATGTTGCTGTGATTGGGCCTCCGCCCACACACTGATCAAACCAGTACGAAATGTAACCTTTAATTTTCAAATACCCTGTTCTCTATTGAGATGCAATCTACCTTCCTGGTATTCGATTCTAATACCAGTGTTTTAGGCTCACAGAACAGATATTATTACTGTAATTATGTTGTATATTTTCTCTGTTATCCTTGATGCAGAGCCATTATAGCCTGGGAGTGAATTATTGCCTATAGTATATGGCCACTGGGTTGATGCTGTGTATCTGCCATGCTGGCACAGTCCAAGGAGGGTCAAAGAGTTTGTCCTCTTTTTACTGCCGGGGCACCCTCTAGTACTACGCTGTTATGTGCAGGCCAGCCTGGAGTCCATAAATTCATAAAAGCCAATTGCAAGAACTTGTCCAAACTGGTTGAGTTACCTGTCAAGGTCATGAGCACAGTGACACCTACTCGGGACAGTCGTGATGGAAAGTAGGACGCCACATTCGACGCATGTGCTTCTCCCATTCTGACCTGAGTGTTCTGAGTGTCATAAATAGAGAGAGTCACCGATAAATAGTTGAATACTTAGTGTATTTCACTGAGGGTATAACAAAGAACCACTGACCAACATGACCCTTAGTGACATGAAAAGCTTTTTTTGTACACTGTATTTAAGTCCAATTAAGTACCAGGGACTTTACTTGAGTAGGATCCATTCAACTTTAGGCGACTTTCTACTGGACTTAACTCTCTAATGGTGTATTAGATCTAATGCTTTATTTTGCTACATCTATGGATTAAGACAAGGACTGAATATAAACTTACATTGAACTTTTCTTGAAACATGATTTATAATTATACATTTCTATCATTATTAGCAAAATCCAATTTTTAGGTGGACTTATAATAGCAGATTGGTTTGACTTCTTGGGAGCTCTCTAACTTTCCACTGAGTGGAGCTCCTGAGACGCAGGTGGAAAAGCTGCAGTGAGGACCAGGTTCCTGTTGCCGCCAGCAGATGGAGATAGATTAGAAAAAATGTCTGTGACCTCAGACAACTGAGGAGTCACTGCTTGTGAACATCATCACTTAAACATTAACATACTCCATGAACCAAAGATCCACTCTGTTAAGTCATTCAAAGACCATTCCTGGAGCTTCTCGACCTTTATTCAATTATAAGAAATATCCACAATGCTTTTGCATCTAGATAGACGGACAGACAGACAGACAGACAGACAGAGAGACAGATGGATAGATGGATAGATAGATAGATAGATAGATAGATAGATAGATAGATAGATAGATAGATAGATAGATAGATTAGATAGATATATATAGATAGATGTCTTGGCATTTGTAGAACATGATCGGCAGGTGTCCACTTAGTAGTGACGCATTGTCAGACAGAGTGACAAAGTCAATATGTTGCATGAAAAACCATTGATTTCCCTATTTAATCAGTGCATTTCTGCGTGTTTTAATGCACAAGACTCTGTTATCTGCAGAGAGAGCATTGAATCTGGAGATGGTTACTGACCTGGTCACACCCTTCACAAACCACCTGCCATCTTCACCCTGACAATTTAAAGGATCTCCAGAAACCCCCTATCAGATGAAGACAGAGGAAGAGAGATAGCCAGACACAGATAGACAGAAGATGGAGAGGGAAGATAACGGATAACAAAGTTATCCTTGTCATGGAGAAGTGAGTTCACCGTGTCAGGTACAAATTAGTTTTGCTTCCTCATGCACATGGTAGCCTGATACTATGTCCCCGGCGGCACAAATCACGGCACTCTTGGCATCAACGCTCCACCAGACGCCGTGCTCCACTCCAGGTAACGCGGCCCGGTGGAGCTTGTCAGACCGGGTCTGTGGGGCTGGGATGCAATGATGAGGCTGTCACTCAGTAAGGGCCAATCACAGATCATACACTAGTGTTCTGAACACGGCTTATGCTCAACCTGCAGAAAAATGGAGCAAGGCATATGTTAAATGCAGCGTAATGCAGGATTTTTCTACCTCGGGTTAATAAATCACTATGATCTATCACAGGACAACACATTTAAAATGCAGTTGTTTTTTTTCTAACATTGAATTACATTTCAATCAAGATGCATTACATTTCATCATTACATTATGTCACATGGTAATGCTAGTGACAGCAGGTTCACACAGACAAGCAAAGGTGAGTATAAAAATGTCCTTGAATATGCTGGTTAAATATCATCAAAGCTTAATTAATAAAAAATCACTGTCCAGTATTCTTTTCATCGCATTCTTTTTTTGTCGTGCTCTGCTCCGAACACTGGAGAAGGAAGAGATGCTGGTTCCAAGTTGTTCGGCTTTGGATTGCTGATTGGGAGATTCTGCAGCAGCTGCCAGGTGACTCACAGGGCCAGCAACAAGCATCGGGACGGATAACAAGGAATTGATGGAGCGGAGTTTTCCACCCAGTTAGCGACCTGCCAAAGGTACGTAGTCCTTACCTTTTAAAAGGGCTGTAAATTTCGTCTGGACGAATGGCCTTCAGGCTAAAATCCAGGTAAGGGAGGTGGCCAGCAAACACAAACAACATTGTCCATGCACAAAGTCCATCACAATGATATATAGATAAAAGACATAAATCACAGCAAACGACATTGTAAATAAAGCACTGACACCATATAAAATTTAAAAAACACAAATAAAATTGACAGTAATTGTTCCCTTCCTGGTGTGAAATGTACCCCCCCCGCTTTCTTTTGAAAGTCATTTGTGGACTATGGGATATATCTTAGGGGTTTCATTCCGCTGGTTACTCTTGTTATTAGAACGTCTCAGGCGGGCTTCCTTCTCACCTGGCTGTAAACTTACCTCTACCACTAGGTCTGGTATTGCCTCTGGGTCTGCCCTGAGCTCTACTTCTGGGGCTATTACTGGAGCTGTGGGTACAAAGTTTAAGGGACACCAACTGCAGCTTCTAAATCTTCCTCTTCACCTGCCGCTGGAGAAGACTGTGGCGAGGGAAGGGTATGGTCTGAGGGGGCAAGGCCACAGGTTGTTCCGGCGGACTGTCTTCTCAGGCCCCTGCTGGACGAATCTTTAATCCCAATCCCTTCTGGAAGAATCTTGTAAACAGGCTGGTCTGGTCCCATTCAATGACACAATGACGAAGGGGGAAGGCTGCCAGTAAGGTTCCAGCTTTCCTTGGGATTGTCTGCGGAAATTGCACAGGAGGACCCTTTCACTTGGAAGCACAGGGACAGCTTCCGGGATGGTGGCACAGTGCTTGCACTGCTGCCTCACAGCTAGAAGGTCTTGGGGTCGATTCCCGCCTGAGGCGCTGTTGGCTCTGTGCTTTGGTGGATTATCTACCCATTAGGGGCCTTTCTGTGTGGAGTTTGAAATTTTTCCCTGTGCTCACATGCCTACTCAAATCCATGTAACATCAATAAATACCCCAACCAAAAACCTGTCATGTCTGACCAGCGATGGGTGTTTGTAATTGGTTCGCAGGCCCATCGCTGTATGCTGCCCACCGCTTCTGGCTTCCCCCTGAGGAAGGACAAGCCAGGATGAGTTAAAAGCAGAAAGGTAAGTTTCACCGGCCACAATTTGTAGTGTGTGTGTGTGTTGGTCGCCATCACCACATGGGTGCATGTGTTCTCTACTTATTGGGTTCATTACATAACAGTGGATTTATGGTCATAGAAATGTTTTCTGATTAAACAATTTTCTATGTATCTGTTTTAAGTATGTTTTTTCGCATGTAATATTATGTCATGTCATATGTCACTTGGACCAAAAATGTCAGATGACGTAGTTGAAAGACCCACACAGCAGTGCTTAGCGAGTCGAATGAATGGAGTGTGACGGCCTCAGACCGAAAGAAATGGGGGATAGAGATAGAGAGAGAAGGACTTAGTGTCGTTAGCTGTTTAGACGTACGGTGCACGGTGAGATACAAACCCTGGGACTCTGAGCGCAGAACTGGATATCTTTGGATTATGTTCAAGAGAAACAGTCCTGTAACAACTGTTTCCCTCTCTCATAACAGGCTGTATACATCCATACTGGGGCCCACACTCCCGAAGAATCTGGACTCAATTTTTTACGCCTTTCTCAGTGAATATCCTTTTGCTCCGTAGGGAAATTAGTGTTGTTCTCTGGGGAAGATAGTTCATGTCCATAAATTTCTCTTTTTAAGCAGCAAATCAAATCAATGTTGCCTCGCCAACTGAAAGGCCTCTGTTTGTTTTCCTGCTGTGTTGTAATAATTCACCACATCAGATATTTTATGTACAGATTTATTAAGCCGACGTGCAGAATGTGGGCAGAACACAGAGAACTGAGACTAATTCTCAATCACAGTGCAACAGGACATCAAATAATGAAATGGATCCTTTGAAAGAGATATTTACAATGAAGCTTCACTATAAATTAGTCAACAATAAAAATAAATTGAGCGAAGAAAATCCCTGTTAACCAATTATACTGACAGCAAAAAGTGTAAAAACATGCCACTGTATTCTATACCACAAGAAGTTTCCATAGTAAAATCTGAACTTGTATAGAATGTGTCAATTTATTATTCAGCTTGTTCTATGCACCCCAATAAAGCAATATTTTACCATCATTTATGTATATAATAATAATAATAATAATAATAATAATAATAATAATAATAATTTGGGAGACTCCCACAGACACGGGTTCACAGAGGGAGATGGAGTCGGTTGGGCAATTTATTATTTTTAACGGAACAAAAAGGCTCGCTGGCCAACATAAACATAAGGTAATCAATTAATTTTACAGGTTCAGTCCGGTCGCAATCTGGTCGCCGGCCCCTGCTCCTGCATCACGGTCCCCCTCAGTGCAAGACAAACAACACATTATAAAACTCTCCCAGCCGACTCGGACCGATCAGCACCAGCGGGCTGATCAGGCAGAGTCGGTACAGCTGCACCAGCGGGGGAAGAAGCACCCGCAGACCGTGGCTTAGCCACGCTCCCTCGTCTCCCGCAAATAATAAGTCGAAGAATAAGAAATAATAATAACAAAATAGAATTATCCTCCTCATTATTATTATTATTATTATTATTATTATTATTATTAATAATAATAATAATAATAATAATAATAATAATAATAACCTCATGATCAACATTGTGTTATAACAATAACAAATAATAAGCCTTTTATTTTATGAAGCAGCATCTGGTACTGTTCACTGCCAACGGCAATTTAAGGAAATGGTGGTAGTATTTTACCTTTTTGAACAGTATACATTTGCATTTATTAACAGGAAAGGAGATACGGGGCCTGTGAATCCAAAAAGTTCACCTGCACAGCTGAGTGTATCCATTTCCTTGACAGCTTTTCTATTTAATTTCCATTGAGACAGCTGCTCGGCTATAAGCTCCGTAAATCAATATTTCCAAGCAGGAATACAGTTAACCCATTTCTCTCCATTCAGTCTGTATTTAAAGACAGAGATAAATTATCTGCGAGCCGCCTTCATTGTATAAGGCTGGTGTATACGCTTAGGTTTCTTCAGATTTTATCTTGAATCTGCCTGGCGGAGAGCAGATCCTGAGAAATGGCTGCAAATAGGGGAGCTGCGACACATAAATCACATTAAACTGACCTGTCAGGTCAACTGTCCAATCGCCTGTGTTCAAGCTATTTAAATGAGGAATATCAGTCATGACGATGAGGCGTGAAGCGTCAGATAGGGAAATAAATGCACGGCATACCGGGCCTGTCCTGCATTAGTTCACCCGTCTCCGCCTTCCCCCCAGGAGAGAAAACCGGGGATCCACCAGCATCTTCCATAATAAAAGGATGGGATACAGGGGTAAACACTTTAGAATGTTATTTTTAGAAAGTGCTCTCCACTCAAATACATTTTTTATTTGCTTATCTGCTCTGCTTCCACAGCGTCCTTGATTGTACCTTTTTGGTACGCTATCCACTTTTCCTCCCTCCCTCTCTCCCTCGCGCCCTCCCGTCCATCTGTCTCCTGTCTGCGAATGGAAAGCTCAGGAACAGCGCAGTTCTCCGGTCAGAGCTCATTATGGTCTGGACGGCACTCCTCGTTTTGGCGAGGCTGTTTCACATCACATTTCTGACACGTAGAGCGGGTCTGAAGACAACTCCACACTTTTCCTGGGAAGTAGTATCTCTACTGGTACAGCTGAAAAGCTTTTGAAAACTTTATATACGTAGCCTGTGCAGGAATGCTTTTTATTGCTTGAGCAGCTGAAAGCTGTTGAGCACAATCATGGTCCTTTTGCGTATTTGTCCACACTGCAGCTCCGCTGAAGACAACTGTTGTTTAACTCCCATGTTCACCTTGGCAACAGTTGTCTTGGGAGGGAACTCTTGATCTCCTTTCTTCATCCAGGTTTTTCCCAAACCAAATTTAATCTGACAACCCAAAAAAGTCTGCTTTTCAAACCTTCAAGGTTAAAAACTGGAGCGGCCGCTAAACGAGAGGCAAATAACAGAAAAAGTAACTGTGTACTTCACAAAGCACCCTCAAACGGTGAAATAGACCCCTAACTGCACTGCCATGCAAATATTGTTATTTGTGTGTATTTAATTTAGGTATTATGCATACATTAGCAAAATTGGCCCCTTTCTATGCAAATGAACCTCATTGCAGAAAACGTCCAATTCACAAACGCTGGCACTAATAGCCACATGAGTTAGAGTGAAATTATTACTGTCTGCAGAGAGCTGGCGGTAACTGCCAAAAATAAAAATAAAAATAAAAAAATGGCAGAGCTCTGCGATCGTCTTCAGAGGGCTGGTGCAATTGAAGCGTATTTATAAGAAATCTCACGCCAAGACTTTGCAGTGATCTCTAATTAATATTTTGACATTATTATTAGGGGTCCAGACTTGGCATTTCTCGGGCTAAAAGTGTCAGGCGCATGACAACCGCTGAACCCACGGACAGGTCTCCTTATGACCGGGACGTCTCAGACGTTCCGTGGTTCAAGTTTGATCCAGGTGGTCAAGGGATAAATGTGTAATGAGAAGTACCCCATATCTGGTATCAATAGCTCTGCGGAGCCCCTCCCCGCTGACGCACAGATTATTTACTTTGTCACATGGATATTTGCGATCAGATGCAAAACAAGGGCAAACTGCACTCAGCAGCAAAGCTTTATGGCCGTGTTTTGCGCCGGCGTATCATGAGCGCGATATCTTTTGTGGATCGGTCACTAAGACAGTGCAGATAGCGGCGCAGTGATCTCTAAATAATATTTTGACATAATTATTAAGGGTCCAGACTTGGCATTACTCAGGCTAAAAGTAGATAGCATATAGCGGGCGCAATTGAAACGCAATTCATGGTGAAATGAATGGCTGCAATCCATTTCTTTGTAAATTTGCTCCTTCAGTGTGTTATTTTACAACTCTACGTGCTGACTTGACTCTAGTTCTAGTCCGTCTTAGGTGCAGCACCGTGAGCTGTTGACCCCGAACCCAACTAGAACAAACGCGGTGTTTACGTTTGCCGTAGAAAGGCTCAAATCAAAGCAAACCGTGGTTTGCCGTGAAACGTCTACTTCTCATTCTGGCACGATGGTGAGATCATCGCCAGGCAGGAAAAAGCGAGTGCAGACAAAGTGAAAACATCTCTTTGTCGGGGCCATTGACCCCCCCCCAAGCAAAGCATCACAGTCTAAAAGAGAAGAAAGAGTCTCTGAAAATAAGCCGATTATTCTCCATTTCGATAATCGATGAGGACACGCGAGGGGAAACCAAAATCAAAATAAACTGAGACTCCCTCGGGGCCTCAAGTGTCCAGATTGAAGAAGCTGTGGGAGAATCCATCTCTCCCCTCTTCCTTTCTTCTCCTCTCTCCTCTCCTCTTCCCTTCTTTTCTCTTCTTTACTCTCATCTCCGCTTCCCTTCCCTTCTCTCACCTTCTCTCGTCATATCGTCTGCTCTCCTCTCTCCTTCTCTGCATTCCTCTCCTCTTACCTTCCGTCCTCTTCTCCTCCCTTCTTCTCTTCCTTCCTCTCCTCTAACCTTCCGTCCTCTTCTCCTCCCTTCTTCTCTTCCCTCCTCTTCTCTTTCCTTCCCTCCTCTTCTCCTCTCTTGCCAGCCCTCCTCCCCACTCCTCTTCCCTTTTCTCCTCTTTTCTCTTCTCCTCTCCGCTCCTCTCACTCCCTTATCTCCTCTCCTCTCCTCCCCTCTCCTCTCCCCTTACCGCTCATCCTCCTTTCTATTCGCTCTTCTCCTCTTTTCTTCCCTTCTCTACTCTTCCCTTCCCTTCCATTACACTATCCGCTCTCCTCTCCTCTCGCTGCTCCCCTTTCGCTCCATCATCTTGTCTTCCTTTGTCTTCTCTTCTCTCCTCTCCTCGCCTCCTCTCCCGTTCTCTCTCGCGTGCACCCACACCTCTCTCATCATTTGTCTTTTTTTTGTCTTTCGTCAATCTTCCGTTCTTTCTTTCTTTCACTTGGTTCCCCGCTGAGCATTGAGCGGAAACACCGATTTTTTTTTTTTCCTCCGGTAAGTTCCCTCCGTTTGGGATCACTGAGACCCCCGCACTGACACTTTCTCTCTTTGTGATTCACTGTCAGCCCTTTTCTTGCTTTCCCTCTCATTCATTCGCTTCCGCCGCCCCCCCCCCCCCCGCACCCACCCTCCCCCACCGGTCTGTTCCCCCTCTCACCTTCTCGGCGGTCTAGATCTGTGAACTCCTCCTCACCGAAGCCTAGTTGGACAAATTAAAAACAGTTTAGCCCGTCTGAATCGCAGCCTCATAAACGCAGGGTTCCCTGCTCATTTGAGGTAAGGTCCTGCGGGTTTATTTCTGCTCTTTTAACTCACAAATCAATCGCGGGGGTTCAACTCCCAGGGCCCTAGAAAGGTGCGTAGAAAGGTGTTTTTTTTTGTGTGTTTTTTCTTCTTTGCGCCAACAGAAGACCAAAGAAAGAAAAGTGGAATCACTCAGCCCTTGACTTTGAGCGGAATCGAAGAACAGACGCTAGCGCCCGTGTTGATGGAAGGAGTTGACTCGATGGTGTTTGAGGAATGGAAAGACAGCGAAAAAACGAAATCGTCACAGTGGCAGATGGAAGTGAACTACGTCCATGTGTGAGATTTTTATACGTTTTTTTTTGGGGGGGGGGGGGGGGGGGGGGGCGGACGCTAAAGTTTTTGCGGGCTCTTTCGGCGCCACCTGGAAAACGTGATGTTGAATTGAGACGGACAGATCTCCAGTTTAGGGCCTGTGACATCAAAAAGGGGAATCAACTTAATAGGGCATAAACGTTGACTTTCTGACAGCTAATGAGCCTCCAATTTACTGTCACTTTGGATTAGACGACTCGACGCTTAACACTAACCTATCAGAGATTAAATTGGAATAAGCTTCTGAATTCGGCGTTCGTCGGAAATCTGAGACACGACCAGAGGAGATGAAGAGAGAGAATGATCAGACGGAGAGGAAGATGAGAGATCTTCTCTACTTCTTTGGAGCTCTCCCTCTCTCTCTCACTCACTCTCTCTCTCTCTCTCTCTCTCTCTCTCCCTCTCTCTCTCTCTCTCTCTCTCTTATTTTTTTTAATTTCTTGTCATCTTGGTTTCTTTTGGTCTGGTCTTTCCTTATTCTCCTCTTCATCATGAGCGAGAACAGTGATATTATTTGATGTATTGAAAAAGTAGATCTTATGTTTATGTTCAAATCATCTTTTTTTTTGTGGAGTAAGCATTGCTCAAATGGAATGTATTACATTACATTCAATTCCTGCGTACGTTGCTAGATATTTATTCAAATGCAAAAAATTGGCAGATATTTTTCCTATATTTTTACGCATTTCAACCCGACCACCCATTTATCATGTATTTAGTTATCAATGTTGGAAACAGATATTTGATACAAACTTCTTTTGAGTCCAAATAAACTTAAATTTGAAGTGATTTATATAATAACATAAATGCATGTTTGTTGGAGGCGATCCCAGCTTACCTTTGGGCATTTGGTGATACTTTCAGTTCTCCAAACAGATTAAATCGAAATTGTTCATTATCATCATGTTTTTGGAGGTGGTAGTGAACAGGAGACAGATAGTAGCATTACATCCAACAGTATTTTAGAATGATGGAACCGAAGCTAAAAGCTCCCATTTCTAAATGTACAATTCCTGCTTAGAATCACATGTTGACAACACTAGTATAAAGTTGCCTGCCACTTTCAACAGTTTGATTTCAATGAATTCATTTTCAGCAAAAGTGTATTAAACATTCAGGGATAGTTATTAATGAACTGATAGTACATTTTCAGAACGCATACTGAAGATATTTAACTAAATAATTTCAACGTTTTAATGTCTTAAAGTAAAGGAATAGATAAGAATGTATTTCATTCTGAAATCGGATTGAATATACTGTACATCATTGTTTATTTTACTTCACCTTTTAAAACAACACTTTTTTCCGCCGATACAGTTGTCTGTGTCCTAAGATCACATTATCGAGTTGTTTTGTGAAGTCATATCTTATATTGCTGTGTCGGAAAAGAACGAGAGTGTGTCCAAGATCTGTCCAAGATGTATATCTAGCATGAAATCAGGACATGGTGAATAACAAAAACCTGCATTCCAGTACATAAACCTCCCTTACATCCAGTAGTATTTGGCAATATGATAGTGTGTGAACAGCGTGTGTGTGTGTGTGTGTGTGTGTGTGTGTGTGTGTGTGTGTGTGTGTGTGTGTGTGTGTGTGTGTGTGTGTGTATGAGCACATTTGTCTAAACAGATGTCATTTAATCACTCCAAGGGTGCTCTACTGCAGGATATTTGTGCTTTTCTGCACGTGTTGGGTTCATAATGGGGCCATTGAGCAGCTCCAGCTCACCTCACACCCTTACCCTGACACCTGCAACACCCTGCAAATTGGCAGGCAACGGCACTTTAATATACTGCGCTGCAAGAAGTTCATAAATCACCAGAAACCGAGAAACGCAGCTAATAGCGCGACTTGAAGGCCACATGAGAGACCAGTCAAATGCGCGATGCATCTGAGTCCTGCACACACACATAAACATGTATTGTTTTATAAAGCTCTTTGTACAAAATGAAATGGCTTTATACATGCAATAACACTAGTATTAACACTGTACATACAGTAATACGCAAATTAGCACATAGTAACTATTCATATGTATAATGTATGTATATACCCATAACAACAATTTTCCCTGTGCATAGTATCGCATTTCAAATATTTGCATATTTTTATATACCTTATATTGACTATTTCTGTGGTTTTGTTGTTTGGCTATCTTGGCTATTTGTATATATTTGAAAATTTTATCTTAATTTCATTTTCTGAACTCTAAATTGTTTTTCGGACTGACAATTAAACGTTTTATTTATTTATTATTATTTTTAATGCTAATGGTCTACACGCCAAATCTCAACAGATCAAATTCCTAGTATATGTTAATGTGCCTGGTGGAATAAAGCGATTGTAGTTGGGATTCTGGGCGCCAGGGACCAGTTTGTAACTCCGGGTGACCTTGCCGTCGTGAAGCCCGCAGCAGCTCCAACGCGTTAACGAAAGTGACACGTCCTCAGCTCTGGCTGAAACCTGAGTCCTGGACAAATATCGACCGATCTCAGCCCCGGAGTGTCCCACACTGCGCCCACAGTGCCACGGCATGGGAAAAGTCCGCTCTTCTGGGCCTTGCAGGTAATTACACCTGTATATTTATAGTTTTGTGTAAACGGTTATGTAAATGTTGTCGACGAACGAATTTGTTGACAGAAAATTGGAGTGAGCCGGCCGAAAATGTTGAGAGCCGTGCACAAAGAGCTCTCTGTGCAGCGTGGAAGCCTTTGCACATGCTCTGTGAGCCCATCATGGAGCCCTACAACGCCACTCCAGGTATACAGTAACACGTGCACTAATTTTTTTACCACCCGGGCATACCGTGCACAATGGGTACATGAACTATTATGATGATCTGTCTTTTTCTGTTTGTGTAATCAGGCTTTCAGTCTTTGTGATGGAGCCGTGTGTGTTGGTTGTATTTGTGCTCTTTCAGAGGAAGAGTCTTTGAGCGTCTAGGGGTCACAAGTGTGAAGCTGAAGCTGCATGGCATTTTTCCAAACACGAGCCGTGTGTGTGTGTGTGTGTGTGTGTGTGTGTGTGTGTTTGTGTGTGTGTGTGTGTGTGTGTGTGTGTGTGTGTGTGTGTGTGTGTGTATATGTGTGTGTGTGTGTGTGTGCGTTAGGGCCCATGTGCTAGTGATTTCAGTAGGCTCCTCTGTGTACGTTGGGACAACAGGGACTGAGCTTCGGACAAAACCACTGCAGGGGGGACTTGATTGGGGTGTGATTTTCTCACCTGTCTCCCTCTCCGACAGCACCACCAGTGTTGGAAAGTTACAAAGTATAAGTACTTTGTGACTTAAGTATACTTTTCCATCATGTGCACTTACGCAAGTATTTTCTGTCTCTGAGACGTCTGACTTTTACTCCATTACGTTTTGAAGCAAATGTCTATGCTGTTAAGTCTGCTACAATCCACACAGTTGCATTACTTTAGTAAAAAAAAAAATCAGGACTCGAGAGCGAGTGTGTCGGTAGAAATGTCAATATAGTACTTTCCCTTTTATTCGTGTCATTTTATATCAGGGTATTTGTACGTTTACTTCAGTAAACATTCTGAGCATTTCTTCCACCTCTGACCAAAATACATGGAAAGTTATCCAGAGCTCATTCATGCAATTTCCCACCTCAAGAAAATAAAAATAAAAATAAAAAGTCTTTCAGCCGTTTGGACCAGACATTTGTTGACAATATATAATATTTATAGTTCATAAGTCGGGGAGATAAATACAAACAATGAGGATAACCTAATGTATATCAATATCAATCATAATACTTTTATATCATTGGGTTTTCCATCAACTTATTAAACTTTTATAAATAAAATTATATATATTGCAATTTTTCTGGCTACCCACAATGACATTTGGTTGTCAGATTTAACAGCAGGTGCAACTCATTCCCTGTTGGACCCCGTGGGTCGAGGACGTGGCAGTGCAACCGGCCCCGTCCGGCGTCGGTTTGGCTCCACCGGGCGAACGGATTCACCCGTCCGCGGAATCCGTTCTTTGGGACGGACATTCCTCTTGGGTGTCATCAGAATCTGGGTGTGAGGGAGTCAAATTCCTCTGAATCCCAGTGGGACCGTGAGCCGTTTGATTAGGAAAAAACATTCCGCTGTGGTTCCGTATCAGAGGGAACAGCGTCCTGGCATCCATCACGCCTCAACCAGCCGGGAAGAGGTGTGAACAGGTGTCAACAGCGACTTCCTGTGCAGTAAAATGATGCGCCGTGATAATTAATAAGGTTATTGTTTCCCACCACTATCCATGGTCGCATAGAAAAAGGGGGGTTTACTGAACTGTTCCAAAAGATGGCACTGTGTCAAAAGGCTTTGGAATGTTAACTTCAATACTTGAAAATACCAATTTACACAGTCCTGACTGCTTCTTAAACTATGGTCATACTTGCATGTCCAGCATAATGCACAAATTGTAAAAACAAGCACTGCACTAATTGGAGAAAATGGGAATCGAAGAACTGGGGACAAAATGTTGAAAAGTTGTCTTAATATTTTGGGATTATTCCTGGATTTTAGGTTTACGACTTTGCCATAACTTGCGAACGAGGTGTTTTCGATTGTATTCCAAAGAAGGAAAATCCAGTTAAAAAACACAACTTTATTGCTCATATTTCCACCCCAAAAAACATCCCAAGGCCCATTCCCGAGGGCAACTGGGGACATTTGAGCTGTAAATCACGAAGCAGTTATTTATGACAGTGAAGAAAGACATTTTTTTATTTGAGTTTTTCCCGTTCATTACATCTGGAGTGGGGGAAGCTTCCAAGGACGCCCCGTCTCATCGCAGTCCGAGGCTCCCGTGGAGTTTCACGGAGCATCTGTTCTGTCACACCTCCGCTCTGACATCATAGTTGGATGTCAGAGTAATTATGCTCTGAAGCGACGTGTTGAGGGCTGGAATCAGGAATTTCCCCTTTACGGTGACAGCTTTTTCGGTGCATGACTTCATTGTTTTCGACTTCAGTGGTCCTCTGGATTACAGTTGATTATCATCCCACATGAAATTGCAGACATAGGGACCACATCTCTTTATTTGATTGTCTGTTTAGATGATTTTCTTACTTTATTTTTTAAGACGATGCACTGTTGACACAATCATTGAAATGTTTCAATAGATGGCAGTAGTGGGTAACACTCTGAAGCCTGTGTGTGTGTGTGTGTGTGTGTGTGTGTGTGTGTGTGTGTGTGTGTGTGTGTGTGTGTGTGTGTGTGTGCGCACGGGTGCATGTGTGTGTGTGCACAAGCTTGCATGCGTGTCTGTGTATTTGTGTGTGTGTGTGTGTGTGTGTGTGTGTGTGTTTGCCCTTATGTTTGTGCTCTTGCATGGGATAATTATAATTTTCTGCAGCGTATAGGCACAAGGTTTTTTCTTAACGTATTTTACAAATTTGACGTTTTCTTTTAAGTCTTAAACATTTGCCCGATCACACTGCATTTAAGCACAGTGACAAGCTGCAGCAGAGGTCGCGGAATGCACAGTCATAAATGATGGGCACCAACATTTTAATAAAGCCTATGATGAAATGCCTATGAAAAATAGCAAACCAATCCATGAATATCTTTTGATAGTAGTTTGCTATACTAGAGGTTTATTTAAGACTATGATGGAACTACTTAACACATTTGTAGATGATTGTGTATGTAGTTGTCTATGTCCTGGTTTTTAAGTATTCATATGGAATATCAGTGAACAGCATCCTGGGCTCCAGGTCCACCAGCGTACGCTAAGAAATGCCACAACAGCCCCCGTGAAGGGCCTCTGCGCTGCTACGTACAAAATAATTCCCTTATTCGCAAAAGTTGTTTATCCTCGAAACCCCAAGCCTAAACAATGCTCATGAAATGAGACATCTGCCCTTTTAAAACTGCGACTCACCTGTGTGTGTTTAGATGAGCAACATTAACCAGACAGGATGTTTACATTTGGTAATGATTTCCTCTGTGAAATACAAACATTCAGCTCCTTTAGCTGGGAAAACGGAATTCTTCATACCTGTTACCGTGCCGACGCATCAAAGTTGAGACTTTGGGAATCATGTTCTTTCAATTTTCTTTAAAAGCAGCAAATCCAATTGATACTCGTCTTAAATGGGATGAAAGAGCCGGTTGTTTGAAGGTGATGTCATCACAAAAAGTATAATGCAATTGTCTCAACGTGGGGTCCTGGTGGTGGTCTGGTAAAAGTTTCACACAGTTCAAATTTTGCCAACGGTTTTACCTGCATGCAAAAGACGGCTGGTTCAATTGCACTACTCTGGGATGGTGACGTGGAGATCCGAACGCGTCTTTGATGGAGCTCCAGAGGTCTTCTGAGCTTCCACGTCCACTGAACCCTGGTCCATTATCCCATTCCCCCTGTTAACTCTGAGCGATTCAAAGAACATTTCACCGGTCGTGGTGAGTCTGTGTGCGGGGTAACCAATACCTAAATTGTGCAGGGGGATTGTTTCCAGCAGGCCGTAATGAAACACAGATCATTTCATCGCATCGTAAACTAATAAAGGGCGACAAACAACAGCTCACCAGCCTAATCAAACCTGACGACAACTGACAGGCGGGCATTAGCTGCATTGCACTAAATTAACGTTTTACTCCCGAGTCACGTTTGAAAAAGCAGCTGCCGGTTCTTCATGGAAGCCATTATGTGGCCGTCCCGTGGCCCTGTGAAGACCCTGACAGAGACACAAGGTCGAGGGTCAACCCGCCCATTAGCAGCCTCATTACAGAGCTTCGCTTCACATTTCCACGCTCCGGACGGAACGGAGGCGCAGCTCGGACCGAAACGAGGGCGAGATTAGGGGGCGAAGTCGACGCCATCACCGAGGATCCGAGGTCGTTCTGCGTCTGGGTTCGTGGGTCTGTGTCGGTGTCTGTGTGTGATTGTGCGTAAATATGTGCTACTTAAGGAGCATTATCCACTTTGAATGCTCTCCCCGACTTCATTAAAGAGCTATCTCTGCGGACGGAGCGAGCTTTGCCGCGACGGCTCAATCCACCGCAGACTGAGAGCCGTCGTAATCCCGCAGATCTGCGAGGCGATCGCTTCCACTTAAACAGGCGAGATTTCTTTGATAACCCAGCTATAGAGGTTTCACTATCATGAGGATGTCGAGGCTTATATCTTCAATAGCAGCTTTCACGAGTTAAGCTCATGAGGAAAAAAAAAAACGCTTCGTTCAAATAGTTCGGGCTTAACTTGCAGTCGTCAGCTAAAAATAGCATAGTGCAAATCGTTATTATCTTGGCCACTTCTGATAATTCACCCCCTGGGAAAAAAAAAGAGAAATAAGAGGCACAGCGGTGCCCTCTCCAAGACGTCTCTTGGCCCTGTAGATTAGAAGAGCTAAGAAGCCTTTTTCATATTCATGAATCGAGCGGGGGATAGTGAAGGGAGGAGGATTTTACCCCTCCTCAACTTGTCCACCATTTCTTGTTTATTGTCACACATTTAACCGCGGACACACACGCGCACACACACACGCACGTGCGCACACACGCACACACACACACACACACACACACACACACACACACACACACACACACACACACACACACACACACACACACACACACACACATACACACACAAGCACAAACAAATGCAAAGCCCCTGGTTTGTGACTCTAGTGTTCCTTCCTTTGGGGGCACTTTTAATTGTTTGGTCATCGTCTCCATGCTCAGTGTGTCACAGTCAATAAAGGCACATTAGAGGAGACAGGAGGTGAGGGGTGAGGGGGCCAACACAGGGGGGTTAGGACCCCGGTGTGGAGACAATACCCAACGTCTAAACCCTCCCAGAGTGGCATTCTGATGCCACCACCGCTCCATGGAGGCCGCGCTGCCACAGGCTCCCATTGTGAGGCCAATGACTCATTCTTAGCAGAAACTTAAAAAGGTCCAAAGAATTTGCCAAACTGAGGACAAACCCTGTCACTCTGCAGCACACACACTCTCTCTCTCACACACACACACACACACACACACCCACATACACACACACACACCCACATACACACACACACACACACACACACACACACACACACACAACTACAGAATTAGTGCCTGCATACGTTTATGTTTGTGTGTGTGGTTTTTTGTTTGTGCGTGTGTGTGTGTCTGTGTCTGACTTTATGCGTGTGTGTGTGCAGCCACATGTCAGCACACAAATATTCTGTGAAAACAAAAGTCAAAGGTCGCGTCCTTAATTTGGGCAATCTAAAGCGACCTTCAGGTGATTCTTGATCAGATATCACTTTACATTTAGTTAACCATATAATTCTTGCTCAACCCCTGATAATTAGAACCAAAATAACGGAGGGCTTTTCCGAGCAGAGGATAAACCAAAACAGAGATTTAATTTGGCTCGTATGCTGGAGCAACAGGGTCTTTTCACACGTGGCTGCCAAGCTCTTTTTGATGTAACTCGCTTTAAAGCCGCCGTCAGTGATAGCCATAACATGTCACCCTAACCTGGGAATAGTGTGATGGCGACTGTGATAACCCCACTCTCAGTCCGGGCCCCGGAGTCCCTCGAAGACCCCCGGAGGCCCCGGAAAACCGGAAGAACTTAACTGTCACCATCAGCATCTGCGGACCACCAGGCGAGCCCCCGTGACCTCCTGGCGACCTGCTCCACCTCTCTGTCGTGAACTCTGCTCACCCACACACTGGGCTATCTATCTAATCGCTGTCACTCTTTCACTCCTACTTTGGGGTTTAGAAGATTTGAATGCCGGGCTGTGTATTAGGTTCCAGTGTTTCACTGCATCAGTGTTTAGTTTGTAATTTCTACACCATTTTGGCTGACCCCTTTCACCCGAATTAGAAAGGAGGTTTCCAACACGTTTCTCAGGAGCCACTGGCAGTTTGCAGCCAACTGCAAACAAATGTCACTATTTCCATGAATTCCGTGCCAACATGCATACCTATTGACATAGACATACATGTATTAGTGTTGATGTCGCAGGTAAGAGGGTATCCTGCTATGCATAGTATAAAGTATTTTTGTGTGTATAATTTATTTAAAGACATTTCAGATTAGCCCTCTGTATTGTTTTCTCTCAAATCGTGCTCACTATCAATAAGGTTGGAGACTAACAGTAAAATCTCAGCCAATCCTACCGTGTACTGTACCGGTACTGGTGTAAAGTTAGATATCTCTAACTTTTCAAAGGAGGAGGACTCCCACTGATTGGAAATAAAGTTTGGGTTGTGGGTTAGGTTGCCCATTGTGTGCATAGAACCTCAGAATTTGTAAATCTTGATTTTAGAGCTATTTGCAACTTTTCACAATCATCACCAGAGTCAGTTCACGACCCAGTTGACCTGTAATGTATCTGACTGATGGTACACGGGATGGATTTTTGCAACCACAAAAGAAAAGAAAATCTCAGTAAATATTTGTATCCTAATAAAATTTAAAAAAGCCTATTACCTAACATATTCATTTCCATGTCTAACAATGCTTCCAATGATACAGATCACAAGGAGCCGTATTTCATTAATAGCACGAATGAGGTCAAGGGTTTCACTCTTACTCACCAGAACTTTCTACGTTAGCGTCTCAGTGAGTCTTTTCCTACTTTTGAACCTTCAGTCAAAGTTCAGTTCCACTCTGGCAGCTGCGTGGTCCTACAGGCTTGTGTGACAGCACACTAACTCACATCATGACCCTAACCGTCCCAAATAGCCTCGTTAGTTGACTTGCTGGACCGAGTGTTGTGAAGGGGATCCAATTGCATGCACACAAATGACCATGGCCATTGTGATTGGCTCAGATATTTTGACTCCGATTTATTAACACGGAGAGTTTGACATTATACTTCAAAATCAGTTTAGGTTGAAACTCATAACTATATGAGACAAACTTAACTCTATTCTGCTGGGGGTTAACAGGTTTTATTGACCACCAATAAATATGTCATCCAGTGAGTCACAGCCAATGTGGTAGCAATTTTTTGTCTTTCTCTAAAATTGAGTTTGCATATCAATTCCGTGTTGCATGAGACAGTCCAGCTGTAAGGGCCCAATGAATTGAAAGCTTCTTTTTGGAAACAAGATGTGACTAGATGTGTTGCTTCTCCAGACAATCCGAGCACACCAATGCGTCAATGTTTCCAACAACTTGTACTGTATTTGACCGTCGTAGTGGTGAAAAGCGTCATGTGCGGACTACCTCACCTCTCTGCATAAGGTTTTATGTACATTCATGGAAAAACGGTATTGTTAACAATTCATTAATGCCACATCTCTGATCAAAGAGAGGCTATGAATAAGTACTTTGCCAAAGTAATGCTATTCCTTCTCTATGGACAAGTCCCTGCTGAACCCATAACTCAGATGTCGGGTTGAACATACATTTCACTCCAAATAAATCCTGGCCGTTTTATGAGCCCCTGAGTACTTAAGCCGCTCCGCTCTCAAAAACAGGCCAATCAACTATTTCTTCGGAAAATCACCCATTTCGTCTTTTTCATACAACTAATGCCGCTGTTTCTTTTGCAAATAGATATGAAATATCCTAATGCATATCAAACACTAAATAGGTGGAGAGAATCCCGGCGTCTCAAGGCACAGTGCCGCTTTTTCCCATGTCGACATTGGGGACTTGGACAAGCCCGGCCAATTAGTGTCAGCACTGGATATGGGAAAATAAAAATTTCAGGTTAAGTCCTTATCCTCCCTGGCCTCCGGTTTAGAGCCCACCTGCCAAACTAATTTATGATCTTGTTAAGGGAAACATTGCCCAGGATCTCGAAGACAGGGTTCCTGGCCCCAGCGCCGGCCACAATATTTCATGATTATCAGACGCTATCCCTGGCGGTGTTATAAAACACCTCATATTACCACGCTTCCCCCTGACCGTCCCCGCCTCGCACTGTTTTACATTCTCTCTGCGGTGGGTCATAGTGCGAGTCCCAATGGAGAGGCCATATTTATTTCTAAAGCCCTAACTGGCATGCAAGGCTCTTAGCGTGAACGGTCATAATGATGTAGGATGTAACGGTCTTTAGGAAAGAGAAGGAGAGAGAGAGAGAGAGAGAGAGCGAGAGAGAAAAAGAGAGAGAGAGAGAGAGAGAGAGAGAGAGAGAGAGTCAAGCTGAAGTGTTCGAGGCTTCTAGAGACAAAGAGGCATAACCACAGTATTAAGGGCCAACAATGGGCCTCAAAGCTGAAAAACACAAGGAAGAGCAAAATCTATGTTCCCTTTTTCTGAAAATGTTAATAGAATCACAAAGCCAATGTCTGAAACAGGGTTTCTTAGAGAAGTGCTTTATTGGAGGGGTTTTCAGCGAAGCATTTAATACTGGTGTTGATTTAAACTAGATGAGCCGCCCAGTTAGCCCAGTCAATGGCGTCGTTCAGGTCCTCTACATCATTCCTGCTCGGGAGAGCCCTGACTTCCCCATAAAGTTGCTCATAAAGTGCCACATACTGGGCCAGCGCTGCCCCAAAGCATAAAGCACTCAAAGCAACAAACAAATGCATTAACTATGCAGCGTTAACAACTTGTTCCTGAGGTAGTACTTTATCACATAGATTCATTCTAAACAAATACGTTAGACGTAAAGTTATATAAGTACAGCTCTAGATTGAGACGTGAAGTTTTGAAACCTCTTCAGGAAAAGTAAATATGAGTTAAGTCCAGATTATGAAAAGCTTGACCTGTCAAACCTGGCGCTGATGAGCAGGGCTTACTGTTAACTAGATGGGGTTTGAAATAGAAGATTTTTCTTTTCAGAAACAGGAACAACTGGACAAACACAGGCTGCACTTGGCTGGGAATCTCTGTTTTGCATCTTTGCAAATGCTTTTAATTGTAACAATCTGAGGGGTGCAGGAAAAAGGGTCTGAAATCTATTATGCCTATGTCACTAAGGCAAGCCTTCCCATTGGAACGTTGGAGCGCTGGAGGTCTTTAGGTGCAGATTCCCACCAGAATGCCATAGAAATACAGCCAGGGAAGCAAAGGCAGGTCTGGAGAGAAACATCCTAATTTTCCATGAAAATTGTTCAATTAAGTAATCTGTGAGTGAAAAAGATTCCAATCAAATGGACCAACAAACCAGCTGGACAAAAGGGGTCAAAGGTTTTGTTTTTTTTCTGCTATGAATAGAAGCACAGTGATTGAGGAATGAAGACAAAGCAGCATTTAAGAGCCCACAAAGCTGTGCATTTAAATAAACAGGGTTACGTCCTCCTCCTTTTGGCCCAATGAAGTTCATCAAAGAACATGGTAATGCCCTGCTGAATAGACGCAAGGACTCCCAAACTCCTGCTTTTTCACTTTGTGTGAAAGAATGTGACACAACATCTCCCCATGAAAAACACAAAAATGTAGCTCTCTGCATATTTTCTGACCTGGTTACAACTTTTAATGATTCCTGGGGTTGCCAAGGTTGCCATTTTACAGTTTGCAGATGTCAATATCTATTCAAAGTTATTGAATATTTTGGTAACCCGTGGTGGAAAAACATTGACCTAGAGAGACCGTAAATCAATAGCAAAGTACACTCGAGGGCAAAACCAGCCCCAATAACTGTGGGAAATATAATGCTTCTGTGTCCACATTGTTGTGGCATCCATGTTCACAGGGCCATTTCTAGCTTTTTGGGTGCCCTATACAAAATGTAGTTTGGGGGCCCCTATTTTGTGAAACTACTGTATGGCGGGGGGGTTCCCAACCCCTCTAAGGTGAACCAGGGGCATGCATTTATCATTTACATGCATCAATGTGGTGCACTTTAAGAGGAAAATAGCCTAGATCCATGAAAAACTCTTAACCTCTTAAGCCCCGAGCTCCTTTCGGTGGCCCTGAGTGAGGTGGAGGGTTTGGAGTTTGGGGTGCCTTACACCATCAGGAGGCTTACACCATCAGGAAGCTGAGACCATAAGGAATCATTTGAGATTCAGCTTGACACTGTATGTCAATCTTTTCTATCAGTTACAATGTAATAAACATGTTTTTATTTGCCCCTGATAAAAATTATTCATATATTGAGTGTAAAGGGCTTTAAACATTGTACTCATGCCTAACGATGGCCTTTCCCGTGCTCAATTAAGTGTGACTAATAGCTGCACCAAGTTGTGGGTTGATACCTTTAATTACACAGCTTTGGTACACTTTCTAGCCATTTATGACCGTTCAAGAATGGGGAAAAAAGCAAAAAAAAATCCTGCCAAAAGACCACCTGATGACCTCATGAAACCAAACACTTGAATGACTTAAAAACGTAACGCTCTGAAGCAGTATCAATAACCTTTGAAAATTGGAGATTTGTTCGATTTTGACGATTGGATGACAAGCACTATTTTCTGAAAATTGCTCAGAAAAAACCCACTTATCGTCTATGTATCTGGACATCCCATACATTTTCTAAATAGTCTAGGTGTCTTTATTCTGGGTCTAGACTTTCATGAGGCTGTGATTATCCTAGGGGTCACAAAAGGTAATTTTATACATTAAGGTCAAGTAAAAAGAAATGCTGTCATCACATTGAAATGGTTATTGTGGGGCCATTATTTCATCACACATGAATGCAATTGGGCTCTTTGGATGCACAAGAGTCTCCACTTTGTGAAACTCTTGTGAGGCCAATTTCTACAATTCCACGACTGCTTAGGTACCACACCGTGTAGAAAAATAAGGAAAATAACATATTTTCACTACAGCTAATACCCCTTTTGCATAAATAGACAGGAATATCCGTGTATCGTTCTATCATTTCATATCCCATTTAGAATCCAACGTCAAATTCAGAAGTTATTGACTTTTTTCCCCGTATGTGGGACCATGAAATGTTGTGAGTGTGGGGATTGCTCCGTGGGGAGCACAGTGGAGAACCTCCACGCTCTCCGCCGGGCCATGAGTCCGGGCCACGAGTCACTCCAAGAACCGGAGGAGCATCTACGCTCCCCGCCGTCGAAGGACCGGCGTGCGCATCGAGTGCTTTCTGTGCGCAGGTGCGGGCGTGGATACTCCATCCAGCTTCTACTGTAGTGTTGGGTGGTTCACGAATGATCGGATTGCTTTGCACGGCTCAAAATACTTTTTTCCAAGTTTTACAGTTTTATATTGTGTTGCTGTCTCCTCTACTGTTTTGTTTCCCATACTGGAACCATGACACGCCCCTTTTCCGACATGTTCATGAGGTAGAACGTGACACACCAGAAAAAAGAGAACGGCATTTCTCCTGGCAATGGGAAGGGCCCCATTCGCTTAAAATTAGAAATTTAAAATAAAAAAAACCCGGGTTAACCCGCTTATTTTGGTGTAAAAATAGTATAATATACCCTCTGTAGCTAACATATGTATGTCAGAGATGGCTGTCAAGGAGAGACATTTGCGGTTCTACTGAACCTGATTTCATTCAGATATCTTGATGCTATCAGACAGCATTGTCATCTCGTTGCACTCCGTTTCCATCTGCAGTCTGACATAGCCTCCACTCCAATCGATTTTCCCTAACCAATCAATAGAGACCCTCGACACTGATGCATAGCCATGCAAACATACTGGTTTTGCCAGGGTTTTGAGAGTAGAGTGGAGCGAAGTAAAAAAAAAAAAGTAAACAGAGTGCAAAGTTATTTGTACTTTTAATCAATTTAGAAGAGCCTCGATAGGAGCGTCCATCATGCTGGTCGCCATTATTGTTAGTACTCCTCATTGGTTCTTGACAAGCTAGCCCCGCCCGTGGCGCTGATTGGACCGATCGTTTTTTTTCAACCGAGAAACCGCAGTTTGGGTGGATTCAAAGTTCTGGACCCAGGCAACAAGAGGCCTTTTTGAAAATGGTCATGCCCATTTACTTTTGTCAAAAGATATCACAGAATTTGGAGCTATGTTGCGGCCGCTTCCCAGCGAGTTCGAATGACATGCTACACACCTTCGGATTTGTCTAGTTTCCAATAATACCAGAAGCTTGGGGGCCCCTGGTGGCTTTAGGGGCCCTATGCAACTGCATCGTCCGCATAAAGCAAGAAACGGCCCTGCATGTTTACATTGTGCTCATTCATGCGATTTATTTTATTGAAACGAAACAAAAAAACATGAAGCCTGCTTTGAAAAGTAATGATGCTTCTTGATGAATAGAATTTGATTTTAACAAGTTAATTAACATATCACCCTTGTATATTGTATTTGCCTAACAATGGTCACATGGTTGCCTTCAAATGAAAGTAGACCTCTTCTGTAACATTTCTTTGCGAGGGCTCACTCACATAGTCTCTTCCATAGTCACTTGAAGACAAGTTGGTTCAGCCGACCACCATACTGTGTGGCGATTGATGATGATGATTTGATTTTCCCATCAAAAACTGATGGAGTGAGAGAGAGAGAGGGAGGGTGGGGCTACTCAGAAAAAAATGGTTCTTAACTGGTCTTGGCTTTGTGGCTTTGTTAGCATTAAGAACCATAACAGGCGACGGAGCCTATTTTTTTAGAGGATGGTTATTCATGTTCCTCAATTGGTTCTTCAGGACATTCAAAGGTTCTCGTATTTCAGTCATTGCATGGTGGGTGATAATCAATAACCATACCCACCCATGGTCCAGGAGTGGCTACACTGGACAATATAATAAAACCCAATGCAGGTGTCTAAGCAAAATAATGAAGGGCACTAAAAAAGGTTATTCGTGGGACCAAAAGTGAATTCTCCTATGGCCTCAGTACCAGTTGGCACCTTCATTTTTCTGAGTGCACCTCATGCAACTGAAGTTAAGAGGTTTCTGGCGCATCCAGAGCCAGAGACAGGTGCTATGGTCCAGTTTGGCTCCAGCAGAACCACCCCACACAATCCTGACTATGCTTTATTCAGCCTGCAAAGCTCTGACTCGCAAACTGCTTTTAATTTTACAAGAACCCTGGGGCTACTAGACTGGTGCCTATGAAATCACGGCCCTGGCTCTGGATCTGTGGTGTCTGGGCCTGGATCCTTTCCACGGAATCCAGGCCACCAGAGGCTTGCCAGGGTAAATACTGCAACTCCACACCCAAGACAGGCTCTGTGATACAGTGGGCGCCCCCCCACCCCCTTCTCTGTGAAGCCCACGCAAGGAGACCCCTACACCCACTACATCCCTTCATTTAGCTGTCATCATGCTGAAGGGGGCTGAGTTGGCCTTTTTATTTGGCTTTCTACCTTCAGTATGTTTGTTATTAATGTTATAAGTTAGAGGGAAGATTATTTTACATTACATTTAAACAGTTGGTAAGTTTGTGGTATCTGAAACAGTTTATTCAGACGGATGGTTATTATATAGGCAATATGGCTTTGGCATTAAATAAAGCCTGTTTCCCAAATGTAATCCATAACATTGCTGGATAAAAAATATCCGGCGAAGGCAGTAGGTAGTCATTCCCACATTGGGCTCGTTCATGGAGAAGTTCCGTATGGAATCTGTTCCCACATAGATGAGTGTTACGGATACAGCACGTAATGAGTTAGGGTGAGTATGTCATGTTCAGCGTAGATGCGATCGTTTGGACATTCCGACCGCAATGGATGTACAATCGGAATTGGTTTCGTTTTTTTTTCCTGGCTCTCAGAGAGCAGCATTTCGCCTCCTGTCTCCGGAAGTCCATTTCCTCTACTCATGGATACTACTCATGAATAATCCTATCCCAATGTTGTTAAATCAGTGTGATGATTTTCAGCCTGTCCTACACTCTTTGCCTCCGGAGAAGGAACGTTCTCCGCCCGTTCTACCTCTCCCTGTCCGCTCCCTCCCTCCAGCTCCATGCTGTGGTGCAGCCTGCGGGCAGGCGAAGCACTTCTGCCCGATGTCCCCGCACCTCACTCCTAACTGTAAAAGACACGTCTTGGGCCTGAGTGGCATTCATTTAGAAAAACAATCAAATTTAAGAATATAAAGACCTCTCTCTCCGTAGAGACTGGACGTGTTTCAGTTTCTTGTCTTCGCAGCCGAGGGCCACATTTCAAATCGGACTCGCCATTTTTCCGAATGTTCCTGAAAACAATTTTTTTTTTCAAAAATTATTATTAATTGCACAAAATAAATATTCGTTAAAACCCACTTTGTGCTTTATTTGGATTTGACTTCACCACTACTTCCATTCACAGCCATACCGGCATTTTCCCGGAAATTATACGAGGTCGAGAGTGGGGAAATTTAAAATTTATGGGCCGACTTTTACGGAACATTGACACCAGATCCCTTTCCCACATGACGCCAATGCAGAACATTGCCGGTAGATTTACGGCTTTCAGTGCAAGTGGCAAAGGGGCTTAAGTGAAACTGTATTTAGGGTTAACTGTTGTAAAGAGCATCATGAACAGGCTGCATTCACATGGCGTAGCATTCACAATGTGTACAGTATTCCATTAATTGGTCATGAAGTCTTACTGAGTTATTTCATGTGTTTCTCCCGATTTATGTCTCTCTCCCTCACCTCTCTCTTCTATTTTGGCGTGTGCAGTCTTTCTTGCCTGTGCAAGTGATCCACCCTTTTTCCATATAAATGATTAAAGCGCTCATTAGTGTTCGGTGATATGACTGCAGTGGAAAGCAGAAGGGGGGGGGGTGATGATGATGGAAAAGAAGACAGGAAGTGGCTGGGATAATAGAGGAGGACTGCAAGTGTGGAAACAAACAACCAGGAGAAGTGGAAAGTGGAGGTGGGGACAATAAGACCTGAAACAGGACAATGAGGTGAGTGTTGGGCCATAGCAAGGGTGGGGGGGGGGGGATAAATTAAAAGGATCAGAGAATGAATGTCTAGGATAACAACCAAATATTGATCGAGCCAAAGTAATCAGAGAGAAAGATCTAAAATGTAAGTATTTGCAATTTGAACGGGAAAACCAATTCATGTCAATAGAAACAATTAGCGGGAAATGGCATGTTTGCGTCGGTAGTGAGATAAAGTCCTTTATCATGTGGAGCAGAACTCAGGGGGCAGGAGACAGGCTCGGGGGCCATGACCTCTCCATATTGAATCAGTTTCATCACCTAATCATCTGTCAACTATTTCACGATTCCCATCCCTGAGTCTCATGGTTACGACTCTAAATAGCTCCTATTTGAGGACCAGCTCTCTCCGTGTGGTTTTATTCATCAGCCAGGGAGGTCCACCTTGGATGAGCAAACTGAGGTTTATTTGCTGGACTGTAGTAAATCTTCAGTGCAGACTCCCAAAATAAACCTAGTAAAGTTTGCCTTTTACACACACACACACACACACACACACACACACACACACACACGCACATACACAAACACACATAGGTGTGCCAGTTTAGAGCCTGTGTGTGGAGTTTGCGTGCAAGTGTGCTTCACGTACATGTATGTGTGTTTAGTTTGTTTATACACACACGCACAAGGCTGTTAACGCCACTACTACAACGTATTTCTTCCTCAATGATTTACTTCAAACTACCTTCAACCAATGACACAGCTCACCTGCACCTGTTAGCGCTGGTCCTGATAGGCTGATAGGGCGTTTATCTGCTTCTCTGAGGGGGACACTTAAGATTTCTAGATGCTGTTCCAAGTCCCAGGAGAGATAAGATTAAAATAAGTGGATCCATAAATAGAATGAACTTAAAGACCCGCCACTAGGAGACCCAATTAAAATGACTGAAAATAATTGATGGCTTGATGGTTCAAATCATCTTGCCTCTTTGTTGGATAACAACACACTTAACCAATAAATAAATAATAATAACAAGTCTTTAAGATGGATTACCAGACTGGCGCTCTTCTATATAAAACGTTGCTACAATTCAAGTCAATGACTCCACATTTTAACACATATGTTTTTATACAAATAGATGCTGAATGATACTGTACACTAATACCGTCCATTCGTTGGATACATTGAAACATTGATACATGGTTAGTGATGCAGTGATTTATTCTGCGTTCTACCCTGTTTTGCTGAAAATTTCAAATGGCAGCACGGTGACTCAGTGGTTAGCGCTGTTGCCTCACAGCAGAAAGGTCCTGGTTTTGAGTCCCAGCCGTCCCAGGTCATTTCTGTATGGAGTTTGCATCTTCTCCCTGTGTTTGAGTGGGTTTCCGCCAGATGCTCCAGTTTCCTCCCACCATCAAAAATCATGTTCAGTATCTTAGGGTCAATGTCGTGTTGGGGTGGATCCTATGGATCATGAGAGGACGCTGGTGTATCTGTTGCCGCTTCTCGAATCTGAGTCACAACACTCATTGCCTCACTATCTGACTGGCTGTGTGCAAAGCGACCTTGGGTCCCTTAGGAGCCATGTCAATTAAGGCCATTTTTCTTATTAGTGGTAATCTGTAAGATGTTTTTTGTTGAAAAATCCTATATTTGGTTATTTTGTTGTCTTTATTTAGCTTATATCTCAGACCTGAATATTTACTTTCTTGAATATTCTTTTTTTGTAACAAAGAATGTGGCAAGTAATTGAAAGTATTTAAATACTCTTTTAACCTTTGCTGCTTAGAAGAAAATAAATATATATATTTTTTTCAAATGTTCAATACCATAATATTTTAAAGAAATGTCCAGTCGTTCTCATTTGGTTGAAAGCATATATCATATTGTAATACATAGTGTCAATATTAATATCTCAGCATTACTGGAAAGCTTGTCCACTGAGGACAGTTGTTAGCGGTAATGTGGACTCTGAGATTCAACAGATATTTGAGCAGATGTTGAGAATTCCTCCATACGTTATGATTATGGAGCACTCGCATATTGCTCATGCCACGAGTCAGGGGAATTCTGTCTCTGGGCCACACCTCCACACTTTCTCCTATCTGACCTTTTTATTGCTGTGCAAACGAGCAATGAAGAGTCACAGCGACTCGTAATAAGGCGTTGCTAAAGCTCTGTTTGGGGATCTACTCCTTGTGACTTTCTTTTCTAGGTTAGTTTTTTTTTCTATCCATAACAGGCCTTGATTATGAGTCGCTGTGAGGCGTTCAGTGTATAATTCATCTCTTGGTGGCGGCGGCTGCTCACTGTCTCACCGCCACGGGGATCCTCACACTTGCGTGATGTGGAATTGAGGCGGTCTTTACACAAAATGAAGCCAGATTGGAGACACAGAGAGGCAAAAAAGATGCTATCAAGGAATGTGCAGAATGAGCGATTTTCAGTCTGTACACTTGGACAAAGAAAAGCAATTAACAAGCAGCGAGGAGGCTCATACTTCTCATTACCAACCTTTTGACAGTGTTAGGGAGGCACTATGTCGGAGAATGAATTACTCTACAGCTGAGTAGAAGCAATACATGTGAACTGTGGTTATGTGGCTACTTTCAGAGAGTCTCTGGTCTTCTTTTAATATCACTGAATCCTCAGTGGACTTGCTGTTGAAATGTGGCCTCATGGTGTTTCTCGTATGTTCCAACCGTTATGCAGTGTGCAATAACTTAGCCACCCTGTCCTAACCATTGCACTTGGAAATATCAGAATGAGGGTACTGGTTATAAGATGAAGGCATGAAGGCAAGGCCGACATGATGCAATGATTCTATACTTGGCACTCGGCATCAATAACGGTAATAGGATCTTTGTCGGTAGCAGGCAGCGGGACGCATATGCTCTTTCACCACCGAAACCGGCTGCTCCATTAAAAGAAGACGCGTGTTTGTATCGCCCACACCGTCACAACGTAAAGCAGACAGGATGCCTGAATATAAAACACCCAGGAATGTCACACATAAATTGCTACTGAGAAATGCACACAGAAGCATTCGAGGGCTTAAGAAGAGCAATGTGTCACCTCAGCAGTAGGATAGTAAAGTTAAGGTTTAGGAGTATTTTAAAGGATGGCCGTACCCTAAAAGGAACCGCGACCATAACATTGATTTAAGCACTTCCTATTGTGAAGCTCAACTTAGTGCCTGTTTGCACTGGTGTGTGTGTTGGAGGAGAGAGAGAGAGAGAGAGAGAGAGAGATGTTGTAAATGTTGGTGCGTTTGAGTGGTTATCCTGAAAGGGGGATCCTCAAGGTTTTGGGGAGTTTTACCTCGCCCATGAGGGTTTTAGGGTTAACTGTCAAACTGACCTTTGAATGTAAAGCCCTTTGAGACTCCTGTACAAATAAACTTGACTTGCCTGTGTGTGTTTCTCAGTTGGTGTCAGTGAACAGGAATACGCTCGCACGGAGACGAGTAACGCACGGCGCAGTACATCTGCAAACACCAAATTCTTTCCTGACTTTGCGACATGAGCTTTTCGCCCCATCATCTTTCCTCCCTCTCCACAGGTCTTTGTGGTGTCCCATCCTGCTTTTTCTTTTCTTTTTTTTGAAGAATTATCCAAAGTTCTCTGCGGAGGTCTCACCGGACTTGGGGCTCATTCATCACCATGAGTGATCTCAATTACGCAGCGAGCCCCCTGCTGTTTGCCGAGCACTGTGATAACAAGACAGGACGGGACCAGATGTGTGTGAAGGTGAGCGCTCTGTTGTCAGTGGAAAAGGTGAGAGTAAAGTCCAGCTCATTCCAAGAAGTAAACAGCAGCCAGTTCTCAGTAATGTCAACAAGCAAGGGTATGAAGCAACACAGTACTTTTTCTCAAGTGTTTGTAATTTTCTTGGATAATTCCATTTCACAACATAATTCCAGACATCTCGGCAGAAGGGATTATTAGTGATGGAAACACGAGATGTTAAGGTCTGAAAAGTGGTGCGATAATTTAATTAAAAAATCTGGTGACTTTATACATAATATTTGATATTTTAGACTAAGTCTAAGTCTAAGTTAATTTATTTTGCTATATGTTGTTTTTCGACTCTTAAGGTCTTAATTTACCCAAAAAATACATTCATCCTCCAAGAGATATTTCAATAACTAAAAATACATTCATTTTTGAGGAAAACGCCTATTTCCCTGCAATCAGTTTGTAAAACTGGATATCTTGCAAGATTGAGACGCTGGTGTCAGGGTGGTGTGGTTTAAGTAGCCACGCCTGTCTTTAGTCTAGGTTATTAGGACCAAGGCCAGGGTGGCTGTACGCCTGTTGCTCGTTAGATCAATCAACAAGCAAGAGGTAAAACCCCCATCTCCACACACACCAGAGAGGAGCCCTTGGAGTCCTGACACGTTGTCCATCTGCTCCGGGCTTGTTCCACCTTACCAACTTGCTGCAATAACACTGGTGTGTTTTCAACCCCATCGTCTGTGCTGAAGGGCCCTGAAAACGCCACTCAGATGGCATGTGGCAGGCGGAACTGCCACAAGTAACTTTAATATCAACCAACTTGATACTTTTATTTGAGTAGAATGTTAAATAGAGACTTTTAACGGGCTACTGTTGTCTTTGGGTATTTATACTTATATACAGCACTGGTTAAAAGACAGTAAAATCAATAATGTCTTATATCAAAACAACATAATAGTACATAACAGTTATACTGCGCTGGTTCTGCTTTCACTCTCTCTCTCTCTTTGTTTATTTATCTCTATCTCTCTGTGCCCAACTCATACAGTATTTAACAGTAACTGGACTCATCTCGCCACTCTCCCTTCCATTTATTTACCTCCTCTGCCATGTCAAGACTTCCCTTTCCCTTAGAAACTAAACGAACAAAGAGCCTTTTCACTGGATATTATTCCAGGGTGTTTATTTGGTTTGGATTTGAATTTAATTTCGGCACTCTACCTACTCTATAGTTTGGAGTGAATCCGTCCAAACATCGAGTACGGCTCGTCTGACAGAGCCAGCTGCCGTGGGATAGAGCGGCTTTCTCGTCCGATGCCTATTGTCTCCCTCTTTGGGTATTTCCTGTTGCAAATGTACACGTTTCTAAGCCATGTGTTGTTGAGTGGGGGAAGTGGGATAGAGCTCCCCTTCCCTTGCTTGTTTCTATGTTTGTCTCTCTCTCTTACTCGGGGGGGGGGGTAGGCATTGGGTGATTGTTTCACGCCGGGTTACAGGAAGGTCAGATCCAAAATCAATGACGAAAGTCTGCTGCTCTCAACTCTATTTCTGCCAAGCAGGGTCCTCTGAGAGGAGCAGTGATATCAGGAACCCAAAACAGAAGGATCGCTAACATGACAGATGGAGGGAGGGAGGAGGGAGGAAGAATGAGAGGGTGAGAAATGAGGAGAGGGGACAGAATGAGAGAAAGAACGTTGTCAGAGGCAGGAAATGCGCGGCTGGTGAAACTATAGATTTTCTCAACAAAGAAACGACGATTGCAGAGCAGAACTTTATTCTTAATACCCTTTTCATGTGGTATAGGCCTACACAATTTAGTATAAGTATTCCCTCACATGCCTAGTGGGTTGTTTTACAATTACAATTAACTATAAAAAAATAATATATATATATATATATATATATATATATATATATATATATATATAAACATATATATATATATATACACACACAGTATGCAGGAAATTGCTATCGCCCACAAAACCATTTCTCTGGATCTTAAGGCACTACTGTGGCATTGACAAAAGTAATTGGCAATTTCCTGATAAATCTAACCAACATGAATAAGTAAATCATGCGCCAAAGTGTCAACATAATTTCATTTGTATTCAAATGGGAAGGCAAAGGGTGTGAGAGTTTGCGCTCTTTTTGGAGAGAATGTCCAAGGAGTTTCCTCCAGGACAGCGCTGCATAACAAGGCTCTGAGTGTCTCGGACCCTCTTGGAAAAGCCTCGGGGGGCTGCTTTAATGCCTCCCCACCCTCCCCTCTCAGTCTCCCTGGAAGTGGAGCGGATATTACAGATTGGAAGAACAGCGCTGTGTTGATGAAAATCTCACCCTGAATATTAGGAAAGTGAGCCATTGGCTTTCAACTTTTATTGTTCATTAAAAATGAGCCAGGCATTTTCGAGCGTTTCACTGCGGGCTGGGCACATCAATCCTGCTCCACTTTTTCCCTGACGGGACACCGGCTCCGAAAACACGCGGCAGCGGCAGCATCCAGCTGGCGGCGACCCTGCAGGGTCAACAACACACCTCCCACAACAGCACTCATTCAGTCATTTGGTCCCGACGCCTCCCACAGAGGAAATGAACTTCCTCAAATTTACACTTTCTGGGGGAAAGAAAAATCGGAACGTGCCATTTCTAGGATACGTGTTGTGAATGTAACCATTACAATGACATAGTACAGGGTCTCCTGGGACCCCGTGTGCCTTTTTCCTCAAAGATGTTTTATGTCATCCTGTTATTAAGGAATGTAAATGGGCCGTACCATCAGCCGGGGTTCGAGCTTGAGGATGTGAGCTGATAGACATTTATGAACACCCCTCGTAAATGCCAGTCAACTTCAAAGCTCGGGCCGAGGCGGTGACAGTCTCACCTGACGGAGTAGCTACTCCTGTAATAGCACATCATACACCACCCTCGTGTTGTGCACAGTTCCACCTGCCTGGCTAGTGATTTGAAGGAAAAAAGTCCAGATATAATTATAGCGGCTCACCTCAAAAATACCGAACCCTATCTCCGTTTCCCAACAGTTTTGTTTTTAATTGCTTCGTAGATGTGGGGATAGTAAGCACTTTGCAAAATTGAACGAAATGGGATTTTTTTTTTCCATAACTCTTGATTTTAAAATATATATTTGCAAATGCTCATCGAATGCTCATTTAACTCTTTAGGAAAAGCATTGTTTCCCATTTTCAAAATTGTTCTCCAGATCCAACGTTCCTGTCCCTTCCGATGAAAATCGTTTCTTCAAACTCAAATATTTAAACTTTATGCCTGCCAACGCTGATCAACATGATGCATGAACACACAGCCCCCCCCCCCTCCTTTATTTATCATTTCAATGTGAATACATGGAGCACATTTTACAGATTATTTACAGACTTTACCGATTTCTATTTGATCTCAAGATTTGTGGATTAGGAAAAACAATAACGCTACACCGCTCTGCAACCTAAAGCCCTTTTAAAATGTTTTCTCCATCTTGTCGTGCATTCTAAAGTCCTCGTTGTCATCGTCCACACTCGGCGGATGACAATGTGTAATTCTCTTGTCACACTGCGACGCGCATGCAAACATGAAGGTGTGGGAAAGCTGCCGTGCAGGCGCTTGAAACCTCCTCCGCGGGTAATCCAGACAACATGCAGATGATTCATTGGATTTATTCAGCGGTGTTGAGACTGCTTTCGAGAAAACATCAATTACGGGCGATTGTTCTGGTGGCGTTTCGGTGCAGTGCCAGTGGTTTTGGCCACGCCAGCAAAGCGAGGGCCGTGTGATGTGTGTTTAGTGAGTTCTGACACGGTCCAGATCGAGGCCGATCCCAACTCCATTGAATAAGCACATGTCTTTCGGGGCGGGAAGATTGATGCGGCTCCTATTGAACTCTGCGATATCCCTGTCCTTGGCAGGGCAAGATTTGGGGGTTTTGCGGGTAATGGGGGGGGGGAAAACCACTTCCCTTGCTTGTTAAACAAGACCATTAAAAGGCATTATGAGCTGGTCTCTGGAAATGCTTTTGCATGTCATTGCTTGCATGTGTTGGATGGTGTTTCTGGGTCTCTTGTTTCTTTTGATTATACCTAAAATAATTCTGCTCCATAGTGTTATGGCAGCCAGTGAAATTATTATAAGGAGCATTCAATCACAAACATGCAAGGCTCGCTACGTCAAGCAGAAGCCTCGCAAGTGACCCATGAATATCAGACGCCCAGTTAACCTCCTCAAAAGCCGCTTGACTGGAACAAGACGCCATCTATTTACTTAAGTTAATATTTCTTCAATTTTAGAAAACAACATTTCAACAGCTAATACGATCTGGCGAACTCAAGCTCGGTTGTTAGGTTGCCACGGCGATCGTATTTGATTGACGTTTCATTTATCAAAGTGACTTCAAAGCTTCGTCTGGGAAAAAAAACAAAACAAAAACGCAGAGCATACCATGATCTCAGCCTACTGTAGCCTCATGAGTCCTGAAATCTGATCATGCGCCTTCGGATTCTGATGACAGAGGTTTGACGTGTTGTTTTTCACGACCTTATTCCGGAAGAGAGTTAAGGAATTAAGGTTGTGTAGCAACCGAGCGGGACTTAACAGCGAGCGTGTGATGCGATCAGTGTGACCGCCGGTTATCTGCACCCCGATGTCATTCAGATTCAGATAAAGACCTAAATATGTGAGACGGCGAATCTCTTCTCCTCTTGGTCTGCTCATGATTACAGCTCTTTGGGTGCATGGATCTTTTCACAGTGTTCCAAACCACTCGTTAGTTATCTAACCCAAACCAAAAGCTATCTATCAACCTACGCAGGACACAGATAAACCCAAAACACTTGTGTGTGGAAACTCACAGAAGCCTCTTCCTGGTTAGAGCTACATGGCTTTGAATTTGGAAATTCTCCTGTTTCTTCTTCATAATTCTAGGTGTCCGTCCAAGGAGCCTCTTAGCGTACAATGTGTTCATTTTCAAATTCAGCTGTATGAGAGTGGCTCGAATTCTTGGATAATCCCTGTGTTTTGGCGTCACCCGGCGCAGTGGAAAGTTGTAGGAACCCCCCGAAAGAACTTCAAGCGGCAGGTTTTGGCACACAGTGGAAAAGGGGGTTAATGTGATTAAGGTCATGTCTGAATAGAGACTTCCCTGTTAGGACTCTGAAGGAAGAGGATTAGACCTGTCATACGTATGGAGGAGTCCTGACTGTGGTTGCGCACACTCCACTGCTCCAGAGGAATCTGCGGGGCGAGCGTCCGTGCTGTTTGGGATGTTCATTGGACAGAGTAATATAAGGGCAACGTCAGCCAGAGAGGAACTCGGCTCGGCTCCCAGAAATAATGCACTTGGGTGTATGGAACTCACTGGAATGTTTGTGTAAGTGGGATAGGACACCCAATGCTGAAAATTAGCATGGAAACCCTGTGTTCCTGCGCAGTTAGATCACAATACTTGGTAGTCATTGAGCGTTCCTGAAGAAAATTATGACATAACCATAATTGGTTAAAGATCTAATTTCATAGCACTGTTCCAACACAAACTGGAAGCTGCTCTCTATCCCTAACCCCCACACCCCCACCCCCCTCGCTCTCTGAATCTCCATCGCTCTGTATAGCCATTGCAATTCCAGTGGATGGCCTTCTTTACTGGGTCAGCTGAAAGTGGAAAATTAGCACAATTCCCCCAGGCTGAGATTTATCCCACATCTCTTCCAATTAGCTCCTGAGCTTCTGGAGATAATTGCAGTGTACAGTGGAGAGACCAGAGCTTCCTCAACTTCGCTTTTGCAGCATTCCCGTTTCAATTCCACAGACAGTGATGCACTCCCTTGCAAAAAAAAAAAACAAAAGAAAAAAAAACCCCCACGAAACTGACAAAAAGAAACTGAGGCAACTGAAAAAGAAAATGAGAGAGGGAGGGAGAAACTATGGCACCCCATCTTCCCTGGTTAATCCTGCTCTGAGACGGCCCCATCCCCAGAGCCTGGTTCCGTTAAGTACTTACATACGCCACCAGAAGTCAGGAGTTTGGAGTTGGAAGAAGTTTTTGCATGTGTTGTCATTTATAGCACTATCATCGTTAATAACAGGGAGGGATTAGCGCCACTGCCTTTTGATCCTATAATCCGCACTCTTCGAAATCCCAAACTTTATCGGCTCGCCTTTTCTGCTGGACGTACTGATCTGCCGGAAAAGAAAAAAAAAGACCTGAAATGAGGCGCTGTCTTGCGAAATTGCCGACAGGTGACAGCAGTAATTCATGGCACATAGGAGAACCATTGGCCTAATGTGGCCATGGGAGATGAGACTGTTGGCTCCTAAGCGGCTGTTGTCAGGGGAGATTAAGGGACTTCATAAATATCCCCCTTATATTTTGCGGTGCTGTTTCTCACTCAGCTTTATTAATCAGCGCTGCATATCCATAGCGCGGTAATTGCATTTGAAGATGAAAGCCAACGGACCTCATCCCTCCACCTGTACCGTACATCATCTCACAGATCAGTCACATATGATTCATGTCAACGTGGATTGTTTTTAGCAAATGTTGTAGGAAACCTGGGGAACCATATCATAATAACCTTTGCAAAGAGTAGTAGTTTTCATGCATAAATAAATGAATAAAATTCCATTTTTTCAACTACAGTACTGTGTCTTTTAATTTGTTAAATGACCAGCAGAAAATTATCCATTTGCAGGTTTAAACACATTGTTATTCTTTTTAATTGCTTTCCATTGCACTGCAGCCAAGGCATTGAATGCAAGCGCTAAGAACTTCCACACAGCAGACAAACCATTTTGAGTTATCGTTCGAGGGAGGGAGTCGCTGTAGCCATAATCGGCACCAGTGTTATGCATGGTTTGCCTCGCTCTCTTCATTAATGTGACACTGGCTTCCTCCCATTGCGTTCTCAGGATTGATGTTCTACTTTCATTTATGGCCCTCCTCTCTCCACCACCATACTTACACAGAGAGGGAGTAGCTTCATTTCAGCCTCTGAGAGAAGCGGCTCGTGATCGCACACTGGAACTAATTAATGAGCCCGGGCTCTGTGTATGTTAAGCAATGTTTGAGAAAAGAGAACGACAGGAACTTAATTACATGGTGCCGAAGACAAGAATAGAAGCTAAAGGTTTCAGAGCCAAATAGTGTTGGTTGAAGGAACTCGTGGCTTTGTGAGACTTTGGGCTCACACTCGCATGTGCCATCAATGAATGGAAATGAAGGTCCCATGTTGGACGGTTTCTCTCTAACGTTGCATGTTTCGGGTCACCCGTTTGACATGTGCAGGGTGAAATACATTCTGAAAATGATTCTCCCTTAATTCTATCTGCATTTGTAGGCCTGTTGCATGGCCAATCATTTTTTACCATTGCTACAACATTTCAGTGCATTAAATGAGAAGAATTATGCTTTGAGTTACGAACTCATGGATAAGTATAAGTACCACATAAGACACGGTTGGGTGAGTGCATGTGTCTTGGCTGGCTTTTTCTCTGTGTGTTCTAGCATTTTTTTACACACTTGATTAACTTTTCGCTGTGAGCGGGCCTTTGTGGTCATATTTGTACTACAATCTAGAAAACCACCATGTTTTATTGATGATGTGATGCTTTGACGTTTATTTATTTACTTGTTTATTTTTACCTGTGCTGTCAGAGTGCTTGGCATACATCACAGAGTATTTGTGCCACTGCATCCAATACAGAGTTATTCTGCAAGTGGAGTTCAAGTTCCCAACCTGCAATGCCAATTTCTATTCGTTCTTTAGTCATCAAGAACTGCTGCAATAAATCTGTCCTGTGGACCACCTGTAGGATGACAAGAGCACAGCTTTTTGTTACACAGAACCACCACCAATCCCCTACTTTGGAAAAACAATCTTACAATCTTGTTTCAATCTATAAACATCTAATCATCATTACTACATCAAGAGGGGGAAGGAGAATAACCACAGACAGTGCACAGACAGACAAACATAGAGACAAACAACAATATGTACTTGACAAAACATAAAGATAGAAACATCAACATATATTCGACAAAAGATGATTAATTGAGTTAACGAAAATTGGAACAGGAGTTACAGTGCGTGGCCTCTTCCTGTGATATCTGTGGAGGTAAAGGAGAGAAAGGGAGAAGGATGTAATCAGGAGGGTGTTGAACCTGCGTCCCTGAGGCGCACACATACAACCCACCAGCATGTGCAGGCATGAGACGCAACCGCAACCACAAAACCCGGGAACCAGGCATGGACCACAGGCCCGGAGCCGGGTCCCACGGCCGACAGACTGACACCCCGCCAGGACCACCCACCCTGCCTGAGGGGGCCCGCATGCCCATCATGCCCCGCGTAAAAGCGTCCGAGCGCTCACACACGTAGCCAAGAGCACATGGCGCGGTGCACCCGACCATCAACCCACCTGGGGCGAACTGAGCCCCTCCATCGCCCACAGACAGCCAGATATGCAGCCCCTCCACGTCCGCCGGCACCCGGAGCAGAGAAGCCACGCAGCGGGAGTAAGGCAGTCCGCCACGTATCGCACTGCAACCCACATCCACGACGACAACCAGACACCAAGGGGCCCTGGAAAGCACCCTGCACGCTGCCCGCCACCCCAGAAACCCCAGTCGCAAAATGTGTGCTGTTTGTGTATGTAGATAAACTTGCAGGTTGTGGGGGATGCGAGCCATCCAACCATATTGAACCTGAGTCACTCGCACCCCTCCTTCCCCGCAGACTGTTCTGATGGTGTGTTGTTTGGAGTAAGATTTGTGTGGGTATGCATGTGTTCTAAGCTAGTATAATAACAGGACGGTCATGAAACACGCCAAGGCAGGATCGCAGCCGCCCGCCACATCCCTCCCCACATAGCTCGCACCCAACCTGTCCTGCAAACCCTTAGGCCTATTGTATGGTATATGTGCTGAGTTTGAGTTGTTGATGCTTCGACATTTAAGTCAAGTGCCTATTTGTGTTGGGAACTCCCACTGCACATGGCCGATCCCTCTGGGTTACACAGAATGTGTCCTAGCCTAGAAAAGGGGAGTCAGGAAGTGAATTAGATGTCAGTTGCAGAGGTCTGCAGGAAACTGTAGCTGAGATAATACAAAGCCAGCTCTTGAAATACTACACTGATGGATTTTTATAAACTCCCGCCTGGAGAAAGTGAGTTGAGTTTATTTAAGATTCTCAGATGTGATCCCTTTTAAGGGTGGCCACAATTTAGAGAGGAAAAAGAAATGCTAACCACAGGAAGCCACAGTGTATTCAGTCAGAAAAGACATAAACATAAAATAGCTGAGAATAGGGTGTATTGAAAGAAGGGAGTGCCTCTTAACATCTACAGGTCAATCTTACATATTTAAAGTAAGACTGTGGGTCATCTCTGTATCACAGCCAGTTATTCAGCTAAGAATAATATTTTTAACTGTATGTCACCTTCCTACACATGCAAAGCCCCGAGACCTAGGGAAGCTACTTTAAAATAGTAGCTTATCCTTAAAAAAAAAAAAAAAAAAAAAAAAAAAAAAAAAATTATCTTATGAAACTACGAGCTACTCATGAATTAAAGCAGTTAGGTACAGTCAAGCTATCCAGTAAATTTAATTCTCAGCCATTAAGCAGTAACATCACCAAGGTATCCCTTTAACTATCTATTTGTGTCACACTGTGAAATATCCAGTTGAAATGGTTCAATGTATTATACTGTATAAACATTACATTTAAATGCTTATTGTCCTCAACCATGATCAACCATCCTTAAACCTGCCTTAACTGACACAGAGGTAAGTGAACGGCCCTGTAGTGCTAATCGGCAACTCAAGACAGGTAACTACTTGTAAAGAAATCAACTAATTGAAAATAAGTTTAGGACTGCCATCTAACTGTGATCCGAGGGTCTGGGTGGGGGTCTTCATTCTAGGTGGAAAGGATTTGAAGCAACAAGTGGAAGCTGAAAATCCTAAGTCACTGGATTGACTTTCCGTAGAATCTTATAGACCAATGAATCCACCAATAGAAGCATATTGTAGTACTGGTGGGACTCTATTTAGAGAGAAATGCCCTGTGTGGATTCCCAAACCTTCTAGACCGGCAATGAGGGCACCGGGTGGTGTGGTTGGAAGAAGCAACTACTCTCAGACTCCCTGAGAGCCTGATAACAGACTAGAAGCGGAGCCAGTCTGTTATCAGTTCCATTACCATAGTGATCCATTTCCACAGTCTTAATCTTGCTGTTGAGGCTCTGTGACTGAGGCAGACGACTGGCACATGCCACCCCAGTGGCGTTTTCAGGGCCCTCCGACACAGAGACACAGGCAGAGACGCAAACACACCAGTTTATTGTAGAGAGTGGGCAAGGTGGAACAAGCCTGGAGCAGGTGGAACATTGTCATGAAGGGGGCTCTCTCCCCGTGTGTGTGGGGATGGGGGTTTTACCTTTTGCCCTTTGATTGCTCTAACAAGCAACAGGCGTACAGACACCCTTATCCCAGGCCCAATTACCTAGACCCAAGACACGTGCGGCTTAAACCACACCAACCCCACACCACATTGACGCTTTAACAATTGATACTCCAGACACAGTAGCGAAGAAACTCATTATCATTATACAAACTCCACATTATACAACACTATGAGATATGAACAATTTAAGAAGGGCCCACCGACATGAGAGGCATGGGAGCAGTTAAGTTAATTGTTATTTGTTACTTTTCGATTTTTGTGCAATCTTGTAAGCTTATCCAGGCAGCGTATAATGCATGTCAGAAGTCTAGAACTGTTTTCTTCCAAACGGTGCCTGGTTGACATTAGGCTCATATAAAGTAAATAAAGTTCAAATTATTTTTAAAATAAAAACAAGCAATTTGGTCACGCTGCAGTTACTGGGTGAAAATAGTAGCTCACTACTAGAAAAAGCTGCATTATTGTCACACTACTGAAAAATTAAGTGAAACTAACAGTGCTGTTACATGTAGTTACTCAACAACATTGAAAATGTTACAAGGGCAATCCTCCTTACCATGCAGATGCAAGCACACAATGTATGAGTACATACTTTATTGCTTTAAGCATATTAAAACAATATTCCAAACATGCTGTAGTCTTTTATATAATTATATGGTGCAGGTGTGTACTTTATGATTTTTATTTCATCAATAAAAAAACTTGGCCGATATTTACTGGTGAGGTAAATATGAATTAATTTTATGAAGTGGAAAGTAGAAACTCCAGTTGAGTACATGATCTTCATACCCCAACACATTACTACAGTTATTTATGGCGTTGGAATCCAGGGTTTCAGCACTCACAGGGATCTCACCTGCTGTCTGAGTTGGCAGGAACCTTCCTACCGCACCGAACTAACCTCTGGAAATATGCCGTAGAAAGAGAGAATGGAATTGTTCCACTGGTGACGACAGCTTGGTTTTGTGTGGCCAGAGGAGGGAGAGGTGGCTTGGGAGTTTAAATAAAAAACAACCTTTGTGGTGGAAAGAGCACAGCGCTTGGGCTTGGGAAGGGACAGTCCACCCCACTGCTGGTGCTTCCAATATGTGTCCCGGAGAGGCAGCTCCCAAAGCCACAGCTCTCACAGAGGAAACCCTGACCAGCTGTGACGCAGACCTGCCCACGTTGGACACCCAAACATCAATGAATGATTGTGATTGTCCCTTGACCTGGCTGCGCAAAGCAGTGATACCCTTTTTTTCCATCTGTTGCCTATTTGTTCCAAGCCTAGTGAAAGTCCCTATCTTATGTCTTTATCACCTTAACAGTCTGTTATAAAACAGTGAGCAGCATTGTTTAATCTCACATGATGCATGCCCACTTACAGCTGTCACCAGAAAACCACATGGAATTCCCCCGGGCTAAATGTCACGTCTGAGAAGGGAGAACGAGGAAGTGGAATTTCTCTCTCCAGAAGTCCACTATAGTCAACTATCCGGAGTGAAAATGTTGAAAAGCGTGTTTTTGTCAACCGATGCCCGACCTAATTACAGAATAGTCAATCAAGCGTAATGTGTCTGTGCCGGGTTGGGTGTGGCTTGCGCCATGCCCACTCCACCGTGTCTGTTAAGAAGTCATCCCACAGCCCACTTCTTTTACTACACACACCACACACTTTTTTCCGGCCTTTTTTCCACACTATTTCAGCCTTTACAGAGTTGACAGATACATCTATTGCACATACCCTGATTCAATAAATATATAAAAAATACAATGAAATATTCAAATATTACTGGGCATACAAGCACATGCTGGTAAATTTGTATGAATTTCATAACACAGAAATAATTACACTCGGGATGCTACTAGGCACACATTGCACTTCCCTGCATGCAACAAATCTTTGTATTGTGAGATGCAGTCTTCTGCGTCCTTATTCATCCCTTTCTTTCAACTCAACTCAGCCAGTGTGGTTCTCTCTTGACATTTCCGTAATTAAAGCCAAATGGCATGTCCCTCGATTAGCCTTACAGCTGCTTGTGTTTAATTCCACACAATCAAAGTGTCCCATTCAACTGCTCGCTGTCACAGCTACCAAAGCTATTTGTCAAAACAAAGATAAAAGAAACATTTATGACCAATTGGAGGATATCGCTTATGTTGTTGTACAACGTTAGCACTGCCTAGAATCCAAAAAACCAAAAAAACCCACATATAACATTTCAAAAACAATGGTAATTACTGCTTAAATTTTCTACGCCCACGGAAACCTACCTTTCACATGAATGCCGACAGTGTTAGGCTGGCGGAGCCACCGTGTCAAGTGTTATTGCCAAGACACCCCTGTTGGAAACTTAAGTTGTGAGCTTAGAAATGAAAGCCTGTCAGACTCGTATAAATGTATAAGAGCTCAACATTTCCAAAGTTGACACTTTTGGAAAAAAAAACGCAGGCCAAGTGTTACCTGATATTGTGCACCCCTGTGTCATAGGTTCCTCCAGATGTTTTTTCCTTTTTTTCCCCCCAACCACCTTCTGACCTTCTAGAAAGCGGCACTGGTCTATGATCCCATGAGCACCACCAAAGCAAAGATACAAGCTTGTTTTGTTTTTGGACTGATTTCCTTGTGTTTTGACTGGGAGTGCACGTGTGTCAACTATCAGTCGAGCTCATTTGCTACGTGAACCCGACAGCGACCTTCATACATATTCACAGTCAACCATCTACCACCACTCCCCCCGTACACTTAGTGTAATGTTCTTGAATGGTTTGCAAGTAACACACATTCAAAAACATGTTCTCCTACCAATAGACAAGAAAAGGAGATTTAACTTTTTTTCAAGGGCTTGTTTGCTCCACTGGACAGTGAGTGAGAAGATGTGGCAGAGCTGTAAGTTTCTCAACAGTGTCAACATTACCAACAGTGTCAACACTTTAAGGCCTGGGTTGAAAATGTCCAACCTATCCATTAAACATTAAGAAAGTAACAACCGTCCATCCTCATGCACTGTCCCGTTCACGATGACACGTGGCAATTACATCGTGACTGTACTACAAAGCTTTCCTGCCTATGTGGATAAAAAAAAAAAAAAATTAGTTCTGTTTTATAACAATGCTTTTGTCACGTGTTATTTTGCGCTTGTTTTTGGGGGAATTATTCAAAATCATGAATCATTGCTCCGCAGCGCCGCAATGTTTTGTGAAACGCTCTCCAGCAGTACAGAAACAGGCACGGACTATGGGCAACGCATCAGACGGCCGTGCACAAACTCTCCCGCTCCTCAACGCCAGCCCTGCGCCGTATCCTGGAGACGGGGCGTCCAAACACTTCAGCTCGGATTTAGTGCAATCGTTAAACTGTTCTGAAGTAATTATGAGCCATTAAATGAAGAGTTGGAATGCCCTGTCGCCAGTGGACCAAAAAGTCACTCCACATGAAGGTGATTTCTGGAGACGCACGGGCCTGCGTGGCGTGGCTGTACAGGCCTGTGGGGTCTCCAGGCGGACCTCACACACACACACACACACACACACACACACACACACACACACACACACACACACATACATACACACGCACACACACACACACACACACACACACACACACACACACACACACACACACACACACACACACACACACTGAACCAATGACTGTGCTGCAAGGCGGCTTGTATTCAAAAGCCATCACGTGCCCACATATAGACAGGGTAAAATTCTCAATCATGCGCGTGCCTAAACACACACACACACACACACACACACACACACACACACACACACACACACACACAATCTAGCATCATCCCCCACCCTATCTCAGTGGACGACCATATCATTCCATCTTACATTGCAAAGGCACGATCATTTGGTTCAATGTCACATTAATGCAAACTGTAATTCCATTTCGTTCTTGGAATGAGGGCGTTAGCCACATCTAGTTGTCTGATGTTATATGTAATTTCACAAACATGATATCATTTATTTGTTGTAATATAATATTTATATATTAAAAAACATGACTCTGAAATCTATTGTGTGTGTCATGTTAATAACTAATGGCGCGGTTGGGCAGAAAGGGGAACACATAACCTCATCTCATTCCAGTAGGTCACGCAGAGTGGAGGCAGCCCAGGGTTCTCATTAAGCCTTCAAAGTTGTTTAACCTCAGTGGCATCTTATCTGATTTCCGCCTCACCTTCAGACACGCAGAGGGATACATGCACGTTTTTTCCAGCCGGGCTCACTACACGGCAAAAGATATCTTGACAAATATAAATGCATTTGATTTGCCGTTTGTGGCTGGTGAATTTTAAAACTATTGGAGCTACATTGCCTTGTAAATGTGCACTGGTGAAAAATCAAAAAATCAAAAAGACAAAATCGAATGAAAACATATGTACAATTTTTATTTGAAAATACTTTTTAAATTGGATTTTCTTTTTAGTGGTAGAACATTGACAAATGTTTCTTTCCGGCCTCGGGGGGCAGGGTTGACGTTGGAGAGTTGAGAGTGAGATCATCAGGTCCGCCGTGCTAATACGGCGTGAGCCACCGGGAGGCTGATCCAGACTATCGGACAGATGTGTTTCATTTGCCGTTATCTGCTGACACATCCTGTCTGCGTCGCATGCGAGGACAGCATTACGCCCCGGCATCGGGGGCAGATCCACAGACACCAGACTGAAACCTGAACTGGACTGGGAATGTTCTCCTCTCGGCCGGCGCGTCGTTTCACTCTGTCCATACCAAGAAAAACACATTTAATCTTTCTTCGCCGAGACTGAATCTTTTTGATGCCTATTAAAACACTTGGCTCGTAGGGCATCCTAAACTTCCAACAGTTTCTCCGTTGTGACTAGTGAATGGTGAGGTTGGCTTTTTGGACAACCGCTACGCCGAGTCGTATCCAAATATACGACTCTCCAAATAATACTTAGAGCCGTTTACAATATGGACAGTCTACCCTTTGGATGTTCTGTTTTTGTAATGTAAAACTCTTTTATCCTGTATTGAGACCATGTTGGAACTCCCGGCATCATGATCTCACGTTCAGATTTTTTTTGATGTAAATGAAATTTAAATGTATTTAACCTGAGCCAGACTGTAGATAGCAGAGTGTTCCTCCCATGTGGTGATCTGCATGTGTGTCTCGTGTAAAGGGGATGTGACTGGGTGGTGTGGGGTGGTTTGATGACCTGCCTTCCCACACATACACACTTCCCCTGCTGGTCACTCGTGAATATGCCTCTAATTTAATTCGCTCGAGACAAACGAGTGTTAATTGGGAGGATAACGATGACCACGGCCAACCATTCAGACACCGGTCCACAAAGGAGAGGCCTCTCGCTCACTGCAGGCCTGTTCTTCCCAGCAGAAGGGGGTCGGCAGGGGGGTCGGGGGAGGCTTAGGGAGGGAGGGGGCGTGGGGCAGGGGGAGGGTGCAGGGGGCTTCACCGTCTTTTGTGCTCCTTTTTCTTTGGGAGGAAGCAATAAAGCAATAAAAGCTTTGGCAGTTGAGTCCTCTCTACTCTGACTCCCCCCCTGTGCACCAGTGTGAAACAGAGGCCCCAGTGACAGATCCATAACCACTAACAAGATCTGTGTAAGAGAGGGACAGAGACAGAGAGAGAGAGAGGGAGAGAGAGAGAGAGAGAGTGGGATGGAGAGAGAGAGAGAGAGAGAGAATGATATAAAGATATATATATACAGTATAAATAAATAACATATAAAATGTGTGTGCTGGTACAAAGTTTGTATAGTTTGTAGTGTGTGTATGTGAGAGAGAGGTAGTGTGTGTGTGTGTGTGTGTGTGTGTGTGTGTGTGTGTGTGTGTGTGTGTGTGTGTGTGTGTGTGTGTGTGTGTGGGTACTCGGGTCTCTTTGATTTCGTGACTGAAAGTAATTTCCTTGCGGTGGGGGTGGAGCCTGCAATAAGATACACTGTCTGACCGAGGGTTCGCTTCTCAGACCCAAAGCCATAAAACCATATTTTAATATTGAGTTTTTATTTGTTTCATGGTAAACTGAATGCAAAGCAGGTAGAGTTGTATAAACATATAAATTATTAAACAATTTTGCCCGTATGGCTTTCTCTTTTTCTTCCCCTTTGAAGATGAAAAGTACACAAAATCCCACATAAACACACCCATACACACACACACACACACACACACACACACACACACACACACACACACACACACACACAAACACGGTACGTCATTCTTTCATACTTTATTTGAACTGGATCTGACCTCACTCTTTGTATATTACCGCGGTCATATTGTCATTGGACTCTCATATGCTAGAACTATCAATATTTAACGAACGTAGGCATAAAGGCGAATTTGCACAGTTGGTCCCTTAACACATTGTCACATCTTATCATCAATTCTTCAACGGGTGAGATGATCTGCAATTCTTTATTCCAGGGAGGCTGGCAGCCACTCTTTATGAATTGTTTCCTGGATTAATTACCGCGACACAGCTTGCCAGCGTCCCCTGCTGTAATGAGTCCTTTAACCTTCAGGGCCCTGCTGGGGAAGCAGGTGCTAACAGCTTACACATGCCCCGCGGTCTCGCTCCCCATCGGACAATGGAGACTGAACGGGCGAGGGGTCAGGCGTCATGGACGACCCATCCATCAGCTCCGGACTGACCCACTGGATGGAGAGGTGCATTATGGACTGGCAGGTTAGCTTGGGGTCAGCTGTGCTGTTCCAAAAGGAGGGAGGGAACTGTACTTTTTTCCATGTATCAAAGAGCTAAAAGTTTCAATGGTCGCTTCGCTGAGCTCGTATAGAAATCCTCTGCTACTGTTGTTCTCGTCAGTGATTCACCCCAATTCTTTTCAGAAGTTGTGGGCAGCGTTCTCGCTGCGACCTTGCTATGAAGAGCGGCTATTAAGAACTTTGTCTTCTCAGTCCCGCTCAGCGAAAATAAGTTCTCATCCTTTTTCTTATGGAAGTGCAGCGGCACTCAATCACCCTCAGCGTGACCCTGGACCGTGGCGTGAGTTCAAAGATACGCGCAGCATTCGCATCGCCCGGAGAATCTGTCCGATCGCCCCGACCACTTCCCCTCGCTGGCATCTGTCTTCTTTCCATATATCAGAGGTGAACGCTGGCCGTAAAGGGGATTACTCCACGGGGGAGTGTGTGCATCCATTTCCACCATTAAACAGAATTCAGGTGCTGCCTCCTGCTCTCTATAGGCAGCCGTTGAGTAATGGACCCCTTGTGCCTCTCACTGCCCCTTTCTCGTTCGCTGTATGTTGTGGAGACGCTCCCAGGCCTCCATACAGGATCTGGGGCTTAAAGAAGCACAATGAGCTCACCAGAACCTTGTGATAAAGGCTCTTCCTCTTCCATTTTTCTAGAACAAAGCCCCACACTCTCGTTGAGACCCCCCCCCCCCCCCCCCCCTGTTCTCCTTCCGTCTGAGTGGAAGTTCTAATCAAACTCCGGCATGCTTGTCTGTCCATGTGTTAAGTAGCCTTGAACTTTTCAACCATAACTCCTTGTTCCTGCAGTGTTAAAAGCCCTCCTGTGTCCAAACACAGGAATGGTTTTCACAGTTAAAAAGACATCTAAAGATAGGTGGATGCCTGCAGCGGGGATGGAGGAACAGCTCACTCTGTCTGTATAGTCCAAGAGAGAGGAGAACTGACTTGAGGAGGGTAGATCATAATAAGGAAGGAAATTAGGCATCTTCAAGTGCCGGAAAATAGAGATACAGTGTGAAGTGAGCTGTATTCCACCAGAAACACAAAGCTCAAGCTCTAAGCAGATTATGGCAAGAGCATAAATATCAGCGGAGCTTACTTTTTAACATTTGTATCAGGGATTGACAATTAGCCTTGAGTGGATCTGTCTTTGGAGCAAAGTCTGAATTAAATTATCTGCATCAAAATATAATCTTTTATATCAATTTACGCCGTCTTTTCACTTTCACCTCCTCAGTATCTCAGTCCCTCTACTGGTGGTCTATACAGTATAGTGGTATATAGTGATACAATATAATCATATGAAACAGTATTATACAATAATAGATATTTATCCTTCACCTCTCTATCCCATTGAAAGTGTTGCACTCTCAACACTGCAGGGTCTTAGAAATAGCATTAGTCAACTTGTTTAATCTAGAGCTACAAATTGTGACCATTATTTTGTTCACAAATGCTTCGTTATCAGATATTACCGACTTTCAGACATTCCTATCTGTCCTCAACACACACTCTAAAAGAATCCGGTCCCAGCAAAGAAAACAACAAAATGTCTTCACTTTATAGTACGATTTCAAGTTGCTGGTATTTGAGCGTCATGTCAGGTGGTTAAATTTATGTGAATTCCTTTTTTTTTTACGACTGTTTGCCAGTTGTTAATGTAGGTTCAGATGGTGACTTATTTAAATGCCAAGCTTTGCTGCTTTGTTTGTGATCCAAAATAGTTGTAGGCAATGAATGTGACTTGTCTTTGATACACAGTTATAAAAGCAGTGGGATGTTGTGATTGGTTAGACTTAGATATTTGCACGGGTGTAGAAAAGGTTGCTGCTGGTGTACTGTATGCAATTACTTTCTTGAAATAACAGAAATGTACTGTATCTCTGTTACAAATGTCATCATTTAGAAAGCGTGTAACTTATAGAAGTTTTTTCCTGCATGTTATGACTAATAAATCATTGCTAAGTCAGTGTCACCGAGTCCCCCCCAAAACATGTCGGTAATGTTTTGAGCACAACCCCTATATGCTCAACCACTGGTTTTCGGAGATGGAAAATGTGGTGAAGTGATCCAAAACTCAGGTGACATGAAGACACTTGACATGACGACGAGGTTGGAGTCTTGTCATTAGGGCTAGTGTGCTAAATGCATCTGTCCCATGATGTCATGATTGCAAAGTTCTCCATCGCTGTGGTCACCGACATGGACGGTTTCAGGGCTGACTTGGTATCCTGCCAGCACTGAATCATACGGGGACGATGATGACTAAATATATTCACAGCATACTACAGAGAGTATATGTACAGTTTGTTGGACAAAGACACGCTGTGGTGCCCACGGCCGCAGCACGACTGTGACATGTGTGGTGACGTTGGTCCAAGTGGGGAAACTGTGATGGCGAAGCACCGAGCACACGTAAAAAGGCTGTGAAATAAAGCCCTTCCCCGGAGGAGTCCGCCCCGGGCCATGTGTTTGACGTGAAATGTTCCAGAAGTGTTAAATTATTCCTTCACGAAAACCCAATTCCACCCCCCTCTCCCTCTCGTCAGTCGCACTGGTTCGGTCAGGTTTGATCATGCCACCGCAGTTCAAAGTTATTGCCTATGAAAGGCTGTTGTTTGTTCCTCTGCTTGATGTGACGCAAGTAAACACCCATAAGCATTTCATGTTCCAGGTTCTGGAGCACAGAATCACCGGGGGATCGGACCTCCAAGAAAAAAACAAAAGAACGACTCTCGAGAGCTCGGATCATTCCTCGACCAGACCTCCACCACCACCACCACCACCAGAGCTGTGCTCAAACAGCTCAAGCACGTGGAAAAAAACATGCTAGGGACCAGCAGCGGCAGCGCTCCCCTCGAACACCTGAAAGGGCAGACACACGTCTCTGAAACAGGGAAATTCCCAACGTATCACAGAGGCATGATTTGGTTCGCTGAAGGCTGTGGAGCCCAGAACGCCTTTCTCATAGTGTGTAATTACCGGACTGAAATGTAAACCTCACCTCAGACCCCACAGGCGGTGTTATTGCCGCTATGGAGATGACACAATCAGATGATAATTCCCAACGACAAATGAAGGAAGTGTTTCTGAAAAAAGCTATTGCGCTCACGCTGAAGGCGAAGTGAAGGTGACTGGAATGGAGTGAAGCGTGTGCTTGTATATATTTTTTTAGTTGCATGGGGAATGTTATTGCCTTTGACTTTGGAGCTTGTAGAAGTTTATTTAGCCGGGCTGGAAGTAGTGTTTGCTTATCTTGCCCTGACTCGGGGCCAGACAGTGGGGACACGGGGCAGCTTCTGTGACATGTACAAGAAGTGACTGGATGACAGACGCTAACGGCGGCTCCTTGCGTAAACAACCGAAGACAATGTCAATCAACACCCCAGATTAGTGCTTAGGCTATTAGTCAGCTTGGAAATCCTTCATCTCCCCTTCAACAGAGTAGAATGCTAATTGAGAAACTCTGAACTGAAAAGAACCGCAGACCCACAGAGACAAAACTTTGATTTTCCACATGTTTATTGACATTTCTAAAGCAAAGAACCCCAAAAAATGAAAGGATTGCGGATTATTCACTAAATATCCTCCTAATTTCTGAATGTTTAAGAGTTCCCATTTCATTCGTGACTTTGCTGAAGTAGGAAGTAGGAAGTAGGTACGACTCCAGTGGAGTGAGTGATGGGCTTTTAAACAATGCAATATGGTGGGTGTTGTTCAAAGCATCTGGTCTAAGTGCAGTACATGAATTCTGACTGGCTGCCTTTAGCTGCCTTCCAGGGAACCCCCCCCCCGAAACACACACACACACACACACACACACACACACACACACACACACACACACACACACACACACACACACACACACACACACACACACACACACACACACACACACACACACTGACCAGGTGTTTGTTTATAATTGCCAAGTAAGGGCAAGAGATCCAGAACATCAGGCTTCACTCTCTGTAGTAGCTGACAGTCGTGGACGGGAGATTGAATGGCAGCGGCACTTACTGTACAACACCGTACACTTTAGCTTTGTAACGGCTGCCTCGGATACGCAGAGGGAGGAAGCGATGATGCCATTTTGCCCGAAGACCCGTTTCGCTCCTGTCCTCACACATTTGAAACACCTGTATTCCAGTTCAGTCTCCGATTTGAAGCATATCACTGCCTGCTTTGTGGTATGACAATAGGATGATTGTTTGCTAGTGGTAATCCATGACATTATTTTGTTTAAAGAAATCCCACATGTGACATTTTTCCTGTATTTACTTAGTTGGAGCTTTATAAGAAACAGCTTTTCAATGTCGCCTTTATATTTTGTTTCCAGTGTAAATGGTGGGGTCCGCCACCTTTCAGGAACGCCGTGATCGGCCAGGCGTTTGAAGTGAAAGGCGTCCGCAGTGAATTTGATAAACCAGCTTAGCGAAATGCTATCGGTACATTCACAACAGTCTTGAAACAGGTAAAACCGGATTTTGGAGAAGAAAAAGCATTGCAGTTTTGGATGGAATTATGGGATTTGTAATGTAATCTACCCAACACAGACAATTTTATGGAATGCCGCTTTAACTGTTGTATAAACTGTTTGATTTACACAATTGGATTTGATTCTATTTCCTATTCAATTGTGATCCACATCCTGGGGGTGAGTGTTCAAACACATAGGTGAAAATCTCATTATTTACTCATCATGTAGGAGAATGTAGGAGCTAAACCACTTCTGCCATATTCACTATTGTGTATAACATAAAGCTTCATCAGTGTTCCCCCATAATTGTATTGACCCAAATCAATAAATGTTCCCATCCTGGTTTCACAATAGAAAACCATTAATGAAATGCAATGTGTGGGACAAAGATACACACATAGACACACAGTCATAACGGGGCCTACACACCGACTCACACACACACACACACACACACAAACACACTTGAATGTCGGAGGCAGAATGTAGTAATACACATGTGTCTCCCATCGTCTCAGAGTTAGTGCTGCAGCTGGTCTTTGGGTGCTTTTTTTTTTTTTTTTTTTCGAAAAGTGAAATCACCCATTTCATATATTTATAGATCTCACAAGATCTTTTCCACACTCCAGAAACACTTGTAAATGCAATCTCTCTCTATGGAGGTTTTTTTTATTGTGTAACCCGATGATTTGCTAGAGGAGCCAAAGCGGATTTGGGTTTTTTCTTAATAGCCTCATCTGTGAGTGAATAAAAAAAAACCAGCTGTATAGCACTGTATAGGCATTTCTTATAGAATGGTATTGAAAAACAACTGAGGTTAAGTGTTTGGATTCTGTAGGATTTGTTATAATTTCAATAGAAGAGAAGAGAAGAGAAGGGAAGAGAAGAGAAGAGAAGAGAAGAGAAGAATTAATAATATGCTTTTTTTGTTTTGTTAAATTGTGCTGGCCCTAATTTCCTTCAATTCTGTTCAACATCAATAGAACAACTAAAATAAAAGAACGAAGAATGGCCGGTGATGTAAGTTTAGATCTTGCTATCCCTCAATGTTTTTCTTTCTTAATAATAGTTTGTTCCATGTTTATATAAAAAATAATTCATTTTGTTGCCAGCCTTCAGAGCAGACTTTTTTTGGCAGTAACGTGGTAGGCTATTTTAAGCACGCTATAATTGATTACGATGCCAAACCAAGACATCTCTCAGCATCTATCATCCCATGCAAACAGTTACTCTGCTGCACTTGGAGCGTCCTCTCTCCTCCATCACATGCCGAAATAAGGCACGTGATCCATTGCTTATTAAACAGAGCTTACACGGAATTAAGCAATCCCAGACCTGTTTATTGAGGTTCCTTTTTCCACTCCTGAATGTGATGAGTGAAGGGCACAGACTTTCCATATGGCATAGTTAGGCATTGCCTGGAGCGTTGTGTGCTCGGGGGCCTCGTGAAATTGTTTGGATTTTTCTTCTCGTAAAATCTCTATTGTCCTTTGTCACTCCAGCGATAGGCGCTGTGCATCACACTCACATATTGAAAGTATCCCTATAGTTAGAATTAGAAAAGAGAGAATGTACAGAGTGGACACAGCAAACCAAAACTAACCTGACAAAATACCGCCACAGTAGGGAGGTGGGGGGACCACGAATATATTGAAATTTAAAATGCATGGGTTTATATTTCATTCTGACTTTCACAAAATAAAAGTGGGATACTGGTTTTGCTTTTTCTCTGTTGAATGGTCTACTAAATTCAAGGTTGGGCGAGAATAGGGATATAGAGTTATACCCTCAGTATGACTTTCATTCATAGATAATATTTAACTGGATACAGTAGCAGCATTTGCGCACCTGTGTACCCATCAGCCAGTGTGGTAAACATTTCCATGGTAACTGCGAGCTCCATCAATCAGAGACGTTCGCTGTTACACTTATAGTAGTTATAGGATAGTTATGGGTATTGTAGTACTTCTCCATGACATCAGAATTAAAACATGTTTTTCTCAAAACAAGGTTGATATCATACAGAGCAAAAACAAATTATTATACACATTACGTAATATTGACACAGTTATTTATAAACATTTGAAACCCTAACTCTAAAAACTACACAAACAATTCCTTGCGGTGGGGTACATTTGTTGGGTTCGTTTTAGTTTCAGTGTACGTAACTGTGCCCCCCTCCTTCCCCATGCCGCCTGTTTCTATTTCGTAGAAAATCTCCCCATTCAAATAAATTGGTTTGAATTGAGTTCTGTGTAGCAGGAATAAAGTAGGACAATCGTGCTCCGGGACACAATTCAATAGATTAATTTTCGTGACTTCTTGAATTATTTATGCACTGAGGGGCGCAGCCATAAGGAGCAATTAGGGGTGAAGTGTCTTTCTCAAGGACACTTCAGCATGGTAGCAGGAGGAGCCAGGGATCGAACCGGCAACCTTCAGAATACTAGACGACCCACTCTACCTCCTGAGATTACTGCCACCCCAGAAATTCTTCCTGTATTAAACAAAGCTCTCTGGTACCTGCGGGCCCCCTGCCAGTGTTCCTTTGTAGTGAAGGTGTGATGGTCATTGTTGTGTCTCCTGCAGGGTCAGTTGCTCGAAGCTTGGTCATATCGTACAATCATTTGATTCAAGGAACGGGACTTAAATCTGTGACTGCAGACTCTGAGCCATCATGCAACCAGGTTGCCTTCACGCTGAGCCCTGGTCTCCTGGCGCTACTTTAACATGCACAGCTTTCAATTGATCACATGGCATCGAAACCTCAAGTCCTCATCCAACAACTTATCCCTTTGCGTACATGGGTGAAAAAATCAGGACCTGTGAGGACAGCGCTGGAAGGCAGTGTCTGAACCGCCACCCCAACAGGCCTCCTTCATGTTTGCATCCAACCCCCAAGTCCTCCTACAGTGACTTGGATGGTAAAATGTGAACTTGACCCTGTGATAGCAGCACCTCAACCCATCCGACCACCTGCTAGGTTTCCGATTCTCTGAGATGATGAATTTTTGCCCCTGACCCTAACACGCATGCCACTGCACTAGAGATATTTTATGTCAGGGTATTGGCACTTTCACTTCATTTAAAGGTCTACGTACTTCTCGCAGCACAGATAGATTTAGTGAATGAGTGTCTATACGGTATATACTGTATACCAAACACTTCAGGGTTTCCTAATTATCCTCAATAAGTAGTCACAATTTACACATTTTAAAAAATTGTTAGTGTTCAAATGTTTTATTTTATTACATGTAGGAAGACTAACAGGATAGATACTGTACAATTAATAATAAAAGAGACTTTCTATTCAGTATAGAGATCCCATTAGTTGCTCACGGTCCGAGTGTCATGGCCTCTGTTTGGGACTCAGGGCTCTCGGCTCTTTTCGTTCCAGATTGGAGTCTCAGTTCAGCCTGTGAGTCACTGCAGTTAGAGTCGCAAACAAAACAAGCAAATTAATCTTTTGCTTGAGTGACTCCTGACTCCATCATATCATATTTGAAATAATATTTAATTAATTCCTAATCATATTCTTGTCCCACTGTCTTCTTCTCGCGTTAAAAGTGAGGTGGAGAAGGGTCTCACTTTGGTCCTGACTGGGGCCTCCAAATCACTAAGAGCGCCCTTGGTGAAGGGTAATTGGTTTATGAAGTGCCACAGAAAAATGACTCACTGTTGACAAATCCCATTACTTTACCGCAACTGTCTCACATAAGACAAACACACCAGTTCAGTGTTTACTATAGTTTGATAGCATCTTCAATTAAAAAGCACATTTAAACACAAATCTTCACGCTCATGCATTTTTTTCCATCCAGTAGAGTCATGTTGTCAGATGTGCTGCAGTAAATGACTGGAAATCGTATGCGAATGCATTACAGAGTTACATGACATGATCAAAAACATTTTTATAAAAGGATGAAATATTATGTGAATTTTCCATGTCTTGATGTACCTACAATCCATGGGGCACTACTTTCCCTGTATAAAAGTCATCGTGTAAGAAGACTGAAGACTGAAAAACTGAGGTAGAGACCTCCGCTTTGGCCTTTTGTTTGAGCACGTTATGCCTGCTGATCACTGCGTAGGGAGCCTAAAGGGGGATCCAGTCGAGCATGATGCGGCAGGAACACATCTGGGATCTGGGACGAGAACCAGGAAAGCAGGTGTGATACAGCAACGGTCCTGGGGGCCGGGGGTCCCTCTGATGTGAGTGTAGGCCTCCCAACACCTTGCTCCGTACCTGCGCCACGCTAACAGCTTTTACAGCAACATCTGGCGGGCAACAGGCTTACTTTCTCGGCTCTCTTGCCAATTAAGTGTGAAGAAAAAAAACCCTGAAAAAACGGCTCCACATACCCTGTGCGTCCGGCACACAGCCTGCTCTGTCTTTCCGCTCTGGACCTGCAAGCTCATGCCGGGTCGGTAACACAGGGATGCAGACATGAAAAGGAACCTATAAAAGGCTAATCTATCCCATTTTTAAACATGGAGTTTATTTTTACAGTCTCCAGCTGGAGTTCTATTTCACAGTGTGGAAGCAATCAGTAAACAGGGGGGGGGGGGGGGGGCTGAACAAAGACTCAATGACTCAAACGTCACCAAGCCCTTGGGATAAACTTGTGGAAATCCCAAAAAAGGCTTATTGAAACAATGTCTCATCCGAGCACTCGGGCAATTGTGACCAAATGGATGTAAGCGTGTTTTATCAGTGGAAGAGGGGTCACTGTAAAAGAAAAATTGGAAGCACTAGGTTTGTGTGTCTGGGCTTTAGGCCAATCATCAGCCCTCTGAAGCCACTACAAAGTTGGCCATACTTTGTCAGTGGCTGAACAGAGGAATCTGAAACACATACACACACACACACACACACACACACACACACACACACACACACACACACACACACACACACACACACACACACACACACACACACACACACACACACACACACACACACACACACACACACACATACAGGTCATGTTTTATTCTCATGGCAAATATATATATATACAGTATATCCATAATTGCCTTCTAATTCTATCTATCTATCTATCTATATACAGTATCTATCTATCTATCTATCTATCTATCCATCTATCCATCTATCCATCTATCCATCTATCTATCTATCTATCTATCTATCTATCTATCTATCTATCTATCTATCTATCTATCTATCTATCTATCTATCTATCTGTGTTGTTGTTGTCGGTCTCAGACCCCATATGACTGAGGCTTGACCCCCTCTCCTCGCCCTGAGGATGACTCTCCTGGTGCCTCCCGCTCCCCTGATGGATGTGTTCTGTCTGGACTAGGTGGCCCTGTACTTTCATCAACCTCTCAGCGGGCAGCAGACGGGGCGAGGGGTGCGGGACGATCATCCCACATCTCCGCGCAGGAGATAAAACAACCGTCCCATGTCACCGCGCTGCAGATAAAACAAGGGCCTTCTTCACAGGTCGTATATCAACATTATACCAGCTGACACCAGGAAACAGCAAGGCATGCTGGGTAGATGACACACCTAAAAGATGGATCTCTTTAATCCGAGGAGTAAACACATAAATTATCCGGGGATATGCTTAACCGTGTCAATGGGAAATTGGTTTCAATTTAGTTGAGATGTAGCCTTGGAGGTATTTATCTGATGGCTACAACAGATACGGCAGTTTCATCCATAAGGCCTCCAGCGTGTTAACATCACCAGCGGGGAAGCGATGAAATTCTAGTCCATGATTAAGAAAAGTGCTGTTTTCCCTTGATGATAATGTGATTCACAAATTCAAATTTTAATATTTAAACGATGTTTAGACAGAAAATGGGTACAATAGTTCAACCGTGTGTGTGTGTGTGTGTGTGTGTGTGTGTGTGTGTGTATGTGTGTGTGTGTGTGTGGCTGTGTGTGTGTGTGTGCGCGCGCGTGTATGCAACGTCAGCAGACTCCCTATAGCAGCTTTCCTTGTCACACATTTCACTGGGGAATCATGACGTACCGCCGTCCCACCTTCGCCGAGTGCCTTTAAGCACTGCGGCAAAGCACCTTCTCCCGGACACAGGGGAGCATTTTTCTCAAATGACCTTGAGAAGATGCGCTCCTCCGTTTACCAGAAGAGACACTGCTTGACCGCTGCGGTGACCCTGAAAAGGAAAACTCTGGTATTTTTTCAACATAAGCCTCGGTTTTCAATCAACAACGCTGTCGCCAATGCTGGAGATGTGGTTGCCCCGTTGCACTGCACCGCATGCAGCATATGGTGCTATTATTCCAATGATTCTTCCTAATCTCTCAATGTCGGATCGATTCAAGAGTTTTCCTTGAATCGCTCACCTCTTCCTCTTTTGGCGGTGGTGTTTCCTTCTACTGCTTTTCTTTTTCGGATCCCCGTCTTTTTCATCTTCACGTCCTGCGTTGATAATGTAAACATACAAAGAGCTCACACGCACCAACGGTTCTCACCGCACGCGGGGAACTCGGCGCGTTGTCGTTTTGGAGCAGCGGTGTGACAAGCAGTTGATATCAGAATCCGGTTGTATCGCTTAGCGGGTTCCTCCTATGCGCTCGACATTTCAAACCCAATTACGCGTGATTGTTCTGTTGTCCTCAGAGCGTGCTCGAGCCGCCCGCCATCTCTCTCCCCACTTACCCAAATGTGGCTTTCATCTCCCTTTAACATGGTTTCCATTTTTTTTTCCCCCCGGCTGAAGTGCCTTCTCACAATTTTGCATGACCGTGAGCTTGGCCGCTAGATTGCCGTGTTTAAACGCCATTTCGCCGGCTGCGGGACTGTTTATTTGGAGAGCCAGCCCACGCTACAACTCTACAACAAACCCAGACGAGTGTAGTAGAGCCTTTAATTATTGAAGTTTGAAATGAGGCTCCATTAAAATGAATGACCTCCATTAACGTGGTATTAAGGGACAGATGCCTTTGCTGGTGGTGTATGTGTGTGTGTGTGTGTGTGTGTGTGTGTGTGTGTGTGTGTGTGTGTGTGTGTGTGTGTGTGTGTGTGTGTGCGTGTGTGTGTATGTGTGTGTGCGTGTGTGTGTGTGTGTGATTGTGGGGAGAAGGGGGATATAGGGTGGTTTGGGGGTGGGGGGGTGGGGTGTACTTGACCAGGCCTACAAGTGCCTGTATAAACAGCTCGGCAGGTTTTTCTTTCGCTCACTTTCCTCCGTTGAAGCCCCACCGCGACTGCCATCAAGATTACAACCACCTGGCTGTGCGTCCCCCCACCTCTCCCCCTCTCCCCCTGTACACCAAACATTTTAATCATGGATGAAATTCATTTATATCTTGCGATAATTGTCTCTAATTGTTTCTTTGAAGGGGAGTGAGGCCGGCCGCATCTGGCCGACATATGGTCGTGCTGCCCGGCTCGTGTGAGAGTGACTTTGTGCCCGGCACGAAGCTGAAGGGCCTAATCCTCTGCTTAATGCCCTTTTTAAAGCCCTTTGAGCCTGGCGGAGGTGTGATGGAGCGACGTCCTCCGGCTGTAATGAACGCGTAGCAGCACTGACCCGCTGGCCGAGGTGGACGGGGTGCCCGCGGTGAAGGTGATGTGCTAATCCCCGCCTGCGTGTGCATGACTCCAAAACAAAGGTGTGTGTGCGTGGTGTCACCGCTGAGCCCGGCTGTCTGGACCTGTCCTGATGCGCAGTAATTTGGCGATTCCCCAGCTGGGCTTCCCCCTGTCTTGATTATGCATTCCATATGGCCCGCAGATTCACCGTCGGTATTCACAAGCACGCACACGCACAATGCCGGTCCGTGAGTCTGTACACGTGCTCCAATTAATACAGTACAACACGTTCAAACAGACACACACACACACACACACACACACACACACAGAGGCTTGCACTTGGAAGCCCATAAACGCAGGATAGCAGAACGCCATCTGTGGGAGTGGAACTTGCTTCCTCTCTCAAACACACACACACACACACACACACACACACACACACACACACACACACACACACACACAGATATATGCATTACACACAACACCTACCAAAACAAGTGCCGACGCGACGGCTGTTCAGTCGTACCTGGTACTACCAGGAACCCTTACGGCCCCGAAAGCGTCTCTGACAAAAACACACAGGCTGCCATTGAGGAGGAGATTATTTTTCTCTCTCTGCTTGAGTGATGTTTTAGTTAACTCTGAGGGCCTGTCAGTCAACCCGCCCGACACCGAGTGTCGTTGACGCTGACACGTCACATCTGGAAGCAACATTCCCTGCATGTGCCGCGTAGACATTTCTCCGCTCACTTTGCCTTTCTCAGGAGGCCTGACGGTGAAGCTCCTGTGATGGCGTTGAGACGGAGGGAGGAGCACCGGGGTCCGGAGTCATGCTCCCATCATGTTGGCGGGTTTGCCATTCACCATGCACAAGAAAATGAGAGAAGGTTGGAAAACCACTTGCAAAATGAATCACTGTCAAGTCAGTTGTCAGTTTAGGTTTTTGTTTTTTTTTGTTTTTTTTGGAGCTCACCATCACAGGACAAATAACTGACTCTTGGGTTGGAAAAGGTTAACATGCTTAAAAAGGGACACAATGTTTGGCATGTTTTCAACCACCATGAGCACATCAAAAACTTGAACACATCAACTTCAACAAAGACAGTCGCCCATCCCAGAATGCACTGCAGGGTTTGTGGGAGTCGACAGATGCACGTCAGGCTCCTGGTTCCTGTGGAAAATCTATGCTAAGTGTGCTGGTTTGCACCCTTGCTAGAGGCAAGGGTGTTTCCTTGGCAGGAGAGGACGATGAAATAACCATTAATGTGTCTAAGGGGTAAATGATGTCATGCACACTGAATAAATGTTCCTGCCAGGCCACGCAAGATTAGTATATTATTTCACCGAGAAAGTGACACTTCGTTACAGACATGTATACCACGGACACTTGCATGACACACACACACACACACACACACACACATACACATACACACACATACACACAGCGTGGCCTACTGATGAAGAGTTGGATGATCTGCTTTTAGTTAGGTTGCACATTGTTCCTGTTCGACTGGTGTACAAAGGAACGGAGGGATGGATCAGATTTCAGGACATGCTCTAAATGAAACTCAAACCGAAACACGTTTCTGATTGGAGAACAAAGACCCAGAATCAAAAGCTGTTGCGGAGGTGACCCGGGCTGGAGCGTGCTCACAGCTCTAAACACCGGCTCCAAACAAGACCCCACCGACGCATCCTGTTCCCTGTAAAACAGCAAACAGGTTGACAAACGTGGGCCGACTTGGAACCTCGCGGAGATAGGATTACATAATGTTTTCAAAACCAGCGTGACATATGCATAAACTACAATTAAAGCTTCTTACGATGTCCAGATCAGCACATGGGAAGCTACTGACATGCTGGCAAAGCTTTGAAGAGGAGAATTGCCAAGAATTCTGTTACTAAAACAAATGTAATTTTAAACAAATGTGCTTTACAAAAATATTATGTCTTATGTAGGAAACAGATATGAAATGTACATCATGAATGAGATCATATGTCTATACTGTACGTACACATATTTCCCCCCAGAATAGAAAACTTTTGAGAGATCTCCAGAAGGTCTAAAAAAACTACAAACTTCAACTACCCTACGCCAGTGTCTGTGAATATCATTGGCATTAATGAAATGAAAACGGTTCTTTGCCTCCCATCTCTTACAACAATACGTCATATATATGCATCCAGTGCAAATGGTGCGTGTAAATGCAGGGCCCAGAACCCCGGCCAGAGCGTGTCCAGGGTCCTTTTTCGAGTCCCAGTGCGACCCAGGCCGTTCCCCAAAGGTCTCTGGTCTCCCCCCTACACCTGTGGCGGACCATGACCAGAGCTGGAAAAAAAAAGCAAATAACTCTCCCATCCTGCTTAATGGAGCTTAAGAGCCGCTTTCGCCCATTTGCCATGAAGAACACAGGGTTCAAAATGGCTCGGAGCACAAAAGCGCTCACACAATGCTTCACGGTACGAGCAGTCCGCAGTTGCACCACACATGAGCGAGCGAGAGATCCTATCAGTTTAAACAGTGCGGTGAAAAGAGAGAGAGGTGGGAGTTTGGTGATTGTAAAGGCTTGCTGCGGAGGTTAAATATGCAGGTTGCCCACATTCACCAGGGGGCAATAAGAAGAAAGTCAGACGCACACATCATTGTCTGCTACTGAGGCACGGAAACTGCGGGTATTTGCATCAAAGGATATTCCAAGGACATGAAGGTTTGCCGTCCCGTTTGAAACGCAGGCCGAAACCCGAGTAGCTTAACAGGGTTCCTTTCATATGCTCTTCAATGCATGTTTAGATTCAGCGTCTGGTTATTTTCATTCTGAAACCTTGCTTTTTAGTATGTAAAACATTGTTCTCAAATAAAAAATACATCCATTTTATTTACAACTCCAAATGAATATGTCCGTGCGTCGAAAATTACCAGTGATGTTGGAGTTGGGAAATTTCTTTGCCTCCCTTTGCCCTTCGGCTTTGGGACAGCTATTTTATTTATAACAATGGGATAATTCATGAGCATCCGAGGACCCGGTCGCTCTGTGCCCAGGTCGGCCTCACTCATTCCTCAGATTGACAGCGCTGGGCTCCTGGAGTTATGGGATCAAGGCTGATGTCTTACAGACCACCGCTCAGGGAGCCAGTATCTCCACTTCCCATTTTATCAGCTTTCTAACAAGTGAACATGAACACGGGTCCCAATAAATCACTAGCTTCAGATGACGGGCCAGAAGCAGCGAGGCAGAACATCATCTGATGTTGTGCATGTGTGTCTTTTTTTCTTCTTTTCTTTTTTTGTTTTTTTACCTCTCAGAAACGCCCCCTACCAGAGTCGGATGTTACTTGAAATGCATTTGATTCTGTCTATTAGAAATGTTGTCTGTTTGTAACTTGCTTGCAGTCAATCTTACTTCAAGGCGCAACTGACGGCCTCGTAAGAGTGGATCATAGTGGGAATAGTGGACCTGATCAGGACCTGATCCTGAGGCGGACCACTAATGCCTATTAACAACGATTCTGTTTGTTGTTAACGTTTGGCCAGCGAGCCTTTTTGTTAACTCTTTTTATAAAGGACTGCAGCCGCACCTCACTGCCGGAAAGTCTCCGTCTCCCTCCCTGAACCTCCCTGAACCCGTATCTGTGGGTAGAGTCTCCCACAACCACCCAACTGAAAAAAGCTAATAATGATAAACTGAGGCAATTGAGCTTATTCAACATAATATTAATAATGAAAATAATGAATACGAAAAATAAATAATAATATTAAAAATAATAACACTCTAACATAATAATAACACTTTTTCCGTCCTGAGAAGGTAGTGTTTAGAAGTGAGAGAATGAGATGAAATGACAGAAAGGATATAGCAAAAGAGAGAAAGTCTGTGTACCTACTTGTGTGCACCCATGTATGCATGTTTACAGAAGAAGACGATGTGCGTGCATCCGTGTGTGTGTGTGTGTGTGTGTGTGTGTGCGTGTGGTGGGGAAGTGGTGGGAGTGGATAGATATGGTCACGGTCAACTGGCAGCGACAACACGGTGAGGAACAACAGATTCATTACATTTGTTTGACTGATAACTTCCTGTGAAAGATAGATGTGTTTTGGCCGCGGCAGCTGCTGATCCTGACAACAGTCACTCCCCTCGTGTGACGTCCGTCTATACACAGGGCCTTACCATTCAGCGCACGTATGTGTGTGTGTGTGTGTGTGTGTGTGTGTGTGTGTGTGTGTGTGTGTGTGTGTGTGTGTGTGTGGTCCTGGGTGACAGGTTCAGTGCGCCCACGGTAATTCAGTAAACTCAAACTCACACACACAAATAATAGGTTGCATACTTGACATAAGAAGTTCAACAATAAGTGTGCATATAGAATGGAAAACACACACACAGACACACATACACACACACACACACACACACACACACACACACGCACGCACACACACACACATACACACACACACACACACACACACACACATACACACAGAGGTCGCGGACTGTTCTTAGTTTTGTTTTGTTTTAGTGTGTCATAAAAAAAAGGAATTAAATCAATGTGTATCTCAGTGGTGATCCTCATTCTTCGCCATCTCCGCACCATTTGGTTTCTCCATGTTAACGGAAAAACAATTCATTTTCAAGTCCTACAAATTCAAAGCAGAAATGTGCCCCGCGAGCGTGCAGCAAAGCCAATATTATGAAACGACCTCCTTTCCTCAGATTGCAAACTGTTGTTCCAAATACAACTTTTAATTTGTCAAAAGCACTCATACCCTTTAGTCTGGGGTTGAAATATGTTGACTTAATTATGTTGCAATTCAGTTGTAATTCAGTTTTAATTACATTGTAATAGTTTACATGGGATTGTATCTACTTCCAAGGCGTCCAACCAGGGTAGTCTGCTCATGTTTTGTTTTTTTTTGATGATGAAACACAATGAGCCATTACCCTAAACCTAGGGTCCCACCTAGTTCTCAAACATCTTGGGAGAATGGTGATATTTGTGCTGAGTGTCGCCTCCCACCAGACCCAGTAGAACCTGGAGGGGGCTGAGACACAGAGAAGACAAAGGACGGAGATGAGAGGAGGGGGTGGATGAGCGCCTTCTGGACAGAGCGATATATAGTAGATCTATCATCACGTTTGCACAAATGTTTTGGCTAGACCATGTTAAGTCGTCTCCGTCACCACCAATCACCTAGCGGCAAAGCCCTGAATGAGACTCGGAGAGAAGGGAGGGTCTGGTTCCAGGAGAGGAGAAGAGAGGAGCGTTACGCAGCGTTTTCAAAACACCGACGAAACTTATCGAAGGAATGTGTTGTGTTTGTTCATTTTGCGGGCAGGGTTTGAGCTTTTTCGCTCTATGGGCTACAATTAAATTTGTCCATTAGGATTGGATTGTTGACTGGATTTTGGATTGGACCGCTCAAGCGTAAAGCAAATGACTTAGGTTTGTGTGAATGCCATATCGAAAGACATCCGATACGCGGCCGTAATGAGCATGGACACAAATAAAAATGCAGGATGTTCCTCCCGTTGTGTGTGTGTGTGTGTGTGTGTGTGTGTGTGTGTGTGTGTGTGTGTGTGTGTGTGTGTGTGTGTGTGTGTGTGTGTGTGTGGGTGGGTGAGGACAGCTCTGTACTTACTGTACCACTGAGGTAACAACAACCTGACGACAGCACCGACCAACGAGGGAGCAGCGGAGCGACGCGCTGAAGGACGTCTTTCGGTCTCCGGACCTTTCAGAACAAGCGTCAACGTCTGTTTTGCTTCAGACCAAAGTGAGGGCCATTTTTTTTTTTCCTGTTGTTTTTCTGTCTGGGAGAGACGATGGTGTTCTTCAGCGTTGAAACGTGCAGCAGTCACGAATACTGCTGGTTATGGTGCGCTAACCATCCGCATGGTAAGACCCGCCTTCGGATGCGTAGAATCTTTTGAGAAAACAAAAACTGTGAACAACCATGTCAAACACAAATGTACTCAATGTAAAATGTCAATACATAGTGTTTACAAAAAAAATGTGTGACAAAAAAATGTAATTTTTCGTGAACTGCCTTTCAAAGCTTACATGCATTTCAACTGAAATTTAATTCAGCATTTATAAAGACAGTTCAATTTTCCCTTTGACTCCAGACTATTTCGTTTTGCACGATAACATTGCACAAACTGGAGGTTGTTTTCATGATATTAATCATGTTTCTTTGCCAATTTTCGCAGAGCGGAATAATCTGTCTCTACCTGAGCTGATGCAGCAGCCTCTTGCCCGGGGTGGAGTCTGGAGATCAGATTATAACCATCTTGTAATTAAACCAGCCCGAGAGACAGAGAGGGGGAGGGCGACAGAGACACAAACAGAGACCAACAGAGACGCACCAGAGCATCAGCATCCAGAGGACCGTGGTGTACGGTATTACTAAAATAGATTATTTGAACCATTTAGATTGAGTTCGATTTAGATTGAACTGAGAAGAGTCATTTTATTTTGCAATCAAATCATTAGCTCTGATCTTTATTATTATTTTTTTTTCTTAAACCCTCTAGCCTAATGTCAAGAATTTGACCTTTAGGTGGTTTTAAGTATCATGGTTTTTAAGATGCCCAAGTGCCTCTGTGTCTGTTTCCATGGAAACACGTCTTTAAGGGAATGCCCATCAGCCTCGGAACGGGCGACCAGGAATAGACCTTAAAACACCCTTCCAGTGCGCATTAAAATTCCTCTGGATGGTAACCTTCGCCGGGCACCCGCATTCCACATTCCATCCAAGTCCGGGAACGGGTCCTTACTACCTGTTCCCATGGCAACATGGGCCAAACACCAAGGTCAGAAAAGCGTGTCCTTGTCATTCCCAACCTGACAGTGGTCGGCCATAAACTTTGGCTGGCGTGGTAATGACACTCCTGCGTGGTGGGCGTGGCCGGCGGGAGGCTCTGTGGACGCTGGTCGGGGCCCAGTCTGGCCACACTCGCAGATTGGGAGGCAACACAGGAAACCGGGGCTTCCAGTAAAAACATGTAATTAGAAACACATTGACTGAGCCCAGGCATGATACACCCAGTTGGAGAGGGGAGAGACGCATGCACGCAGGGGTGCTCAGACCGGTGAGGTTTCAGTTAAGATCACTGGGGAACGGGGTCACTGGGAAAGTCCCAAGAGAAAACCAAACTTTGTGAAACAAACAACCAAATATCATGCGAAAACAGGGGAAACACCAGCGGGAAGCCACAGTGACAGAAGAAGACCAAACCAAACCAAGCAGCAGAGTAATACAATAAACAGACACAGACATGAAGCGTAATAGCAAAGGAAAGGAAACAGATCACTTCCACGCTCGACTGCTGTGACCTGCTTGGAGCAGAGTGGGTGTAGGTCGTAGGAAGGAGGGGGAATGTTGAGAATCCCTCGTACATCTTCCACCACCACCACCACCGCTCCGACTACTACCGTTTACAAGATGCAGTATAAATGCCACCGGGTTTTAAGGAGCGTCGGCGTGGCCCTGAGGCTTGACCACTAAAGAGCAGGCAGCACCAGCACAGCTGGCAGTGTGGGCCCGGCCGGGGGGACTGGGCGGACTGGGACGACTGGGCGGAGCCACACCCTGCGTGGCCACACGGTGAACCCGGCTCAGCTCAAATGAAGGGTAGCACGGCCACAAGGCCTGGTCACCACCTGCCATGCGAGTAGACACTAGTGAACCAAGACCTGAAGGATGGAGGTTGGAAGGAAACTATACTGACACGTTTGACATGGACTGTAAGGTAGCATTTATAGTGCCATGAAAAAAGTATTTGCCCTCTTCCTGATTACTCTATTGCGTATTTGTCACACTGAACGGTTTCAGATCTTTGGACAAATTGCAATATTAGACAAACTGAAGCTGGAGTAAACATCAAATTTTTCATTATTATTTCAATCATTTGATCCAAAAAGTAAGCAAACACCCATTTCCCTGCTGTGAAAAAGTAATTGCCACTTTAAACGTTATACCTGGTATCGCCTAATTCAGATACATTGGTAGATTTTCGATTCATGAACTGCCCGTTTCAGGTCCGCTGCAATGCAATAAATATTATAATGCAATAAAAAGTCATTCAAACAGTTTAGAAATGCATACTTGTATACAATACTTTTTTAATGTGTGCGTGTGTTTTAGGAAGCCAAACTCCTTTGCCTGTTACTTGCTGCACGCTAATGAGCATAACCATAACTTTCCTACTTGTTTCCACTGTCCACACGGTTCCCACAATGCAGACTCCTAAGATACTCTCGCTGGGTGAGGACGTTCAGCGAAGGATGAAAGTGAGCGGCAGCTCCTCCCTCCACAGAGAGAAACCATCAGAGGAACTCTTCAGCGTGCGGCTTCAGAGATCAGGCCCGGCGGTTATTGTGGCTTTGGGGGGAAAAAGGAGGCTGTTCTAAGCTGTTGTTTCAAACTTTGAGTCTCCCAGCCCAGAAAATGGTTGAATTCACAACAAAAGTGAAGAGTTTTCCAATGTTATGTGCTCCAATGTCCACAGTCCTCTCGGGAATGAACAGTGGAAATGGAATTGTTGAGTGATGTGTTTTTTTTTCATATGTTTCAAAACACAAGTGTAAAGTGACAATTCACAGTCCACAAATGAGTCTGCACAACAAAAGGACAGAACTGCTTTGTTTTTCCTCAAAATGCATATTTAATAACAACGAACCAACAATAGGAATGTGAACGCATCAAATATTGCCATCAACATTTCGTAACATTACATCACACATGAGAGGAACACAGTACATTGGGCTCATTTTCAACAGTAACTCAGCAGCAGTGAAGCTGCATCTTCAGCACACAGACCATCATCATCATCAAGCCTCCGCAGAAACCATACAGTATTCACCAATAGGTTTTGTTGGTACCATTCACAAATCCAATCTTACACACTCTACAACTATGATAACTTTATTTGAAAACAGCTTCAAACCTGTAATAACTTAAAAAAAAAAAAAAAAACATTTACATTGATAAATCCTCTAACCAGTATGTAAATAAAGACCATGAAAAAATATGGCCCCATGGTACATGGCCCAATAGTAGAGCAAACAGAGTGTGCAAACAGCACTACGTAAACAATTTCTGGATTAGGATTTCATCTTAAGGCAACAGGCTACGGATGTACAGTAATTTATTTGGACAGTATGACACAAAAAGTAAAATACAGTGAGATGTTAGACGGTTAAGAGATCAACCTCAGTCAGGAACTCATTCAGCGTTCAGTGAGGCAATCTGTCTACATATGATATCATTAAAAGAAAGGAAGGGACATTTTTCGGAACATAAGGCTGGTCTAGATGCACCAGCGAAGTAAATCTCTGAATCATTTTTAATAAAGTGTAATATTTACAGTAGGCTTAAGATATTGAACTAGTATTAACCTTAAGGGTTATACTTTCAAAAGCAAACACTGCAAATGTGTTTATATATATATATATATATATATACACACACACACACACACACACACACATTGGCTTTGCCAGCTTTATGAAGAACAAATAAAAAGTAAACATAAGTCTCAAGGCACTGAATTGGAAATCTTGGAAATCTTGGCCCTTCAGTGGGCAGAGCCAGCCGCTAGACTTCCGTTTCCCCGTGCACGTTCTCCATGTGCACTTTGAGGTAGTCGTTCCGGGTGAACTTCTTGTGGCAGAGCTGGCACTCCGCCATGGGCCGGTTGGGGTTGTGCGTGAACTTGTGTCTGCTCAGCATCTTTTTCAGGCTGAACGACAAGTCGCACACCTAGAAAACAACAACAGCATTGAACAGCTTTGGAAAATCTTGTGGCACAAAAAAAACCCATCTCTTTGACCCCGCTGACGTCTCATCTCGCTTACAAAGTCAATCTGCTCCTCGGCAAATTAAGCTCCTATCACGGCACATCATGGCCTGAGAAAAACCAAGGCTCATTTGTAAATCACATTCAAAGAGGCCTTCGAGACAGAATTTATTATTATTTTTTTTTACGAAGAGGGAACGCATTTGACTTGACATCCATCACAAATGAGCCGTTTTACACTATTCAAATGACTCCATCGTCTTCTATCAATCACTGTAATCTGCCGTTGGCCAGCATTCAGCGGCAGTTCAAGCCTCACAGCTTGTTCCCCGGTCTGCTCAGCCTGGCGAGGCAGAGCTGAGGTCTGTTGGAGGCGGGAACCTCATTGTTCTCTGCTAAGTCTGTGGTGTCAACCAACTCAGTACGTCATATTTTTAACAATGTTTTGAAAGTATCCACACGCTACTTGTCTGGATACAGGGCAATGAGTGGAGCAGTGAAGGGAACATGTTGACTTCAATGGAAACCCTAGTGTGGCTGGGTATACACAACGAGAAGAGGGATTGTCAATGCTGTGTGAACATCAAACTAATTAGATTTTCTCCATGGTTCCTAAATCCGGTGTATTAAAAAGGACTATGGCAGGACATAGCTTTAGTTTTTAAAGTTATTCCATGCAGCCATCCCAGATCTCAAGCTCTTGCAGATGTGGAAAGCGTGACACAAGCCGACGCCTCGTCATTTCAATTCAATGCAACTTAGTTATGATGCATTGTGCAGTAGATTTAGACTTAATATACTGTGCGTTGCTAATAAATTGATGAGCATAAACCTTCTTTCCTTGAAACGTTATCCAAAAGCCATATGAAAAGTTTTGCAATGATATGTTGAGTCCCCCAGTTATAATGTATGGCCTCTACTCTATAATTTAATTTTTGGCTACAGAGGTAACCCAAGCTGTCATAAATTGCTCGCTCAAACATAGTACCATGTTCTTTCTATATCGTCCGTACAACATTAAACATAGTTATATTTGGAAAAACGATACAGGGTATGAGAACAATGTTGACATTTACTAGATGTCAAAAAAATATTCTTGATGATGCGAAAGGCTCCCCGTCTGCTCTCGGACCAGATGGATCCGTCTGATCCGATGACGCTGCTAATGCCCTATGATGTATACGGCTTACACTCTTTTTAGGAAAACATTGTGTGTACTTCTTTTATCTCGGCCAAAGAAATCCACCCGGAAAATAAAATGCACATGTTATTTCTATTATCTGGAAAAGTTTTGTCTTGTGTTTGCGTCCATGAGAAAGCCTCTTCCAAAGCGACAAAATGAAAGACAGAGTGAAGACTAATCTGGGATTGTCACAGAGAAACACTTTCTGGAGCTGCTCCACTGACAATGAATGGGATACTTTGTGGTCTCGGACAGAACCCGGGGCAAGGCTCCGGGGATATGGGCGCATTTTCTGTTTAAGAGCTCACAGCGATGCTATGACTGAGGCCCTATTTTGGCGAAAGTGCTCAAATGAATATTCTCTAAGTCCGCAGAGTAAGCCTCCCCTCCATTTCAAAGGATTACCTCTGCAAGTGTCTTTGGGTGGTGCCATAAATTTAACAGCTCTCCAGATTCGGGCTTTGGGAAACAATTGTTCCCTTAGGATGAGGGGTTGGATCCTAGAGCATCTGCGCTTTGCTTCACACAGCCTTGGTTGCAGGGCTATGCGCAGGAAATCGGGTAAATGGCTACTCAACTGAAAACCCAAAACAAGCCTTTTTGGTCCTCGTAGTAGTGGGGAGTGGTTTTGGCGCCATCTGTAGGTGGGCAGAGCCAGCATTGGTAGCCGGAAGGGGATGCAGCTGCAGGAGATTGAGGTCATTAGCAGAGTCTTAAAAGGCTGCTCTGTTTTCACCTCTCTCCTGCCAGCGAGGCTGGGCTCTCACTCAAGATGGCGTACTACGGCGAGTACGTAAACGTTTGTCTGAAAAAACAAACGTTTCGACTTTTGTTACAATAAACGTCGAACGAAGACTGGTTTTCCGTTCCGCCGGCTTCCTTGTCCTTCTCCTACCCCACAAACGAAGTGAGACTTAAAGTCCTACACTTAAAGGAAAACTCTGACTTTTTTTTTAACTTAAACCAGGAGTTATCGGGAGTCAATCTGAGGCCAACCATGGCAGCATTATGCGTCTGTCAGCGGAAGCTATTCTCTCAATACTTGATCAATTTCAAAGATTCTGATGCCAATCAATCGGATTGACTCCCAATGATGAAAAAATAAGGTGAACATAAAAGATAAGCATTCTTATGGTGCAACTTTACTCAAACTATACAGTACATAGCAGAAATGTGGACATTACATTTTCTCCAATTTTAAGGAATACAAGAGCGTGGCATCAACAGAGCCTTAAATGGCTTCATCTACACACCAGCAATACCCTCCATCACGTGTTCTCCCTCTTGTCTCTGAGAATAATTATTACTCCTGCCGTATTATAAGCAGAGGGTAATTTCTCCCTCTGATCCTCTCAATGTGTTTACGTGAGATCAGCCCACTAGGCCACTCCAGAGGAGGGAGATCCTTATCTACCTCTTATTGGTCCCCCCACACCCCACCCCCCAACAGCTGGCCCGGTGCCAGCAGCTGCTAGATCGCTGTTAAACATGCACAGATCCACACACACACACACACACACACACACACATCCAGAAACTACATGGAGGACAGACGCTGTGGGTGGGTGTGAGGATCTGGGGGGGGGGGGGTTAGAGGTGGTCGGACACTCACGTCACACTGGAAAGGTTTCTCCCCCGTGTGCGTCCTCATGTGCTCGTCCAGCCCTCGTTTCTGACTGAACGCCTTGTTGCACTCACTGCATTTGTACGGCTTCTCCTGGACAGATGGAGAGATGGATGGGCAGACACACACACACACACACACACACACACACACACACACACACACACACACACACACACACACACACACACACACAGAAACACACACACATCACCTCTTAATACACAGCAGGGCGGATTCTTGAGACAATACTTCCGCCCGTCCTTCCACATATGGACAAAACCTGGAGGAAGATGTATCCAACATGTACTGAGGCTTTCTCTCTCTCTCTCACACGCACGTACGCAAACACAAACACACACACACACACACACACACACACACACGATGATATACACATGCCAATACACATTTAGCACAGATGTAAAATATAGAAATACAAGAATAAATTCACAAAGAAATTTGTGAGTGAGTTTACGGAGATATAAAATGAGAGATTGCACAGCCCCCGCAGTAGGGAGGAAATGAGCGACATAGAGGCCATCAGAAACACATGGATTCCTCAGAAGACGAAGGAAAACATGCTGCAGTGAAGCCCTTTGAACGTGTATCAGAGCACTGGCACGGTGGTGCTGTGGAATATCACTCCTCTGCCTCCACGCCCCGTCATCTTACCAAAGAACATTTCCTTCCCGGCTTCTTGGAGGCCTGTCTTCAATGTCAGTCAAAGGGGATATCTCGCTGTGGGTGTGTGTTTTCACAAAAGCTGTGTCCATGTGTGTCTGTGTATCCAAATGCCTCTCGTGTGTTTTACAGAGTGGATAACCTCTCAGGGTAGGGTTTGTATACATAATGTTTTTTAGGGGGAAAAGTGGCGACACTTAAAAGACTTTGAGTTTGAGCCTGAGAAGTAAGAAGCACGTAGATAGGAGTTTGGGAAGTAGAGTTCCTTGTTAGACTGTCAGTCTTTGGGAAACTGTTTTTGACAAGTCTGGCTGATAGCAAAGGCTCTACCCATTTGAAGCTTAGTTGTCATAGGAACAGGGTGAATGCAGGAAATAAGGGTCCTGGGAACAGAGCTATCTTGTGGGCGGGACAAGGAGTGCCCAATGACACAGGATACAAAAGGAGGTAAAGATCAGGTTCATTGCATGTTTGTGTTTGTGTGTGTGTATGTGTGGGTGTGTGTGTGTGTGGGTGTGTGTGTGTGTGTGTGTGTGTGTGTGTGTGTGTGTGTGTGTGTGTGTGTGTGTGTGTGTGCGCGCGAGCGCGCGCGCTCTATGTGCCACTGTGGGAATAATGAAAAAAAAAAAAAAACATCCAATAAAATTTGAGCTGGGAGTTTGGGATGGATGCTGTGATGGTCTGAACGGTTCCAGTTCTTCAGTCGGGTTAACAGGGTGAGCGTTTCCCAGCGAAGAATCTCTTTTCCATTAGGGGAAAAAAATGTTTCTTGAATAGCAGATAAAGCAAACCTATAATGGGTCAATGTTCAGAGGTCAGGAAACACATGGGCAGACTTATGTGATGCGCGTACCCAGAATGCATCGCTGTGACCCCGGTAACTTCGAACATCTGTACCTGGTAACCTCCGGTCTTTAGCAGCTGTTCAGCCTTTAGCCTTTGACCCTAACCTTCCCTCCGAATCTGACCACTCTCTTCGGCGGCCACATCTATGAATGCAAGGATAAAACCTTGTTTATTTACCCCTGGAGAAGCTAGTGTCTCATATTTCTTGAGAAATGTGTGGGATTTCTTTTTAAGAAACACGGCAACAGGATGTCTGTTATCCTTCCTTAAGTTTCCAGGCTTAATCTAAAATAAAGAAAAAACAATGTATATCTGTTCAGCTTTGGGTCCACAGCACAGCTCTACTTTAATTTATTAATCAATAGAGTGTTAAAATCAACAGTGAAAACTGTCTCAGTGGCTCGACATATTCAGGAAAAGGAGCCAGAATTTCTTGCCGTCTTGCCAAAGCAGGGAAAAAAAAACAAAAGAAAAAAAACAATGTCGTGCACGGAAAGAAATTTAAACCAGTTTGAGCAGAGATCAAAATGGTATCAATAAAACTGTGTCTGAACAGCAGCAGTAATGATCAGCGTCTCGTGTGAGCGGCTCCCTCTGATGTGGTCAGTGGAATAAACACGCCAGCGACAAAACAAATCCATCTAAAATGTATTTTGCACGTTCACGCCGAATCCCACCGCCGCCTTCGGCCAAATGACATTTGTTCAGCCCGGCACTGACTTCATCTGCTCCTGCTATTTGTCACTATTTAGTCCATATTTCAGAACCGTCTCAGCGCCCTGAGCGAAGGCAGATCTGGAAACATTAGCGAGCGCGTGTCCGTCAAGCACAGCGGTCAAATCAGCCGCTGGCCCGGAGAATTGAAAGCAAATGATTTAATTGGAGAGACGTCTGCTCCGAGGCTGGATTCCTCGATATTTCCGAAAGTCAAACTGGGATTAAATCGCCCTCTATTCAGATAGTTCGAAGTCTAAAAAACGAACATAAAAAGTTGTCGACGAGCCACCGCGATAAAATGCTTTTTCAAAGTTGAACGGTCAAAAAAAAACACACAAACGGAAACATATGTGCCATAGGAGGGAGTAAGATGTGAAAGGAGAGAAATGAGCGAACGAGAGAGAAAGAGGGAGCGAGGAAGACAGTCAAGTGCTTTGAGTTTCTACTGGCACTAGGAGCGGCGCTTGGTCAGCGGCCATGTCCAGGCCCAGGAAATGAACTCATGAGGTCCGGAGCCTCGATACCTTTCACTTCTCCACCCAAACAGGCTTCTCCGCCCGTCCGCACCACTCGCTCTCTCTCTCTCTCTCTCTCTCTCTCCAATTTGTGTCCTAAGAGGCGAGGGGAGTCTCATTTAATTTAAGCCTTTTTGCACGTTCTACTTCTACTTCTTCTCTCTCGTGTCTCTAGGTGTATTTGGTCTCTCGATAGTACAGAGGCCTGGAACTGTGTTGGGTTATTACCTGCACAGACGGGAGCTTTACAGTACCATTGATGGCTGCACTGAAATCCGAAGCGTGGCATTTGAGATTGAATAATAAAACCCGAGGACACCTTGAAGTAGTGTTTCTCTCGCTTTCTCTCCCTCTCTCGCGCTATAACAACAAAAACACTCCCTCACTCCAAGACTCCTCACATATATAAAATGCACATTATATAAGTTGCTTTTGAATATTTAATAGAAACTTTCCTGTGGTTTGAGATAGAATTTCAAAAATGGCCAGATGGTCTGCCGGTTAAAAACATCACGCAAACTTCATAAAAAAAAAAAAGAAAAAAAGACTATCGCTACTTCCTGATGGACATTTTACACTGGCTGAAAATAACTATAAAGTCATACGAGAAGGATGTAAAGAATGTGAAATATGGTCACGCATGCTGAGTGTGCGTGCCCCGGTGTGCGGGGCGGACATGATAAAAGAAATACGAAATCTTTTCAATGCGAGGAACGGTTGCTGAGGCTGTGGTGCGAGGAGGGACTTACGCGGGTGTGCGTGCGGATGTGCATCTTCAGGCCGTCGTTCTTGCTGAAGGCTTTGTCACAGTACGGGCACTGGTACGGACGCTCGCCTGGGGAAGGAAGGGAGGCAGGAAGACATCGGTCAACGGGCAGCGTGCACAAGAGCCCCATCGCGTCCGCACGAGGGCGGAACGCGAGGAGGTAAATCGTCCGCGGTCACACTCCACACTTTGATCTGGGAAACATGAGCACGGCCTCTCAGATACAAAGACGGAGCTGGACCACGGTCATAAACGTCTCCGTGTAGGACGGATCTGCCCTTTAAGATATCGGATATGGGATGTAAAGGGCTGAGGAATATGTGTTGTTTTAGGAGTTTGTAGGCGTCTTTATATTCATTTTTTTAGCCTCTATCCTCATTTACTCTGACCCCACAGAAATGGTGGTGAACAAATGTATAAGCATACATGAAAACTGCTCCTAAATCAATGTCAAAACAAAGTGGTTTATTGAAACTACAATGCAAACAAAACAATGAGTGTTCGACGTGATTTATCAACAGCTTGATTCCATAAACATAAAATCAATTCAGTATGGGCTCAGTATTACCACTTTTTAACAGTAGCCTGTGTGCAGGAACTTCATCTTTATATCTTTAACAGAATATAACAGAAAGAGCACAACTGTGACTGTAACTTCATTTAGGTACATAAATTTTATTTTGCTCTCGCATATCTGGTGGGAGAGGAAAAAAGCTGAGTGTGTTCGATTTGGATAATCGTGATTCTAATGTCTATATCGTCCTTCAAGGTAAACCATTATGAGTTTTGCAATAGCATCCCGTTTGTATAAATAATACTGACACGTCCTGTCATGTTCACTTTCTGTTTTCTTCCTTTTAATCAGAAAAAGTCAAACAGCAAGAGCAGCCGTAAGCTGTGTAAAGAGTTGACAATACAAATGGAAAGGGGATGGATTATTGTGGGAAGAAGAGCTTTCCACCCTGGAAGAGAAAGAAAAACATTGTGATATATTTCAGCGGTTCTGTGCGGCCCGAGTATGGACACATCAAAGTTCCCATTGCCTGAGTGATGAGAGCTGTGTGTGTGTGTGTTTTTGCTGGCGCTGACCTGCTCCTGACTTTAGCTGCAGTTCCCATCATGCTTTGCTGCAGATGCTTTGCTTTGACCTGGCATCTGCTTGAGCAGACATCTCTCCCTGGCAGTCATTAATCACTGATGCACCTTCACCATCCCTCGCAGAGCGAAGGTACCGCTACCTCAGTGCAGCACATAGTGTGCTCTGTGAGCTCCTATTGACCCAGAGCAGAGAAGCACATCAGAAGCTAAGAAGCCTTTACATTGTTGCTTATCCCAGCTCTGATCAAAAGGAGTCCGGCCAGCCCCCTGAAGATCCTATCTGAGCATGCACACACGATGGCCAAGAGGAATTGACAGCCTGTCAGTCAAGAAATACGCCGACACGTGGATCTGTTTACCCCCGAGCTGATCCACGGGCCAGATAGGAGCACCCGAGCTGATTACTAATCTTAAGAAGGAATATGAGGTAACCCACAAAACCACTACAAAACAAAAGCTTCAAGTCGAAAAATACTGCACAAAACTCTCAAATATATATATACAGTACGTATATACACTGTATATGCCCAGTTTTTTTAAGGTACTCGGCAGATAGGCTGTTCCAAGCATCTTGGAGAACTTGCCACAGTTGTTCTAGGTGCCGGTTGGCTGGGTGATGTTGAGATCAGGGTTCGGGCCATACCATCTATTGCAGGACTCCTTGTTCTTCTTTTCTCTGAAGACGTTCTTTATGACTGCATGTACCAAGGAGAATTGGTGCCATTTCAAAGGCAAAGAGTGGTCACAACATATTGATTGGATTGGATATTGATGGATAAATACAAACTATTCTTGGCATTACTTTTAGAAACATTCTCACTTTACAGTTCATTGAGAATTAAGAAGAATTAAGAATCTTTATTTGTCACATGACTGCACTACAAATCATGCATACTGTATATATATATGCACACACACGCACATGCTTTTTTGGATGGTGGCCGGTGAAATGAGGCCTCTGCATTTTTCCCATCCTGGCTTGTCCTTCCTCTGGGGAGGCAGCCAGGAGCAGTGGGCAGTATTTGTTGACGCGCCCGGGGAACTGGTGACGAGTGTCCATCGCTGGTCAGACGATGATGTGTGCATGTTTTTGGTGGGAGTCCTTAGTCATGGTAGGTGGTGGAAACCCCATGCAAACTCCACAAAGAAAGGCTCCTATTTGGGAGATAACCCGCTGGAGCACAGCAAATCAAACCCAGGACCTTCTTACTGTGAGGCAGCAGCGCCACCATACTATATACTGTGAATATATATATACATACACAGTATACAGTATATATACTGTATATATATAAATAGACACATATATAGTATATATACTGTATACTGTGTGTGTGTGTGTGTGTATATACTATGTATATATATATATACACAAATACACACACACACACACACACACAGACACACAGTATATGCTGTATATATAAAGCGAGAGAGAGACAGGATGGACAACATAACAGAAACACGAAATAAAAAGGTATTTAAGTTAAGTACCTAAATCATGATTGCAACTACAGCTGCAGTGGTGAGTCATAAGGTTGAAGGCCAAATCGTGGGATGTACAGGTATCAGCTATAAAACACTAAATATGACTCAGCAGCCAAACTTCAGGTACATCAGTCACTCAAACTGCACAATTATGGAACGTGTCGAAGGGAACCGCCTCAGAAATCATGGCAGCATATGTGGCACATGGACAAACTGCATCAGCAAAAAGGCTCAGCGATCACAAGTTGAAGCTCATCGACAGAGACAGACGGACATTTAATGGCTCAAAACCACAGAACTGAATCAGCACCTCTGTCTCAACAAAAAATGTTGGCAGGAAACATTGGTAAACTTTGTGAAACCTTAGGAAACCTTGGTGTCCAGGGCTAATGCACAAAGACGCATAGCCTGGTGTGAGGAGCAAAACCCCGAACAATGGACAAACTATTACGGTCTGATAGATCAACTTTCATGGTTTTTCCAACATCCGCACAGGTTTACGTTTGGAGGACTCAAACGATTCAACCCACAACGTCTGTTGCCAAAAGTTAAACAGGGTAAGGGATCTGTGATGGTGTGGGCAGCAATGTCGTTGGAGTCGCTGGGTCCAGTTATTGTTCTGCATGGTCATATAACAGCGAAGGACAATGAGACTGTTTTACAAGACCAGGTGCATCATACTGGTGTTGAAACCCTCGGGATGTTCCCATATTCCAGGATGATAATGCCCCCATACACGTTGCTAAACAAAGGGTTTCATGAACACCAGGACTAGAATGGCAGCGTTCCAAGAAGGATTGCAGCTGTTTTTAGGATAAAGGGTTCGCTTTGCTCCTTCTTTGGACCTGATATGTCGCTCTGTGTTTTTGTTATATATTTATAAAAATAAATCATTTTATTTATATTTACATATTTTTTTACATTGCTATTGCTATTAAACTCCTAACAATATATATAAATGAATAAAAAAAAAAAGACGAGTAAATAAAACACAATGCAACGCAGGGAAACACAACGTTTATGTTACTTCAAGGGAAATTATATATGGAATTTGCTATTGGAAATCGCTCTCTCCTGAATTAAGAAATGCCCTGACTTGTGTAAATAGAGCAGCTCCTTGGGGAAACAAGGAAGGTAATAGTAACTTAAAAAAAGACTGTGGTCTTTAAGGCCGATAGCTGCTCTCGCAGCACAGCAATCTAATTTCTCATCCACTTTGTGATGGTGTTATCTCTCTTCAGTGACTAATTGTTACACAAGAAAGCAAGTCGTTTTATTGATGGGGGAGATGCTTTGCCCCTTTAAGTAATAAGGTTAATGAGCTGTGTTTCCATGGGATTCAAAATGCAAAGATGCTTTTAAATCTGGGAGGCACCGTGGGAGTAAGAAAAGTTATTATCATTACAAACACGCACGGTTCACCTTGGTTCCTCACAGCAACGAGTGAAGCTCAGGGAAAGCAATTTGCTTAAACGGTCAGATTGAATAAAAGCTTGGTAACAGTTTATGGATTTTCGACTATTTTCTTTCTTGTTGCTCATTTTACAAATACTGTACAGAGCTAGCAAGGGCATAAAGTAAGATATTATTAAGATATATTACTAATCCAACAAAATGAGAGTGATCTGATGAACATTTGGCATATGAAAGTAAACACCAATCGGCAGATAAAAAAGGCATAAGCCCACCATAAACCCCCACAAGAGGGCTTCCGAGAAACACACAATGTGTATAACACAAACTATAGAAACACCACCCTCCGCCCGGCGTGGAAAGGGTTAACATGACATATGCGCCGAGCGACTATGCATTCGAGAACATGTGCAGAGGGCAGCTCACAATCCGAGCTCAAAATCCCCCTTCAGCTCAATTTCTGCCTCTAGGAGGCTTTTTTTTGTTGACAAACAGGAGAATCTCAATCCCAGATGTGTTTTGAGAAAGAGAAGAGCAAAACCTTGTCTTATGTAGCATGTGTGGTATCGGGTTCGGGCCTGGCGTGGCCTTGGGGAGTCCTGGGGAAGGCATTATGCCGCTAATAGTGCTGGAGCACAGTGTGCCAGTGTACGCTGCGGCTTGGATCGCATCCCTACCAGGAGCTGGCCTGTGTCAGGTCCTACATACTGCAGACACCCACATCCAACAAACACAGAAGCTCACAATAAGTGTGTAGCAGTTCACCTAGTTAACCTGCATGTATTTAGGTTCTGGATGTCTGCAGCTTGCAATTATACAAATACATAAAATGCAAACAGAGACCATGATGGTAGTGGGCAGAGCTGCAGAGTGCCCTTTATATACTATAAACACATACTGTACTTTACTGTGTGTGTGTATATATATATATATATATATATATATATATATATATATACATACACACACACACACACATATATATATATATATATACAGTATATATATATATATATATATATATATACACACACACACACACACACACACACACACACATATATACATATGTATATACATAATACTCGACTCGGGGAAAATCAATCCCTTGTGGGGCCGGGAATAAACAAATGCCACTTTGGGACTGAAGTAGCAACATTCTAGGAACATTCATCTCTATTATTCAAACAAAAGGCTTTGTGTCTGTTCTGTTCAGCATTACTGTAACTGGAGACCCTCCACTTATTTTTCCAGATTGAGCCAGATTGTTTGGGGATTATGAGGGGTGGCTGCAGCGGCGAGCCTGGGATTTGTGTGTGTGTGGAGATGGTAACTGATTTAGCATGTGCCGAAACCGTACACCATCTCTATGACGCCCCCCCACCCCCCCACCCCCTGCTGTGGCCCTCACACTCCTTGTCTGCTAATCGATCCGTTTGGCACCCCTCGAAAAGTAGTGGAGCGCGCGTGCGCGCGCGGGTGTGTGTGTGTTTGGGGGTGTAGATGTGTGTGTGTTTGCGTGCATGCCTGTGTGGATGTGTGTGTGAGTCTGGTTAGCAGATGGTCTGCTTTGTCGCCTGCCTGCCGCACAGCGTTCGTGTTATGGAGAACGCTTTGTAGCTCCGGGCCTCGGTCTGAAAGGCATTAGTGCTGTCCATCAGAAATTAATTCCCGGCTTCCTCCGCTCCAGCTAGACGGTGGACCCTCCATCGGCCCTCCGATGCATGCCAACGGAGGCTGGCGCAGAAACGCGATATCGACTTGTTGGTGCCGATAAGCGATCGCCTTTGATCAGCCGTAGAAACGCTCAACAACTTTTACACTTGACCTCTCCATTATGGCCGAGGTCTCGGTAGAATTCTCCACTTCCTCAGACAGTTCTCTTAAACTCACCCATGTGAGGGAATCCGGATCGGACACGTCCACGTGCTCCACGCCCCTCTTGCCACACATCCATCAGAAGTGAGAACACAGAAACATCCCTCTCAGCACTGTCAGCACCGTCCAAAATGAGCACCTAGAGGAAGCCCACTTAGGAGCTCCGGAACTTATGTATCGAGACATTAGGTCATCAAAATAAAACGAATACAAAACAAGTAATATTTACTGGGATACAGATAAGTTGTATGCATGGTTATGTTGATGTACCCTGTGCAGTAATAGGTTTGGTGAAAATGTGCTTTGGCTTTGGAGTCCTTTGGCAAATTAAGTCATTAATAACATTTGCCATAACTCCACTGCCCTACATCAAGTCACACGTGCCCATACGATCATTCTGACCAATGACGTAGCTGTGCTGCGCTAATGGTGTGGCAGTGTAAAAGGACAGAAAACACCCATCATAAACAGTGGATTTCAGCACGCCCCCCCCCCCACACACACACACCCTCTGACACCACCTCCTCCTCCTCCTCCTCCCCACACACCAAGTTTCCTGACGGAGGTAAATCGTATTTGACATTAAATGAAAAGGTTGTTTTGAGGGGGAAGTAAAGCCCGTGCTGCATGTAGTGAAAGACAGACGGAACAACGCTGAATGCCTTCGGCAAATCCAAAACCAAAAGGCAAAAGTTCTCTCCAGTTGCCAGTTGCAGTTCATTTATTCCCCTTTAAATCATCTCATCGCGCCACCTGACCTTTCCAGTTGGTGTCTGGGGGGTAAAGCGATAGGGGTGAAGGCTCTGGGGAGCTCTCGCGGAGTGTCTGAGTTGAGCAGGTAAATAATCAATGCCGACTGGTTCCTGTGCAGGGGCCGCAAAAAGCCAAACCAGATCAATCGCTTCTATGCTCCGTCCGGAGGAGCCGTCGACGTACGAGCCTTGTGGTGGTGGGGGTGGGGTTTGGGATTGGGGTGGGTGGGGCGGGGGGTGGACTGACAGGGCTCTCTTTGGGAGATTACCGACAGAGGGAACTTCCACCATCTTAAAAAAGTTTTATTTACATGACAAGCACATTTTATGATTTACGCATTCTGCGATGCCAGCGCAATTACCATAACCACACAAGTTGCCATGGTGCCCTCCCAAAAACTTTACATTTCTCAGGGAGAGTCATGTGTGACCAAATTACTCCGCAGCGTTAGGGGAACAAGATGAGCCTTTGTCGGGATTGCGGTCGAGGGAACGACTCACTGTTTCTCTAAACCTTATTCGCCCCACAACCCCCCGCCCACACAAAAACACAACAAACAAAAAGTCCCCCGGCTATAGAATGAGGGGACAGATTTACAGCCAGTCAGGGTCAAGGGTCATCGCGCTGGATGCTTTCTTGGAGTGGTCTTTTCTCTCCTTCCTCCTTTCTTTCTTTGAGGTGTCCCCTCCGCTCCCACCCCTCCCCCTGCGTTCCTCCACAGCCCTCTCTTTTGTTTATTCTATATATATACAATCTGACTGGGCCGCGGCCCACACGGGTGCAGGTTTTCCCCTGCGTCTGTCTCTCTCTCTCTCTCTCTCTCTCTCTCTCGCTCTCTATCGCTGTCTGTCTGACTGTCTGTCCGTCTGTCTGTCTCTTCTCCGACACGCGAGCTAGCTACCAGCATGACACCATATGATTAAAAGAATAACAAAATCCCAATAACACACGCGCCACACGTGTGCGAAAGCTGAAATTCGTGCAAAGACTCAAAGTGCAAAGTAAACAAATGCACAAAGGTTGAAAAAAATGGCACCTCCGAGGAGGCAGGCTGTTTCTCCTCCAATGCTTTTCTGTTAACATCTGAGGAATAGAAAGCGGACGCTATCTTTAATCGTGATTTCAACATTTGCTTATTAGTGCAGTCACTTGGCATGTGCTGGTGATAAAGCGGCGGCTTTATCATCAGACCATTATTCAACGGAAGGATGAAAGCCCGTCCGACATTCTTTTTCTGCCCGAAAGCTTTAAGCACAACGGCCAGATTAAGGGATCGGTGCGGGGAAATGGCTATTGTCTAAGGTAGCTACTTAGCTGGAGAGGATCTGAGCCCGGTGCATCTGTTGGAGGAAAAGAAAGAAGAAGAAGAAGAAGAAGAGCGAACATAGAAACTCTTCCATTACGACGACCTGGGAGGACAACATGAGCGATGAGGAGAGATCTTGAGGGTGGGAGTTATGAAATGCAGGAGGAAAGTGGCAAAGAAACCTACGGGGGAGCAAGAAAGAGTTTTGAGTCCAAGAACTGTGTGTGTGTGTGTGTCTGTGTGTTTGTGTGTGCGTGAGGGAGTGTGTGCGTGTTCGTGAGTGAGTGAGTGAGTGAGTGAGTGAGTGAGTGAGTGCGTGAGCGAGCGAGCGCATGTGTGTGTGCGTGCGTGTGCATGTGTGAATGCGTGCGTGCCAGGTCGTTAAGGGAAACACACAGGAATGTGCGTCTCTCAGTTAAAGGCAGTTTAATGAACATCCAGTGTGAAACCAGCGCGGCGTCACGGCGAAAGCGCTTCTGCTTGCGCTGAGCCCCCGGACCCCTCGCCGAGCACATGATGCTGGCGACAGCTGAGGGCGGGGTCTGTCCGGACCCGAGCCTCCCTCGGTGGCGGGCCACTCACCTGTATGGCTGCGGATGTGGACCCTCAGCGTGCCATTGCTGGCGAACTTCTGTCCGCAGTACGGGCAGATCTTCTCCTTCTCCCCCGTGTGAGTCTGGTTATGGGAACAATGAAAAGCCATGTGGTGGATGTTAGGAGGGGTGGGGTGGGGGGGACGGTTGTAACGCTCAGCCTCACATCTTTGCTCCATTAAGAACAAAATGCGATCTGCTGTGATAACTTTTTACGATCAGAACACCATCAAGAGTATTGGGATTCTGCTCTTTCATCTTTGCAAAATGTTATTTACTCACGTCTGATATGATATGATAAAAAAATAAGCTGTTACAACAAGCCAAGTCTATCTGTGGGGAGGGGGGGGGGGGATACATTTTAATGGCGTCTTTTCCTAACTGGTCTCCCTGGGTATGTTATGGAAAAATATGATTAAATAACTGCATGTCTGACTGCGTGTAGTTGTCAAAAGATTGCTGACTGGAACACACATACATACTTTCTCTTCCAATACAGAATCAATACTTAGGACCTCGTAAAATTCTGAGAAATGGACCTCGTGAATCACTGAATAAATAGTACTTTTATTTGATTGTTGGAAATGTATTTTGTATATATTTCTTTCTTGAACAACACCAATATCGTGATGAGTCATCATGGAATGGGCTGCGTGGTGACGGTTGGATACGTATCATGATCGCGTCATACCGCCAGTCGCCCGGGGATCGGGGATCGCACTCCAAACCAGGAAAGAACTTGAAGACAAAAACAAAAGCGCCAGGAAACAAGTCGCCGAACAGTAACAGTGTTTCGCCGTGACGCAATGATCCGGTCGAGACCTCGACTCGTCTTGTTGCACTTTTACGGTTCTGAATGTTCCTTTTTGCTCAGTTTGGTTGTGACTGGCACCTAACTACCACTGTATTGGCCTCATAGGGGCTGTCCATTTTCTTATTTTTTTTTCTTCCCTTCCTCCACCTCTACCATTTCCCTATTCTCCTCCCTCCCTCGCTCGCTGTTGAAAAGTACGCTCTGCATTCTGCCCCCGGCCCTGTTGTAAATTCCCCAGAACAAACACACGAGTCTGAGCGGCTCAAATCCAGAGTGACAGATTCAACAGCGCTACAACAATACGGCAACACCTCCGCCACCACCACCCCACCCCCACCCCCTGCCCCCCCCGTCCTCCCTTCCAAACCCCTCTCGTGTTTGGTTACGAAAGCTCTGTCCACGTGCGCGCTCACACAAACACAACCGCAAACACACACACATGCAAACACACACACACACACACACACACACACACACACACACACACACACACACACACTCACACATACACACACTAGGACGGTGGAGCCAGCGACACATGCGCACACAGATGCGTTCCAGATGGTCCGGTGTTGCATTGTTTGGAGAGTTGTTTGTTCAAGCAGGAGAAACACTCTGACATAATAAAAAGGAGCGTTACAGCTTTGCCCCCAGTCGCAAACCTTTTCACATCCCGGTAAAATATGTATCCGTGGAATTTATTGGGCTTATAGGTAATCATTACATTCCATCCCCAATGATCTATGTAGGTTTTGAATTGCTCGACACACAACCCTATAATTGCGTATGAATGCACATGTCTCGCCGGCGCTAAGAGCGACGGTGCTCTGTGGTGTAACGTACAAACGTGCTCGTACATGCACACAAAATCCCACTCGAGCAGACACACGCACACACACACGCACACACACACACGCACACACGCACGCACACACACACACACACACACACGCACGCACACACATGCACGCACACCTTGATCTCATGAACAACCCAATCTGTTCTCATCAAGGGGAGAGAGCATTCACTGCTGCACAAGTGTGTTTCTGTAAATGAGCCAGTTCTCCTCATTACTGTTAATTTCCAGAACCAACTATCAGCGGAGCAGGACGACTACAGCACCTGGAGGAAAATGAAAACAGATGACAGGCACAGACAAGATCCATTCTATCCTGCCGTGCGTGAGAAAGGGCACACGGGTTTAGAAACGACATAGTGCGCTATCACTGTATATCCGCTGCAAAATTAAAATACCACCCTAATGAGTTATTAAATCCTGTCATCAGGCTCCTTCGAAAGCTTCTCCAACAGCTGTCGTTATACCGGGACAAGGGGAACGAGGTGTATTGATGAAGCGCTGTAACTCCAGAACATACCACAAAAAGTCACAAGTAAACAAGTGAAATCATCTCATCTCCATGGGGAAAACGAAGGGATGGTTTTAGGCCCCGTCCACACGTAGACAGATCCTTCTGACAACACATTTTCCCCCCCTCCGTCAAAAAAAAAAGATCTCCATCCACAACCAGAATGCAAAAACTATTTAAAGCGCTCACATAAGGATTCCAGGCCTGTTGGGGGCGATAATAACTCATAAAACTTGATGTCAAAACACCACGGAATAACATAAGGAGCGTGCGTACTGAGCTTCTTCATAATATCCATACATGGATGGACAGAAGTTGGAGAGACGTTTCAATTTTTAATAGAGACACCGCAGACGGCACAGGGGTTGTCAGCTATCGTTCCTGGGGTCCTGAACATTTTCAAGAAGCTCCTTTTTTATACACGGAAAACTTCGGAAAAACTTTTCGAAAAAAATCTCCCAACGCTTCATTTCCAGCGACCTAAAACGCCGTTTTCGTGCGAACAGGAGGCCAAAAACGCAGAGGAAATAATACGTTTTCAAAAATATCCGCACACGTGTGGACAGGGCCGAAGATAAATATACACGTCAAACCCGAAGTCTACGGGGAGACGTTTCCCTCCATGGAGAAAAAGTCAAGCGACGGTTTAAGACGGACACATAAAAGTTGACGCTGAGTCTACAGACAGCTTTGCTGTCAAGTCTCCACCTCCGACGGCCGCTCCGTCCGCTGGATCTCAGCGTGTCGTCCTGACTTTGATCAAGGCCAGGCCTCTGGGCACTCCCGCTCTCTGTGTGTGAGACGCCTCATGTGCCTGTCTTCAGCCCTACTGTTCTGAGGCAACCTGCGAGACCTTTTCCTTTTGGTGTGTGTGCCAAGAAGCTGTTCGCCTTCAATCCGGGCCCGTTACCCCCGCTGGACGCTGTCGGGTTCAGAACGCCGCAATCTGCAGCGGGATCTGCATGGCGCTACGCAGTCCCATGGAGGTAATGGACCGACTGACATCACTAATCCCCAAAACCGGGACCTGATTGCTGGTGGTTATGAGTAGCGGTGGCGAAGACGGGCATCTCATACGGTGTACGGTATGTACTGTGAGCTGTCAGACTGCTACAGCGCTCTGTGTGGGGGGGGCGGGGAAACTACAGGGAAGCAGATTTGAAACGATGGAAACCATTTTTCATACGGATCGTACAGTTCAAACCCAATTTTGTGTGACAAACTGGACAATCCGGCTCATTTCAAAAGTCTCTAACGTTTACGTTTTTTAACCTAGGGCATTTCTAAACTCAGGTCAATGCTTCAAGTCAAATTTAAGATATTAACGTATAGGTTTGCAATTTCTTCAACCCAGGCCTCATTAAAAATGTTGGTTCCCCTCACTTACTGTTCACAGCACGACCTCATTGAAGGCTTGACTATTTGAAAAAACATTCCACTCTCACTGTGCTTAGACGCAGTCCAATGGGGCAAAAAAAATAAAAAAGTTGAATCTCCTTTTTAAGATGGGAGCCAGCGTTTCAATGTGGGCCGGGGTGGAAAATTGGAGAGGCCAGCGTTTAAACTTTGGCGTCTGGGGCTGTCTCGTTTGAGGTTTTCTCCACAGCTCACCTTCTTGTGGCTTTTGAGGACGGACGGCGTGACAAAGGCCTTCTCACACAGGTCGCACTTGTACTTCTTGTGCCCGTCGTGGACCACCTGGATGTGGACGTTGAGCGTGTCCTTTCTCTTGAAGGTGGCGTTGCACTGGTCACACTTGAATGTCCGCTCACCTGGGGGGAGAAAGAAAGAAAGAAAGAAACGGCCACTTTAACGGCATTCAGTCGCAGCCTTTCACCAGTTGTGTTCTCCGAAATTCGCAGCCATCAGGCACAGCGAGAGGGAACCCAATTTCACCAGGTTGATTGTGTGCGGGAACAACTGCCAACAGTTTTGCTTTTTTGGGGGTTTTCTTTGGACCAAACAGTTCCGCACAATAGTTTTTGGGAATGATTTAGCCGTTTTTTCTTTCTGTCATGTACATTATTTGTACCTGAGTAAATCCCGGGAAGAGGAGACTGTAGAAAACGTTCGCACGTTGGACGTGCACACCGGCTGAATGTTGAATTGTGAGTTTTTGCATTGTTTTTTTTCCCCAAACAACAAAAACATGCTGTACTTTACAGTATGATTCAAGGCAGTGAAATCATTTAAAACTGCCAGACAGGGCCGAGCGTGGAGTTACAGCGCGGCTCTCAGCTGTTCCCCTCCGAGACACAAGCATGATGTTATTCTTCACGCCTCTGCTCTCTGCTCCACACAACAGACTCTATTGTTGAGCACTACTTGTTTCCATTATACGGGGATCATTCAATTTCCATAGAGTGGCGTGGATGGTGTGTGTGTGTGTGTGTGTGTGTGTGTGTGTGTGTGTGTGTGTGTGTGTGTGTGTGTGTGTGTGTGTGTGTGTGTTTGTGTGTGTGTGTGTGCGTGCGTGTGTGGGTGTGAGTGTGAGTTTGCCAGGGTAAGTGGCTTCACGCATGTGTTCAGTCCAAGGCCAGTGACGGGCAGCGAAATAAACCGAAACATCAGAAACAGCCGGGATGCGCCTTTCATCCCACGGCGACATTTAGCTGCTTTTCAATAAAAAAAATTGGATTTCGTCAATAACCAGAATCTCCCTCATCTGTCATTCAGGGGGGGAAAAAACAATGTGAAAATCAAAATACACAGGCACACACAAACACATGTAACCACACACCTTCCCGTGTTGTGAGAGGATCCTTCTGGAGGTGTTTATAAGGCTTTTAAAGCGGGATTACCAAGAAATGACATTTGACCGCGCTTAAAGCCGCCGCACGCGTTTTATTGATTTTAAAACAACAATTTAATTTTACGGCATAATGCTCGGACAGCTGTCCTTAATTTTCTCGGCGCGGGGGAAAAGCAAGCGACGCGGGGAGGTTGACTCCCAAAGAAAGGATACCTCCGCTCTCTATCGCGTCTTTCCTTTCTTTGAGAATGAAATAGCACTCCCTCCCATTGCCGCACTGTACTGTGCAGCACCTGATACGTAACACGAGTCACAGTTTTTATTTAGCCCCCGCATCCCCACGATTCCGGCGAGTGGTAGTCCGTCTCCCGAGACGTCGGCAGGAAATGCCTCCAGCTTCACAATCTTTGTGTCATCAGACTCGATTGTAGGAACGCGGCCGTATCCTGCCAAGACCCGGTGTCTGCAGGCGCAGGGCAGCCAGACCCGCATCTCTGGCGGGGATGCTGCTCCGGGGCCAAAGGTCTGACCGGGACCCCGGCAGCTACGGCGGTCTGGTTTGAGTTTAGTGAGGGATTCTCTACGAAGGAATGGGCAGAGGATCCGGTGGGTTTACTGTGATTGCAATAAGACAGCCGAGGTAATTTGGATGCAAGTGAAAAAAAAAAAGAAAAGAAAAGCAAAGAGCACAGCACGCGGTGACCGTACATCCAATGGTGCCTGTACCTTCACCGTTCACAGAACACATTAGGAAGATTTAATTAATGAAAAAAAAACAAGGTAATACACAAAGACTATTTTTATTAATCCCCTGGGAGGGAAGATTATGAATAAATGTAAAATAAAAAGTCGATAACAGTCCATGAAATAACTAATGCTTGCTAAATAACTAATGCTAAAATCTATTATATTATTTCACTTCTTCCTGCCATGCAGTATCTTTGAGCAAATGGCTAATATACCTTAAACCTAACTTCGATGACAAATTAGGAATTATTATTTGTCAGATTAAATACATAACTAAATAAATGAGTAAATGTTAACCTTGGACCCTTTAGCCTTCATTAAGGCTTTTTATGGAAATGGCTTGAAAACATGCTTACTGTTGTGGATGAGTAGATGGCGCTGTAAGGAGAAGGGGGTGCGGAACAGGGCCTTGCACTCCTCGCACTGGAAAGGTCTCTCCTCAGAGTGGGTCTGCAAAACAAAAATCGATTTCAGAACCAAAAAATATAAGTATGAGCTCATGACACCGTAACCATGCACCAGTTGAATCTTTCTTCATCTTTTGTTTCCCACACTTCTATCCCTCCACCGCATCTGGACCCACAACCATCTCCCTTCTTTGAGGGTGTCCCGTCTCAGAGTTGTGATATGGCTGGGGTGGGGGTGTGGGGTTTGGGGTTTTGGGTAGGCCAAGGCTCCAAGCTGGTTTGTCATGTTGACTTGATGAAGACAAGTAGCTTAAGGCACTGGGCGGTTCAAAGTGCTTCTGTTGGTCCTCCCCCCACCCTGTCACCCACCTGTCTGGGTGAGTGACACCCCAATCCCCAAAGCAAACAGAGGAAACCTCTGGGGTGAGCGCAGGCCAGGGACCCCACACCAAACGACCAGCGAGGAGCCCCGACTCATTTGGGGTGATCACTGATAAACGCCAGCTTTGAAGTGAGCGCTGATTTCTGCCTGAAAGAACACTTTCAGTTCAAGTTACACCCTATCCAATCCCCAGAGAAAAATAACTTAGGGTGACCCAACTCACCCAACACCCATCCACTTTAATTGTTTAATGTTAGTTTTTAGCTTTATTTTTTATGATTCGATTCATTTTTTTATTGATTGTCTTTTTTTTCCGGTTTATTGAATATTCTCATGTTTATTATATTACTAAATGACATTATATATATATATATATATATATATATTATATTATAATATATATTATATTATTTGTTGTTTATTTCCAGCTTTAATTTCCTGGTTTATTGTTTTTTAGTGTTTATTATTTCATTTTTAGGTTTTCATTGTGCATTGCCATTTTATCTATTTTTTTAAGTTAATTTTTGTGTCCAAATCTTTCTTTCTTCGAGGTATTTTTTTGGTTTACTGTATATAGCCATATTTTTTTTTATATTTTCATTACTTTATTTTTATTCCCTATTTTTTGTGGTGCTGTGACACCGCAATCTATCTATCTATCTATCTATCTATCTATCTATCTATCTATCTATCTATCTATCTATCTATCTATCTATCTATCTATCCATCCATCCATCCATCCATCCATCATCCATCTATCTATATATCTATCCATCCATCCATCACCTTCTTATGGTTCTTGTAGACGTTGCGGTGGGCAAACTCCTTCCCACACAGTTTGCACTTGTAGGGCTTGTCCTCGCTGTGGATGATCCTGTGAGCCGTCACCTGGTCCAGACGCTTGAAGGAGCGGCTGCAGATCTCGCAGGTGTAAGGCCGCTTCTCTGCAAGGGAAACAGAGAGAGGCGAAATGAGAAAAAAGAAAACCGTGGACGGATATGACAAACCAAGGAGGAAAGTTGAGGGTTTTTATTTTCTCACCTGAATGTGTGATCATGTGGCGCTTCAACTGATTGGTGGAGATGAACTTCTTGTCACAGTCGTGGCAGTCGAATATTTCATGAACCTACATGGTGACAAGCGTTTAAGAAAAACAGTTTTGTTCACCCGGGTATTCAAAAATCACGAGAGGGACGCTACAAAAAGTCTTTAACAAATCAACACGCATATAAAGTTGTTCTTTTTTATATTAAACGAATATGTCTACAGACAGAAAAGTAATTAAAGTGACACAAAATAGAATCCCTTTTTTGCTTCAGAGCGTAATTCCAATAATTGCATATTTCATAGCTCTCCAGCCACCAGCCGCTGTGTGTGCCCGCACTAAGCAGCTCTTCTCTCCACCACCACCACTCTGTAAGCTTGTTCAGCTAAACGGTGACAATGGCAGCTTTAAGCAGCTTTGTGAAAACTTGTCATTATGGAAAGTCTGAAAGTCCTTCTTTAGGAATAACTGCAGCGTCTCTTAACGAAGCTGGAGAAATTGCAGTGTATTATTATTTGCTATTTGTGTATATCATTAATGTATGGTATTTAGCTTGACATTGTGTTGTAGTTTAACCAAATTCTTCAAAATCTCTGCAATAAATAACATCACCTAGTTAAAAAAAATAAAAAAATTAAAAATCCATGTGTGATTATTTGCAGAGGTGCTTCCAATGTCAACTTGATACCTTCCAATATGGAGAATTCAACAAAAATAAATAATAAAAAACATTATCCTCAGGAAATCGTTCTCTGCCACATGATGTCTATAATTATAATTGGCAGATAAACACCAATAGGTGACGAGAGAAGCACAGTGGAGGTTGGAGGGGAGTAGGGGAATGATTGGCGGAAGTCTGATGATAAAGTACTGGGAGGAATGAATTAGTACCTGCTGATGACTTGAGCAGATTGATGTTGACAAGACAAAAATGAAACTCCAAACCCCAGATGGGGTCGGGATCATGAATAGAAACCTGTGATGAAATGAGGCGAACGCCACTCCACATCAAAAACATCACCCTGGCGGTGAGTGAGAGCCGTGCCATGTACACTTTGCGCAAAACCTTTTGCCGCAAGGAGACAAGTACACGTCTTTAGGCCAAACCCTATGATGCTTTAATAGCCCTGGTATTCATCAAAAAAAGCCAAAAGATTCCATCTAAGAGCAAAAAGATTCCTGACGCCAGGGCCCAATCCTCATTGTCTGCCATCGGCGGCTCTTAAATTTCACGAGGCCGGAGGGGGACGAGCCTGTGAAATTAAAAACCGACCACTGTCCTGTGTGTCCTAGCGACTACATTTGTAACAACTTGATCATAAAGCCGCCCCCCGCCGAGACAGAGAAGGGGACGAGACGAGGGGCCACGGGCAAAAAGCAGGGAGCCACGAGGTCAAGTGCTCTGGAGGGAGAGATTTTTTTTTTTTTTAGGGGGAGAACGAGGAGCTGACCTTGCGATGCTCCTGCAAGTTCAGAGAGGACGAGCACTTTCGGTTGCATATGGTGCACGTGAGTTTCCGCCGGGCGCTTCCTGCAACGAGACAGAACGGACAATAACCAACAGACTACAAGACGGAGAGCTGGATAGAGGTCTGCAATGTGTTAGCGTTTAGCGGCCGAAATGTTCATGCAGAAACACAAACGAAGCGGAGCACTAATTGGGGCGACTCTCGTACAGACACAGTTTCACCGCCGGGCTGCTGTGAACTTTTACTGGACTATGAAAACTGTCTTCGTTGTGTGGAGAGAATGTGTAGTCTGACACCCCTGCTTCGTTTACATTGGAATCACACCACCCACATCTGTAAAGACTCCCCACCCCACCCCACCCCGCCCCTCACGCCCGCCCGCACACACACACACACACACACACACACACACACACACACACACACACACACACACACACACACACACACACACACACACACACACACACACACACACACACACACACCTCATAACTCATGAACTGACCACACAGAGTTTCGGCCTCAACTCTCTCAGTACATGATAGTACAGATTTTTCCTAAGTGATCAACTCACAACCCAAACATAATTTTTAAGGATTTGAACCATTCTGATTTAGTTCGCAAAATGAATACTGCGCTGACCCCACAATGCCTCCATGCATTAAAAACACAGAGATTAAAAACTGCCATATGGGCTAAAATCCACACCATAGAAACTGAGTTTACCGAGTTTGCTAGATAGTGTTTTATTTAGACAGCAATGATGCAAAGAGGAGGACAACGGCAGGGAAATAAAAATGTAAAACCCTGAAATGGAGATTTGGATTAGATTATCCTGATAGATGTGATCACGCACACCCCTCTTTACTTACCTCCCCACACTGAAATCAATATAATTATTATTTGAAAGTTGTTAAAATGGCAGGAGGAGGTTAGCTGATCAGCGTCAATTAATGCGTTTGTGTGAATGTGTGTGTGTGTGTGTGTGTGTGTGTGTGTGTGTGTGTGTGTGTGTGTGTGTGTGTGTGTGTGTGTGTGTGTGTGTGTGTGTGTGTGTGTGTGTGTGTGTGAGAGGAAGCAGATACAGTGCTACAGACCTGTGTGGACGTTTCCTTTGTGCTTCTTCAGGGCGTCCTTGCTCTTGAACCTCTTACCACAGCTCTCGGCTTTACACACAAACCTGGCGTCGCCTTTACAAGCTTCCTTATGCTGCTCAAAACTGGAAACAAAGGAAGTAGAACAGTGTGTGAAAAGAGGAGGTTTTCCATTACAGAGCGATTATAAAGATTATGTACTGTACATTTATATGTGACCCACCACAGCAAAAGCCGCCATCTCACGCATTTCTAAAATCGCCAGGAGCAGCCAAATAAGTTGAAAAAACCTTTCTTGGAGGAAAATGAGATTTTTCCAGATTAGTGTTCCTTTGTGTTTTTTTTATCTCTCAACATATTTTTAAAACCGAGTTTGATTTATAAATAGTAGGAAAATGTTAAACCGTGGAGTTAAATATTCGCGTTAGATTGCATGGGGAAACGCAGTTCACTTACGAGACGCTGAACAGCACTGAACAACGCCGATCGATCGTTTCCTTTAAAGCGACCCTCCAGGTGAAGATCATTCCTCCATATTCCATGTGATGTGAAGTCACAATGTGAAACCGTGTTGATAGAGTTCAGCCTTTAAATATTACGTGTTTTATACACACACGGAGACAACGTTGTGGAGGGGGCGTGTCACTGACGTCACTGTCACTTCCGTAAACAAGACGAGGCTCCGGTTTCACTTGTCTGTGAAAACTCCGGTTGATAAGGAGAAGTGGGTGGAGGAAGATCGAAATCATTTCGTGGACCTTAATCTGACCAGTGCGATAGATCCAAGTCAGTTTAAGCAGCGCGCACTGGACTTCATTTTCCGCGATGATAGTCAGTTCTCCGACAGCGACACTGAATCTGATATTACTCCGGACTTGGAGAACATTTCAAACAGCGGATTTCAACCCGAATGTGACTATGAAATGGAATATTTTCAAGAACCACCGGAAAATAAATTCCACTTTTATAAAACATGTATATTCTTACTGTTAAATAAAAGCTTTTTTCAAAAGAAAAGTACGTTCAACGTTCCCTCAAAACACAAGAACAAAGCAGTGATTGGCCCATTCCGCAGTATGTTAAGTAGCCATGTGGCTTTGGCTACTCCATTTGCATGCTTTGCCACACCCTTGTCATTAACAAGTCATAGCTTTAAAAATATTTGCTCGATTTGCACAAGTGACACCTTATTTGGAAGCTCTGATTCTCCTCTTTTAAATGATGTGGGGGGAAAAAAGTCGAAAGCCGCTAAATGACCCTAAAGTATGCTGTGCGTCACATATTTTTTTTCAACCCAGGGACCTGTATTTCTCTATAGGTAAAGTGCGTCATCCATGATGCAGTCTATATGCTGATGTGTGCAAAGTCAGTGTTTCCCAATGTGTGGTCTGGGGACACCCAGCGGGTCCTTAAGGGGTCGCCAGCAAAATGATTAAAATCTAAACTTGACCATTATTTTATTTACAAGAGGTTAGCACCATTAGAGACAATATTGTTATTATTATTATTATTGTACAATATTGCCTGTGACTGCAGTATAGACCGGTGGGGAGGATAGGACTAAATGATATCTATTAAAATTTTCTCAGATTGGAGCCCGAAAAGCAAAATCTTATCGACGTGTATCACTCTGAGTGTCGACGTGTAAACTCGGTGTGAAGAAGGTTGAGGATCTAAGGCGTAAGTCACATTAGAAGAGCGACGTGCAGTAACGTTACCTGGATTCTGAGCTGAACGTGTTGTGGCAAATCGAACACTGGTGAGCTTTGGTGTCTCCTGCCGTGCCCAACGACTCAGAGCAATGCAGAACACTGGGAAGGACACAAAAGATAAGCATCAAACTGATAAAAAAACAAAAACAAATAGCAGTGTCAAATACGAAACACAAACATGAATATCTTGGCTGACTAAAGCTGCGCGTGACGGGGAAACCCACTGGCGCTGCAGGGCCTGCTTAACGGGGAACTTCTTGCCGCAGTTCCTGCACTTGAAGTCCTTCTCCTCTGTGCTGGGCCTCTGGTGCAGGCTCTGGAGGTGGGCAGCCAGGATCTCCTCGCTGGGGAAGCTGCTCTCGCACAGCAGGCATGGGTGGTCCTCCTTCTTGATCACCAGCTCTGCCAAAAACATGGCACGTTGGGGGGTCGATCATATGGAGGAACTCAATATATCTCGATAATATCTACTTCTATATCAACAATCTATCTGGACTATATGGTGATGGACAGTATGACAGGAGACCAAACTCAAGGTTTTAGAATCAACGTCCCTCACATTTCGGACCTCCTATTGTGACAAATTTTGGGTGACATCCGGTTGGGTGACTCTTAGAATCGTTAGAGACTACAACATTTTGCAGCAAAATATGCCCCATATGCCCAGATTATCGCCCAGCCCTGCCTGAAAACGGAATAAAGTTGTATTTTACCCATTTCCACAAGATGTTTGGCCTCTTTACTGTTCTCGTCTTCGAATTTGATGACCTCCTCCTCTTCCTCGTCTTCCTCCTCCTCCATGTCGCTGTCCAGGTAGCCGATCAGCAGCTCCGTGTCCTTCTCAATGTCATCCACAGCCAGGTAGAAGATGTTCTCTCCGTCCTGGAAGACAACATTGAACATATAAGGATGGTAACCACTATAACTACACAACATACACCTACTTACCCACACGCCAAAATCACAGTTAAATCCATCAGAGGTCTCTCAAAAGGGACCGGGCATGTGGAGAACTCATCACCAGCAGACAACAGTCTGCTGATTAAGGCTCCCACTGAACAACCCAATCCCTTCAAGACTCCGCCATTAACTTCCCTGTCCTTAAAGGTCACACTAATTACATCAAAGAGTCGTCTTGCTTTAGCCGTCGGGAGTCCAAATATACATAAATAATAATTAAGAAGAAGAAGGCCATGCAATAACTGTCAGCAGGGATGGAACACAGAGCATTAACAGACAGGGGTGACCTTGAACTAACCTTCCGATCACTAATCACCAAAAAGGTTTCATTTGGTTCTCTTCCGCTGTAATTTTGGTTTCCTTTGTGAGAAAAATAAAAAAATCCATTCCTAAACAGGTGAAGTTTTCCAGAACCTCACGGGTTTGTGATAGCATTTTGGATGTTTGCTTTTTTTTTTTTTTTTTATCCTCGGCTTTGTTATTGTTTCTGAGGCGACATTAACCAGCATCCTACAGGGCTTCGTTCTGTTGGCTTATTATTAAAGAATGACGCCTTCAGAGAACAACATTTAGTAATGTAAATAATGTATAGCAAACTGTGGAACTTGTCTGCTTTACTTTTATCATCCACCTTTTTCTAATGTAATATCATAGCAAAGCTTCTCACTGACCATTGCAGATGTTTCATGGCGTCAAGGAAAAGAAAATACTTTTACAAATATTTATTAACATTATTCCAACAACTAGTGGCTCCCCAGATGTGTCTTTAAAGAGTTCTTGCCAAATATGATTCTTGTGTCTAAGGTCGCTTACATCTTCTACAATTTACATAGCAAAATAAAGAAAAAAATGATCATGTAAATTCTTTGGCGCCTCTTTAACAAAAACGTTTCTCAGACTCTGTAAACACCTGGATGTACCTGGATTGCCGCTAGATTCTTCTGCTCTTCCGAAGGAGCTTGGTGGACAAAGCGCAGCCAGTTGGCGTGTCGGGGGTTGCTGGCATCCAGTATATAAAGCACGTCTCCCTTACTTCCCCGAACCTATAAACCAGAATGAGAAAATCTTCGTGAGAACATCACCATGAGGCCACTAAAGACCAATCCATCATATTTGCTTATTTTTTTTGAGAAGTAATGAACACTTGAATTGGCTCAGCCAGCGATCGAGTCCCTTTAAAGGTTTTCCTGAACTGAAACACACTGAAAATGCATTTTGCATTGTTGCAAACTGGAGCTGGGTCATTCTCAAAAAAAAAAAAAATGTGTTCTCCATCACTACATTCCCTTACTACTCTTTCTGTTGTCTGTTGTCAAATTTATAAAATGTATATTTCTTGGTAATGTGACTATAACTACAGTTTTTTGCCCGGACACATTGCGGTATTTATCTTTTTGATAAGAAAAGCACAGAAAAAAAGGAAAATAATATAATTAAAAACAACTAAGTAGGCATTGTGTACTTTAATATTTAAAATAATTATTTCACATTCTCTATGAATATGTGTATCAAGTCATTCGGGACATGTTTTATGGTGGCTTCATGAGAATCCCGTACTATGGCGAACATCGTGTTAAACGTGCTAAACTTAACTACAGCTTATTATATAAGACTGTACATTTTATTTATTGGACATTTTGTAGGTCTTTTTCGTCGTTTATCACTAGGGTTAGTGTGTATTGCCACAATAACATATTATTGTGTACTGTTAACTGTTTTTTTCCATATATTGCCATTTTCTTTTTATATTTGTATTTTTATTGTATCCTTTTATTATTATTTTACTATTTTGATGTGAGCTGCTGAGACCACTGCAATTTCACTTCAGGATGAATATATTATTTATCTATCTATCTATCTATCTATCTATCTATCTATCTATCTGTCTATCTATCTATCTATCTATCTATCTATCTATCTATCTATCTATCTATCTATCTATCTATCTATCTGTCTATCTATCTATCTATCTATCTATCTATCTATCTATCTATCTATCTATCCATCTTTTAAATAATAATTCACATAACCAACTGTTTTACTGGTTCCACTGATATTATAATGAAAAAAATTGTTTCTATGATTTAAGATAACCTTGAACTATGAAGGGGACGAATAACATGTCTGTCATGTCATGTGAAAATATTGTTTATATATATATTTATATTGAATTATTACCGTGTATCATCTTATTTCGTCAAACCTCAATCTTATCTTGAGAGATACTTAAAAGAGTTTTTCTATTTTTAAACTGAACAGCGAACAATAAATTATGTCGATAAACTATAAGGGGATGAATACAGTGTTATCTTCAAAACATGGATGCAATGCAGTTGTGAGGACATATTCACCTCCCACATCAGTCTGGTGTCAGAGCTCTCGTCCACCTCACTCGGCAGTCTTTTCTCACCAGCGAACGGGCCAAACTTTTCCCCCTTTGAAGAAGAGAAGCATGGATTTATCAATTCATAAAAAACTGCATTAACAGAAATACACAGCAGAAGCCCCCAGTAAACTAAAGCTTAAACAAAAATGACCATGCAGGTACACAGAAGAACATGGAAGGAGGAGGGTCACACCCACTGTGTAATGTACACACTGTACATCCCACGGTTTCCCACTGTCTTTCCTTTTGGATTTCTTTCCAGCAGTGGGATAATAGCCAAGGGGGAGTGGCCAGATGTTGCTTTCTATGAATGAAGTATTCATCATCTATTCCTCAAGCAATTCTACCAGCTTAAAAAGCAATCGCAATGTATTGCAATAGATTGGTTCGTGGATTTATAAGTCATTTCTAATTTCTGTATGATTGGGCATTTCTAATCAATGCATTATTTTAATATAATTTTTAGCAACAGGTAAAACATTTTTTTGTTTCCAATGCAAATGCAGGTACAAGGTTATGGTGTAGTTTTTTTTGGGGTTTTTTTGTTCTTTTTTTTAAGGTATTATATAGTAGAGACCAGCCTGCTCGCAGTGTGAACACTGTTGTGCACAAACACACTGAGCTGCAGTATCTACGTGGCACTGAACGTCAGAGCAACTCCACAGGGCTGATCCCAGATCTGACAGCGAGGAACAACGCGAGCACAAAACGTAAACTTTACATCGTTGTGAATTTGAGAAGAAAGAGCCTATTTTTTTGTTTTGTTTTGTTGGTTGGTATATTTCCTTGGCATAGTTACTGTTCAGTCATAAAAACAACGAACCTTTTTCACCCGCCTCGCCGTGTACAGACCGATTCCATCCTGGACCTTGGACGATTTCAGAGAAAACCTGTCTGGTACATACATGCCCAACATAGTCATCACTCTGAAATACAGGGTTTGCCCGTCTACAGAATGAAAAGCGCTGTCAATTTGGGTTTAAAGCAGATTGTTTCTTCGCAAAGCCGTTTCAAGTTGAACTTCTATCGCCTCGGCTTCAGGAACAGAATGCCGCGCTCTGATTGGTCCAAAGTTTGCAGCCGGGGGTTGTGATTGGTGGAAAGTTTGTAACCAGAGGCTGCTGTGTCACAGAGCACACAGTGCTGCTGTGGTCCAGGCTGGGCCATGGGGATAACAAACATCCACTTCACCGATCAACCCAGTGGTGCTCAACCTGTGGTGCGGGGACCTCTTTCAATAGGTTCCAGGGAGGTCCCACCGGCAAAGTTATTAATAATGGTTAATTAAAATTCACCGTGATTTTGTCATTTACACGATGCTAGAGTATGATGGATGAATACAATAATCCCTGTTGCTTCACTGTCGTAGTTTCACTATTCTCAATAGTAGTGGTTCTCAATGTGTGGTAACTTCAAGAAGTTACAGAAGGTCCAACAGCAAAAAGATGAACAATTAAACATGAACAATGTTTCATTTACGCGACATTATCTCCTTTAGAGAATGGTAAAATAATCACCGTTTTCATCCTAGTTTCATTCTTATCTCCCTAACTAACACTAACTAAGACAGGTATGGAAGTTTGGACCAAATCATATCTCGCAACACATTTCCAAGCTGAATGAATGAATGAACGAACGGATGAATGAATGGATGAATGAATGGATGAATTAATGAATTATTTAATTTCATCAATAAAGGAATACTTCTTGAAATGCAGCATACACTAAGTCAGGGGTGTGACAGATAGAGGAACCCCCTGCAGAGGGGTCCAGTCTAGCCCACAGGATGATTAGGGGAAAACAAAAAAACAATGTAAATAAAGAAATAAATACTTTCATTAAATTGTCCAAGTTGTTATTATCTACCGTATATGCATTCAATTACCGACAATCCAGTTGAATCAACTGCAGTTTTGCTGAGATAGAATCAATCTAGTCAGCCTAGTCCAGAAAAAAATTGTCAAATGAAACACTTTACACTTGCAGAGACAAATATATAATTTTGTATGCTTGATTCCTACATTATTAGCCTGAAAGGGCATCTGAGTGGACTGTGTTGTTCATGTGCACGTGCATGCATGCGCATACCTCGAATCACGGTATAACAAAAAGTAAACATTTCCCAGGTGACCGGGCCAACATAGATTAAAGGAGAATACAGATAAAAAATAATAATAAAAAAAATAAAGATAACAAAATATACAGACATAAAAACAAGAATGCAAATATATATTTAAAGAAGAATAAAAAAATATATATTTTATGACAGACTTAGATATGTGCAATGTAACGGTAAATACAGATAGTTTGTGTGTTTATGTTAAGTGCAAGAGTGCTGCAGTCACGCAGAGAGGGGATATGGGAGTGTCCTTGTTTCGGAGGATTATGGGCTGGGGAGAGGGGCTCTCTATGTGGCGGGTGGTCCTAGTTTTAAGGATTTAGGAAGAGATGCTGGAAGAGTGTAAGCAGGGCGTGAGGGGTCACCCGTGATCTTCCCCGCCTTCTCCCTCTTACTTGATGGTTACAAGTCTGCAATGGCATCCTTGACATGACCCTAAGTGCTGCTGACACACAATACAGAAATGATTGGCAATGTGGTCACAGTAGAACGACATACTCATCAACCATCACACAACCGCTGCCTGGAAACCGATGAGCACTCATGTTACCAATCCGACGACTGTCGCGCCACAGGTGGCGATTACACCCCCCAAACGATGAGAGAACATGACAGAGATGAAGAAGCTTCAGTAGATCAAAATGGCTCAAGGACCTTGATTTGTTGATATTCACCCGATAGAAAGAGCGAGATAATCAAATGCACAGCAACACTGTGTGTGTTCTGTCTTTCTATGAACACCTCTCCAGATCCCCTTCCCTCTAATCAGCTTTGTGCCCTCGTTGTTGAGGTTCTGTTTACCTTGTTTGTAGCTGGTGTTTATGCCAGCGGCTTCCTGCTGTATTATGGCTCAGGATCCAACTGCTTCATGATTGGTCCAAATGACCATTGTTGGTCAGTAGAGATACCGCAGGGTATTCATGTCATAATTTTCCTGTTTATCCTTCAGTCAATGAGCTGGTGTAATTTGCTTTCTGCTTTTTTTTCAGGGATCTGAGCTACCTCGGCCTTAATAAAATAGTGCAAATATGCAGGTTGTGGACATTTCTTCTTCTAAGAGTCTCCTGTCTTCATTGTATTCCAGGTTATGTCCTCAATGACCTCATAATTGGGTGGAGAAATAGGCTGTAAGCGTGCTACGGGGTGATCTTAAGGGGTCTGCTGTCTGACATGACCATGACCATGGCCATCACCATGAGAGGGTCCTTTGTTTTGCCCCGGCCCGACCCGTGTCCTCTCAGTTCTCTTTCTGTCTCCCCTGACCTCTCGGTCAGTGCCACGGTCTCAGTCTCTGTGCTCAGGACGATTAAAGGCCATGACCTCTTTTCTCCTCCCTACTCTGCCAAGACCCCTAACCCCATTAACTTTGAGCCAGCTTTCACTCATATCCTTAGGTGATTCAAGACCAGCTCTGATCACCAACACCTGAACGAAAGACGTGCCCCGCCCATCAGCTAACACAAAAGACAGAATCTGGACATTCCACCTCTGGAAATTGAATGGAATGGTGATCGGCTAAGCTAAAGGCTAGAATGCATACAGTATTTTTAATATCACAGTATATACAACAGTAAATTGCCGGCCCCACAGGATGAGGTCTTAGACTCCAATACCAAACTATGGAACCTAGCTGTTCATTGGGCATGCTGCCAATGGCTCCTTAGAGGTCCAAAAAGTACAGAAACCACTTTTTGGACATGGCAGAGGATCGCAGTGAAATAAATACTTTCAAAGTTCGTCTTTTTTCTGTGTAAATATTTTCACTGGAGGAAAAACCTCAGTCTGGCAAACATACAAATGCTCCCATACAAGTTTTTCCAAATGGATGTGTGCATTTTTCTGAAATCTCCCAAACTTGATACTGTAGATTTAGGGGCCAGACCACCTTTTGTTTCATGTTTCACAAACTCCCAACAGTCCTATACCACAACTCCCTATTTGAAGGCTGTCGTTGAATAGCATCTAACCATTTCCTGCAGCTTTCGAGGTCACTGGATAAATGATGTTTTCATTTGTCAACCCCAGGTCGCCATTAAAGGAGGGTCTTCAGAGGCAGCCTTTTGAAATTACAGTACTGATGAAGCGTGAGAAATTACAGGCACTTAGAAGCCATTTCACGAGCACAAGAGACGGAGGGACCACCCCTACGCGAGCCTGACAAGAGGGAGCTTGGGAAATTGGTATACAACTGGCACAAACACAAAAACATAAAACCTTGATCTTTGCACAAATTTCATGTATGGCATACATATACAGTAAATACAATCCACGCAGAATCTCATGGCACATGAATGCACTGCTTAGTATGATATTATTTCCTGAAATTGTACACTTCAACACTCTGTTCTTATTGTGATCATATCTATGCCAAAGACCGACCCGGTCAGTGGAGGAAACTTTACACCTTTTCAGAAGTCCAGAAGTGCACAATTTGTGTGCAATCACATAAATGCCAGATAATGGCTCCATGGTAATAAGACATGCCTCCCACTCTAAATCTCCAGATCAGCTTGGGACCAGCAATCTCCCCGCGGCCCCATTGTCCGCCCTGGACCTTTCCCTGGGAAAGAAGTCCTCCTTGCCAGGATGGGTTTAGAGAGGAGCCTCAGGCGTCCGACTGGACCTCCGTTCGAAAAAGAAGATCTATGTTGCTGGTTTGGAGCTCAGCCGAAGCAACGATCTGTCCCCAGAGCCGCAGAAACGGAATCATTTTCATCAAGTTCTTCTCGTCTTTACTCCCCTGGCAGAGCTCATTCGTACAGTACATTGTGTTCTTTGTGCGTGTAAATCTATACTCTCAGGTGAGTGCACATTTGTCGTAGATCTGCGAGCTAATATCCTTCCTTACTGTTGGAAGGATATGAGGTGACCTCATTCGAATTTTTCTTTCTGTACCCGAACAGTAGAAGAAAAGAGCTGTTTTTTCATTTAGTCTTTTAACTCTCACTGTCTTTGGCGATTTGATGTTCTATTCCCTTCTTTTCTCCATTCCATATGACCTCTTTGTTCGCTTTGTATTTGGTGGTATGAGTCTGTATTGAGGTATACCCACTCTAAACCCTCTCCAAAGTGTCCCCAAGCTCTTGTGGATAAATTTGTAAACAGGGCTACACAAACACATACAAATGCTGGTTCATAGAACAGCTATACCTTTTCAACGGGGTCTTGCTATTGCATTTGCTTTTTCTTTCAATTGCCCCTTTGCACGTGTCACTGTTAAACCACAAGCTCACACCCAAAGAGATATGAGACGCCCATGCATCTTTGATAAACACCAGGAAGCATCAAAGGCAGGTCTTCCGTGTGTAGCGCTGATTATTTCACCGCTGGAATCGCTTGACTACAAGATGCCTGTCTCCACTCCTCACCCACAAGCATGCACGTGCATACACATCAAAGCCAAAATATAAACACAGATATGTCCGGTTCGGTGGTAAGTGCTTGGCTGAAGTGTGCATGTGCGTGTTTGTATATTTATTTGCGGGTGTGTTTTTTTTTCTCAAAGGGGTTTAACGTCTGGATGAAGCCTCTGATTCTTTGGTTTATTTGGCAACATTTCATGAAACCACCGACTTGAGGAACAGTCCCGTTCATGACGTGCGAGGAACTTCGAAGGGCGGCCTTCACTTCTGACCAACTTTACGAGTGGCGGTTTACGGGGCCCTCTCCGTGGCTCTCCCCCAGCTTTCCGGGAGCTCCTCCGCATTATTTCGGGGCAGCGGCAGGTTAATGCAAGCCAGGTGGGGATTTTCCTTTCTTTGGGCTAAAACCGGGACCACTTGATTGACAGCGGGTTGCGTTGACGAATCGCCAGTGTACCCACTCAGAGAGTCAGCCGTGACGGAAGCCGTGATTCCCGGTGAGCAGCTGTTTTGCTTGGCCACAACAGAGACGGCCTTTCCACTCACCTGAAACCTTCCCCAATTGGAACGTGTGAACACGCAGGTCCATTTGTGTCTGGTCAGACTCTTTTGGTTGTGGTGTGGTTTCTTACAAACCTTGGTTGAAATAAGACTTAAAAAACTGGATAAAATAAAAACAGTTGGTGTTATGTAGGTGTAGACATGTTTTAATTTCAACACTTTCGGCGCCACCTTTTTGTTTGACTTCTGAAACTTATTTTAAAACTTATTTTATTTTTATTTTTGTTCTCCCAAACAATCTCTACAGAATTTTCACAGTTGTTTTGGCCTGTTTATTCCATAATTAACTCCACCTCTCTGAAAAACACACCGACACCACAGTTGTTGATAGCCCAAGACCAGGTTCACTGTCTGATCTTTTGGCTTCACTCTGCTTAGCTTTCTGACCTCAATCTGCCATTGTTGTGTACCAACTCGCCATAAATGTTTAAGTTTCATCGCATCTTTATAATGAATGCATATTCATACATACTCTTGTTTTGTCTGCACCTCGTTAAAAACACCACAGAACCTAAAAATGTCACAAACACCTTGTTGGTTTTTTAGGTGGACGGAAGCAGCGGAGCTGGTAGGGACGGTTTTATCACCACTGCCTGTGCAAATTGGTGGGGAGGCTTATCCAGAACAATTAAATGGGGAAAATATTTGCAATATTCAATTTACCCAAAGTTTACCTGAGTCTTGAGTAGCAATGATCCGGTCTTTTGAGCTTCACATAATTGTTTCAAATTATTCATTTAGAAATGTCATGTTTTGATAAGTTACTGCAGTGTTTTAATGGCAGAGGGTATCATTCAAAAGTATTGTATAACTTTCGATTTTGGCTCCAAACTCCAGCAGGAAAAAATATATCATGTTTAACATGATATATTATTGATGTTATGATATTATTTTTATTATGTTTTCAAAAACTTTTATATTTGTCTTGATGAAGTTATAGCTATAACATTGGTGTCTCAGGCACATGATTAAAAATGTTATAACATGGTGAGTTTCTCAAAACATAATGCAACGATTCATTCAAGTCATCCATATGATGTCAATCGTTGTCTTTGCGCTTGCACTGACATGGATTTCACATTTCCTGAACAATGAAACGGTGTGTCAGCAAAGTCATTGATACACAATGCTGCCTTAATAGTCCATACAGTGCAAAAACGGGCAATTGTATTTATTTATCAGTTCCATGTGAGCCTGGCTAAAAAGGCCTTTAGGATTCAGATGTGTTGAAATTTTAAGCTGTAATTTAATTCCTACTCTTAATTCGTTGGGGAACACATGGACAGGAGTCAATGTTCTGTGCTGCACATAAAAGGAACCATATACAGGGTCAAAGCAAAGAACCGATTATTGTACTTCAGTATGGTTGATTTTTTTTATTTAAAGTGTACATATGTGAGACACTGGTTTCATTTCAGACACTATTATAACAGAGGGTCTATGTTCTAGTGGCACGGAGCTTAGGCACTACTTTCGAGAACATTTGACACTTGGTATATCAAGTCTTTTTAAAGCCATTTATAAACATTCCAAAGAATAATCCTTCAGTCCTCAGAGTCTAATCTTCACAAGTCATTCCCAGGATCAAGTTATCATTTCAAACCCCGAAGAGTATCAAGTTCTGCTTGCGCGAATGTAATTTATGTATCTGAATCTGCTCAACACACTATGCAGTGTGCACCTTCATCTTGGAGTCATGGCCGCAAATGTGACCGCCAGGCAAAAGAACACGACACCCAGGGTGACACAGGGATTACTCGTTCTATATTTAGTGTTTATGTACATGAATATTGGCAGGACAACTCTGTACATGTGACACACACAGTGATACAGTGATAATACACAGACCTCCAGCACAGAACACATTTACAGACGGGCTCTAGAGCAAACACTGGCTGAGATACACAAAAGGAATGTCTCAACTACGACAATTTCCTTATAGAACTGGAATTTCCTCATCGCAGTTATCATCATCATCATCATCATCATCATCATCATCATCAATAAAAACAATCAAAAAAGAGGCAAAAAGTATAAAATAATTTAAATCTCTCCTAAAACATGTACTGAATATGCAGTGAGGGAACTATACAAAGCTGGAAGCTACTGTATCTCCGTAAGTCGACCTGAACTAAAACCGGGGACAAACAAATATGAGAGACAGAAGCAGACGTCATGCAGCGACAAAGAAACGTGGGGGGGGGGGGGGGGGGGGAAGAAAAGTTATCTTCTTCGAGGTTCTGCCTCCCCAACGGCGATGGGGGTGCGGAGAACCTACACCTGGCCTCAAAGCGCCTCTCGAAACAGGTCAGCCAGACGTGCCACGATGAAAGGTAAACATAAATATACAGGTTGATATTTCTCTCTACAAACAGTTCAGTCTCTGCCACAGGCCCATCAGCTGTGTGAGTAGTCAGTCTGTATACACTCCTTAGTAGGATATCACTTAGAGTTAAATAAACTTATTTAATATATATATATATATATATTTATAATAGATTTATTCTGTGCAGAGTCCTTTAGCAGTATTTCCTTGTTTTCACTAATTTGCTCTGGTATTTCACTGAGTGACCGCTGTGGCCCACCACGTAAACGTCCAGCAGGTACGTCTTCCCTGGCTCCAGACCCGTGATGGTTTCCGTGGTAACAGCCTTCTGCAGGTTCGGGCTGTGGAAGTACTTGCAGAGGACCTTATCTGATTTCCTGCGGGTCTCGGGACCGGCGCACTGGTTCTGTTCGCGCCGGCGCTGCTCCTCGCCGTACGTCTCCGCCACCTCCTTGCGGTAAACGCAGTACTTGTTGCGGTCCTGAGTGCCCAGCCAGGCGATGGTGGCGGAGGAGCACGTGCGCAGCTTGTCGAAGGCCTTAATGCGCGTGTCCTCGGGGAGGGAGGGGAAGGGCTGCTTGCTGCTGGGGCGGGTGGTGGCCAGCAGCTTCAGGGTGGAGGCGCCCTTCCTGCTGCCCCGCAGGCGGATCAGGTACTTGGCCTTGGGCTTCCCCCGGAGCTGGAACTGCCGGACCCCCTCCACATTCTGCGAGAGCACCAGCTTTCCGTCGCGCCTCACTTGCACCTGCACGGCGTCCAGACACGTGTGGACGAACAACGTGACCCTCTGGTGAGATGAGACCGGGGCGAAACGCAGAAACTTGCTGCCTTTCCTCTTGATGAAGACGTCGGACACTTTGCCATCCTTTAGCTCCACTGTCTTCTGCCGAGCTTCCTCTTTGGTGCGAGCAAACGTGCCCACGTACGCTGTGCTGGTGTTGGTGGCGGAATTGACAGCAAACACGTCAAAGTAGTACTGTGTGTCTGGCTTCAGGTCTGACACGGTGAAGATGTTCTTATTGCCGATGCACACTTTCAAAATGTCTGAAGCTTTGGGCTTGGCCGTGTAGGACCGTGAAATCTTGTTACTTGTGAGGCCTCGGTCCTTGCCAAACTCATTGTCGGAGGGGACAAAGCCAAAGTGGGCAAAGTCGAACGGGCTGAAGTCCCTGCCAGGCTTGGGAGCGAACATGAAGGCGTCGTCAGCGTTCATCTTAGCCTCAGCCGCACACATGCTCTTGAAGTTGTGCTCCTTGTTGATCACTACACAGTACTGGACAGGCTGACCCATCAAAAAGCCTGTGGGTGTGGGCTTCCAAGCCAAGGTCACCGTGGTGCGGCCCAGCGCCGTCACATCTACGCGAGGGTCATACGGGAGTTCTGGGTAGGGCTGGTCGGATTCTGGTGTGGTGGTGGCGTACACTTTGAAGTTGCTGTCTTTCTCTGTGGACAGCATCTCTAGCTGGTAGAGGCCAGAGGGAGTGCTGGTGGCCACGTAAGACTCCACATCGTTTCCCTTGTAGGTGAAGAGCTCTGTCCCCTCTTCCACCGTCACCTGCTGCTTCTGCTGGTCCAGGGGTTCGGGTTGTCCTGCAGAACAAACAGACACAACATGAGCTCTTCTCAAAACACCCCATCCAGACAGGCCAACATTAAGACATCCGATGCAGTCACCCTTTTAGCAAATGTTTCCACTATTATCATTAAGCTGAGTTAAAAAAATTTGAATGTGCTTAAAACTACTGTGTTGTTGCCGGTGAAGTCACGGTAAAGGTCCTTAAACCTTTACAGATAATTAGCCTGTCACCAGCCAGCGGCCATGTTTTCTCTGTAAACATCCTCAGAGATCACAGGCCGGTATTCAGCAGCTCTTCCATGGGAAGCCGTGCTACAAAGCGGCGCCTTGTAGCCTCCGAACAAGGAAAGGAGTCAAAGATCTCACTTAAGCTGAGCAAGAAACCATAATATTATGTCTTCAAGCAGCTCAGTGGTGTACTAAAAAGTAAGGGTCATCTGCTGCCACTTGAGGCATTTCCCAAAAAGAAGGGCCGATGCAAGAAGTGGCAGGAATGACATGGATTTTTTGAAATTAGAAGTTGAACCATCATTCCAGCGATGTGATGTCATGCTCTCAGCGTTAATCAACATAAGTCCATTGTCTAAATTTCCACTTTTTTTTTCTATTGGTGGTGAATTCCTTTCACCTGATGTAATGTGCATGATTAAATATTCTGAACGCAGACATGTTTTTATTTCTCTTGCTCTCTCTCTCTCTCTCTCTCTCTCTCTCTCTCACACACACACACACACACACACGCACTCTCACACACACACACACACCTGGACATTCAAGTGGATTCAAATATATAAATTTATGCTCACATTACACATGTGAGTCCAACACCTTTTTTGATCTTCCATGATTGGCTCTGAGCTTTTGAGTTAAAAGGACAATCTCCAGATGGACAATGGTCGTTGGAGGTTTTATTTGAAAACTTTTGAAGAGAGAAAGAATGAAAGAAAGAAAGAAAGAAAGAAGGAAAGAAAGAAACTAGAAATAGCAGCAGGGATCACTTTAGGCACTCTCCAGAATGTGTTTGATTTGCCAGCGGGCGGTGCACCTTTCTCTAAGATTATAGACGTGGCTTTGGTCTAGGTCAGACACCATAACTGGTCAGACGAGACACCACGACTGAGTTAATTAAAACCCACTCAAACACAAAGCCTAACATCACAGCGTTGGTTAATTATGTGTCTGTGGGATGGAGATATTTCTGCCCAAACGTGTGATTAACCTCGTCCCACTGCTTCCTGACGCTATGTACCTGATCCCTCTCCGCTGGCCTCCTCCGGCAGCTCCTGCAGGGTGAGCTTCCACTCCAGGGGGGCGTCGCAGGGCGTGACGGTGACAGAAAGGGGCGTGTTGTCCTCCTCCACCACAAAATAGTACCTGCAAAATTCACAGGTTAAGGATACGATACTTCGGGGTTTTGTTTTGTTTTTTTACTCAAAGTCGTAATTAAGCTGAGAGATGATGTATGGCAGGGAGCTTGAGAAGTGTGTCTGAGCATATTGGACCTGACCTTGTTCTCTATCTCTCTCTCTCTCTCTCTCTCTCTCTCTCTCTCTCTCTCTGTCTCATTTTGATGCTCAATTACACGACATGACTTTCTCATTAATTATTTAATCCCACATCATCATCGGAGTTCATGTTACAAGGGAAGCGTCTGATGTTTCCCATCCGCTTGCTTTGTTGTGGCCATTAACGGTTTTAATCTTAGAGAGGAGGCTCACGGCTGAGTCAGCAGAACTGCAAAGGACAAACGACTCGCATCGCCCATGCAGAGATAAGAGTACATACCGATAACACCTACCACACAGCTGCAGTTTAAATAACAAGGTTATAACAATCATCCATGACAATGACTGGCCTGGGTGGGGACATCACTGTACCTCTTGGGGGTGTCTCTGAACAGGTAGCCGCTGATTTCGGCTCCGTCAGGTATCACGGACGAGTCGTGGAACAAGGTCTTGTCTCTGATCTGCATCTGGAACAGACCTTCGTCCCGCGTGGGAAGCTTCTGGGCCACGGCCCCCAGTCCAAGCAGCACCGCCAGGAACACGCCCCAGCTCCCGGGGCTTTTACTCTGCCTCATCCTACGACACAAAGAAAAAGGGCTTGAGGATCACAGCAAAAGGATGATGCCACCAAAGAGTCTGAGAGTCGGGCAATGTATTTTCACTGTTTGTCTTTAGGTACGAGGTTCCAATGTTTTGCATTGCCACAGGCGTGTAGACTTGTAGATATTTCCCTTTTTTTACACTCCAGATTCATTCATGTTCTTTACATTTCATTTGACGTCAACTTTCTTTTACTTTGTTATTTTTTCTCTTTGCATCTTCCTCGAGTTTGTTCAAACACGTTCACTCGCGGCGCTGTTTTACATTTAGCTACAAGTTGAATTGAATTATCTGAGAACCCGAGGGTGGCAATACCAACGATTCCCCTTGAAGCCGGACTGAGCGAAAATGTGAGGGACAGGAAAAATAAGGGGAAACCCTTCGGGCGGCAGAACGGAAGGTCAGACGTGGCAAAATTGTGGAGGAGTGAAGACGTCTCCCAAGGGTCGGACACATTAAGAGTTGAAGGAGGAAGAGGCCGCTTAAAGAGATTGGCTCTGAGCTGGAGGCGACCATAACGTTCAGTGGAAAAGCTTGATGAAAATGTTGAGCACAGCGATCCAGGGGTGTAGGATGTGGCTGGGGACGTACGGGGAGCGGATGAACATAGCTGAGAGCCTCTCACATATCCCCTGTCTATTGATCTGGCTACATTGATTGCAGCTGATGGGAAAGCTAAATCCCTGGTGATTTAATCAGCGTAATGATGGCAGATTAGCCAGATACTTTACTGCCATTTACTGCAAGTGAGAGGGTGTCCTTTTAATGACCCCTCTCTTTTCCCTCCTCTCCCCTTCTTCTTTCACTTTCTTTTCATCCCTCTGTGAACCTTTCTCCCTTCAACAAATACAACTAATCTCTTTCTCGTTCGCACATGTGCACATAGAGCACATGTCCCTCCCTTTTCCCTATCTCGCTTGTCGAAACATATTCCCTCCTGCCTCGCCCACCCTCTCCACAGCGTAGATCAGTAGAAGCAGGGACACCGCCGGGCGTACCTTGGCGCTGCAAACACAGCTCCTCCGCCGCGTTATCTCTCTCCTTTAAAACACAAGCCAGAGCAAAGCCCTCGATGGCCCCTGTCGGTGTCTCCGTCTCCTCCGTTTGTCTGAGACCCGGGCCAGACTTCAGAGAGCGGAAGAAGGAGCCGTGTAAGTGTCGCTTTGAGGTTTGCCTCACGGGGAGAGGGGAGATCCTTATCTCCCCTCGCTCGTCTCGTTCCACTTCAGAAGCGTGTCGGCCGGAACAAAGGCACGTTTATTAATACCGGGGACGGTTCAGAGGTGGCGAGAGCAGAGCTGTTTCAGGGGCCGTCCGTCATTCCACCCGCTGCTTCATCGTGCCCGCGCAAGGTCGCCGCCGCATGGGACGTCATCGCCGCAAATCGACGAATCTGTGATTGCTCATGCCCGAGGAGGTTCATCACCCTGGTTTTTAACAGGATGCTTTGAGTGTGGTACCTATGTCTCCAACGTGGGAAAAGTTTCCTTGACACGTGATTTGACTGATTTAAAATCAAAACAGATCCACAAGCACTAAATGTTGGGTTTCGCTGAGTCGAGGAGCGAAAGATGACACCTCCATAATTAGCCCCATTGAGTCTGTTGGTGTCTGATTGTTGTGGTCATGTGGACCAGCGCACAGTCAATACAATCGTACAGCCTCCAACGGTTCTGCTTGTATATGCAATGCCGCCACCGTTCCCGTGACACAGAGTTCCCTTACCAAAATAAAACATCAAAAAAGCTACATCTGGAACAAATAAAGCCTAATGTTTAATTAGAATGAAAGCAGAATGTACGATCGTAATTTGGGGGGAGGATAATTTTAAGGCAAGGTCGCCCGCAATCGTGTCAACTTTGTTTTGCTGCTGGTTTTTATTTATTTATTTCAACATTTGCTTCTGCCTCAGTCTGAGCATACCGGCAAAAAAATGTTTTAACATGCCAAACTGTGGTCAACAGAGTTCTATGTCGTGGGGTCACCGGCAAAATGCTGCCATTTAGAAAGAATTTCAGCGATGGAGGAAATGATCTTATTCCTTTCCTGGCTGTCATATAAAATGTCTAGACCATCAATCAATTACAAAAAAGCCCAAAAATCATACTTCAACATTCCAAGGTATATCGCTCTAAAAGCATTGACAAATTGCCTGGATCCTCTAAATTTTCTCATAAAACTTGCTCAAGTGTAATTACAATTTAGTAATCAAACAAAATCTTCATAATGCTGATGGCTGAATGGCCTCCCATTATCTCACTTTCTACAATAATAACTTTGTATCCAGGGCCATTACAGGCCAAATTGAAGATTACACTATGTAAGAAGCCAAAAACACAAAGTTCAAACTGTGTCCTCACATGTCAACAGATGGCCGCAATTTCTCAGTGACATTTATCAACTGGCCAATTCGAATCATCGGCGTTTCTATTTATGACGGGATTAAAGCCAAATAAACAATACAACACCTAACAGCGGCTATTTCCAACCACATGGATCAAAAGTGTAATGACAATTAACATCACACAAGTCTATTACAGTGGAAAGAGTGGAGGTCAGGGTGTCTGCTCTCAATGTGTGCATGAAAGCAGAATGTGTGTCTGTGTGTGTAGGTTTGCGTTTGTGCTTGGTGCCGTACTTCCAGCAGCCTATGTCCAATAAGGAAGGCCCTGATTATAAGCACATGGACACCATGTATGGAGATGCTTCAAACTCATGTATGTACGGCACAGCAGCTCACCAGACCGCTGATCCACCGGTCTAAACCCACCATCAGCAGAAAACGTGTGTGCACGTACGTGCCCGCGCATTGATGAGCGAGCACCGAACCACCCCCGTGACCTACCCTCTCTCCCCTTCACTTTATTCAACCAGGTTCTCCCCTTCCCTCCAGTTCCTTGTCAGGACGGATAAGCCTCCTGCCCACTGCCACATGGAGCTCATTAGCCGAACGGGAGGGAATAAAAGACACTTTAATTTCAACACAAATAAAGAGACATTTCGGATTCCACCCAACAAGACGCCTGGCGGGGCTCGCAGGACCTGGAGCCTGTGTGTGTTTTCTTAAAGGGGCTCTGCAGGCAGATTTACGGTGGGCCTTCAGCAGCGAGCTCCATCATTGCTGTCACTTCAGGGCCAACATGGGGATTAGAACGAGCGGAGGATATGGGGCCGGGAGCCAAGGATGGAACCACACAGGACCCAGACCTATTCTTCAGGCGGGCCAAACCCAGGCAGGTCTGATGCTCTTGGAGAGCCTAACAGCTTATTAATGAATTGGTAGAGACTGTGGTATGGGCTCTGGTCCAAGAGAGGAGATTTTTCCTGTTGTGTTATGTGCTTGTGTGTGTGTGTGTGTGTGTGTGTGTGTGTGTGTGTGTGTGTGTGTGTGTGTGTGTGTGTGTGTGTGTGTGTGTGTGTGTGTGTGTGTGTGTGTGTGTGTGTCCAAACCATCAAATTCCTCGGCTCTAGACTGTGTATGGGACAATATCATCACTCAGGACCTGTCTCCACGCCATAGCCAACATCACTCACAGTTTCAGTTTCTGAGCTGTCCACGTCAAGCAACCACAGAAACATGTTGGCACAATAACCCCACGAAAAGGGGGAGCTCTATTTTAACCCCCGGTCCCCGACTCGGCTTTACGGTCCATCTACCGGAGCCTGAATTTAGCACTGCATCCTGGAATGTTCCTCGGAGGAGAGGGTCGGGTCGCAGGGGCAACTTTCTATTAGTGCAGTACAAATGAGCCATTCAAATGAGGAGGTGGGGGTGTGGGGGGAAAGTAGGCTGGTGGTGGTGGGGGGGGGGGGGGGGGCACATCTGACTGATGTGCTGTCCATTGCTGTCATTGTGACTGAGAGAGTGAGCGCAGATCAGGAGACACAACGCCCCATGGGAACGTCATCCACCCCACCGCCCATCATCAAGGATAAGAGCATAGAGGAGCATCGTGGGAAATAGTCAGCCCTGATGGGTTAAGGTCCACTCAGGAGCTATGCGGTATAAGAGCACCGCCTCGACATGTGTCCGTCCAAAAGAGCAGAGAGAGGCTCTGCGAAGTAAATGTACTGAATGTACTTGACTCAAGAGCGAGATCCAGCGTGAGGATGATTTGAGAAAACTTGTCACCGTGTCCCTAATCTTCCTTCAATGACTCTGGATGTGACATCCAGTGTTGGATAAAGGCCGGCGTGGAGGAGACTGTATATACACTGCAGCCCTGTCACTTCTCTAGCTATAGCAACACTGGCGGAATTCTTTCAGGCCAGAGTTTTCATATGCAAATCACAGTTTAGTTACGGTATGCGACGCAGACCTTCTCATTTTAAGACTTTTGTTCATGATTCATTCTCCCCAAGAAAGTAGAAAGGAGGGCAATGTGGCTTCACCCCCGCCACGAACGGTTATTCAAATCCCCCATTCCGAGTCTGTTTTAGGTACTCTGAGATTAAGGGGAAAACATGGCTCTCCCCATGGACTGGATGAGACATTTCAAGATATAACCTTACTTACTTTGCAACTTCCGCTTTACTACAGATTAATGTTTGGTTGCTTGGGTCCTAGAATAGATGAGAAATTGAATAGTTTGCTGTAGATGTTAAATGTGTGTCAGCTGATATAAATGTTGGATTGAGTGACTGATTGATTGATTCACTGATTGACTGTTTGTTTGATTGATTGATTTAATTTTCAGTCTTTCATGCATGTAAGAAAGAGGAAATTTAAAAAATGAAAGAAAACAAAACGTTCAGCAAATTCTTGACACAGAATAAACAACTAAAAAAATAAACCTATATTTTCTGCTACCCTCATTCTATAGACTCCCAATTTAATAAATTAATTGTTATTATGTATACGCAGTAATATATGAATAAGTCATAAATAGAAGTAGAGGAGGGAGAAGTTGGACATTACCCCAGTTTATGGTTCTTGCAGGTGCATAAAGCGGGACAAGAAGAAACCAAGTCCTCCGGGAACCTTTTCACTTTCTGCAACAGTCCAGAGGGTGGGTTTGGAGAACTGGCTGATGATCTGTCACCCCTGGGAGCATGGGAACGCTTTTCAGCAAAGTTCATCACTTTGAGCGGACTTCCAACAACGTGCGCTTTTTTTTTTTTTTATTGTGAAACGCAAACTAACCCAGACGAAAGGAGCGCGCAGTGGGTCCCAGCGCGTCCCAGCGCGGAGCGGCTGCTCGTAACGCGTTCGAAACGTTGAAACTTCCCGGAGTTGGTGAACCGCAAAACCCTCTAATTCACTTATTTCTGGCAAGACGTATCAAAGAGGGGGTTTTCTTTCTTTCTTTCTTTCATCCAAGTCTTATTCTGATTTCATTTCGAAGCCGTTTGAAGTGGATACCATAGCCTAGTACAATTTAAAAGTTGAACAAAGAAAGAGATAAAAACGAATTTTGCGTCAGCATCCAGCGAATTGGAAGACGTAACTTTGCTGAAAGTGCACCGGAGGCTGCGGCCAGTGGCACAGGAGAGATAACACAGGAGGAAGACACAAGAGACCCAAAACAAAACAAAAAGTAGATCATGGATTAAAAAGGCACTCTTACCTTTCAGATTTGGGGAAGGGACGAAACACTTGCTCTCGCACTGTTGTGATGGCGTCACCGCAGAGAAGGTAAAAATAATAAAATAAAAATAATAATAATAATAATAATAATAATTTAAAAATAATAATAATAATAATAATAATAATAATTTAAAAAAAATAATAAAAAATGATAACAATTACCCTGCGACAAAGATTTAAACAAAATCTAACTCGAACTACAGGAAAATAAAAATAAAAGAGTTGTCTTCTTCAGAGTCCAATAGTTTCCTCACTTCGGGTCTGGAGTTGGAACGTGGGGATCATGTGGATCCTCGGTCTCTGGAAGTGTGTGTGTGTGTGTGTTTGTGTGTGTGTGTGTGTGTGTGTGTGTGTGTGTGTGTGTGTGTGCGTGTCTGTGTGTGTGTGTGTGTGTGTGTGCGTGCGTGTGTGCGTGCGTGTGTGTTGTGTGCGCGCGTGTGAGCGTGTGTGTGTGCGCAGTGTGGATCCTGTGCGTGCACTGAGTGGGATCCTGGCGCTGGCTGCGTCCCTCCCCTAGTCCCCTGCCGAGCTGCTGCTATTGAAACCTCCACAGGATTGGAGGCAAAACTAAACTGGTGCAAACTTCTTCCTCCCTGCGCTCTCTGTGGGGAGAGTCAAGAGACACAGCCTCCCAACTCCGTGGATCCAGCCCACTCAGCCCACAGCCCAGAGAGAGAGAGAGAGAGAGAGAGAGAGAGAGAGAGAGAGAGAGAACAGAGCCTATTACACCCAGGCCCTGGAAGTCTGTCCTTTGAATGGAAACTCCAATTTCAAGACATTTTGTTTAAACCTACAATAATAATTCCATAATTTCAAATTATTTTCAATATTTCAATTGTTATTGTTATTGTTATAATCGTTATTGTTCTTATTATTATTTGACTTGTTGTTATTGTTATTATTACTAGTTTACTTGTATTACTATCTTTTTTTCATTATTTTTACATTTATTTTAACCAAAAGAAATGACTGGTGGTGGTATGGTATTTGATGGGAAACCTCAAATCTACCCAGCTCCATAAATCTGGTGTCTTTTGTGTTATTTTAAGGAGCGGGAATCCCCCTTCATACCTCTTTTTTGGGAGCTGTTTACCGTGATGCGTCCTGGAAATTATTACTTTGGGCACCACCAGCACCCTTCAGAAGTCACGCAGCCCTCGGGTGTGTGTGTGTGTGTGTGTGTGTGTGTGCGTGCGTGTGTGTGTGTGTGTGTGTAGACAAGTTTAATCATGGTGTTCAGATAGCAGGCTTTGCACAACATGATCATTCCCACCGTGAATGCTGGAAAGAGACACTTTGATCCTGACTGCCAGGGTGTAATGGGGGGAATGCAGCAAGTCGCTGATCAATTGTGGAAACTCCCACCACGGGGACACCGGTGTTTCAAGTTGTGTTCCTGCATGGCGGGGTGAAACATGGGGAGGTAAATATTTGTCCAAGATAAAGGCCATTGACAGAACGCTGTGGCCGAAGCGAATTGCAGTGGATTTATGGCTTGATGCGGGTCTGGATCTGCAGAATGGGCAACTTTAGACCAAAGGACGCTGCTGCTGCTGTTTCCTTCCTGCTGTTTACACACTAGTGCTGATGGCCATTTATCAACGGGAACAGGTGTCACGCAGGTGTCCTTAAACCTCTTGGAAAGTTATTTTTTTGTTAAACGATATATGAAACTGTTTTTTAGACTTAAATTAAGCACACTAAAAGGTTTGTTTAGTGTCCATGATTAGTGTCATTAAACAGAGAATTTCCGTATATGTTTTTAATTTATCTTCTTATTATGGGTCATTATATAGGCCAAGCTCCCAGTTATTCATATTTGCTCCAACAGCAGGACTGGTATGGTTTGGTCAGTAGTCAAGTTGTAGACAGATGCTGCACAAAAGTTTTGGTACAACAGTGACATCTGGCGTTCGATTGGATAAATTAGTTTCTTAACCTACACCCACCACTGTATACAAGCATTAATAGGAAAGGAAATTATAATGATGATGATTATAATCAAAATAATATTACAGATAATAACAGTAATGTTTCCATCAGAATAAAGTGTTAGAAGACATTAGACTATATTGGTGCATTGCATTAGAAGCATCAGGAGTATAATAGGGAGTGCGAAATATCTATGCACCTGAAAACCACACTTAGTCCTAGGAAGGAAATAGATCCACTGCCCCTTTTCACACAAAATTAAACTTCATATTGCTTCCAATTTATTTAATCTGGTTGAGTGATGTTAATCAATTAATAGTTTATTTGATGATGACTCGGTTAGTATACAGATTGTGATTCCTTGATTATATTCTTATACTGATAATAATTATAGTTGTTGTTGTTGCTGACTGTAGATAGTCAGGTACAAGGTGGATAATAATTGAATCACATAAATATTAGAAAAATATACAGCAAAGTCATAGGGGTCATGAATATAGTGTGCATATACACAACAAGGTGCACAAAGTAGAGTGCACACACACACACACACACACACACACACACACACACAAGCACAAATCATCACCAGTACACTCCTGCTCCACTGATCGTCTCCGTGTCGGTTCCTGCAGCACGGACTGGGTTGGAGGCTGCAATCTGGGATGATGCTTAGGCAGCTCTGACTTTCACATCCTTGGGATTTAAATAGATGCCAAATTGAATCTGCTCGCAGCCACACCAAGAAGCTGTGAAAACGAATCCACTCAAGGGACATGTAGTCACACAGGCACACACACACACACACACACAAATACCAACACACACACACACACACCTAAGCTACATTCAGGAATGTTGAAAATGTATCCACACAAGGGACAATTTACCACAGATGGCGGGAGGAGGGGAATAAGGCAAAAGAGGGTCTGCTGCCACGGTGATCCCTCAGCTCCAGAGGAGAGAAAGACATGTCGTTTTCACAGAGAGGAGGAAGAAAAATCCCACAATGCAAAGAGCTGTGCACATTTGGCCTTTAAGCCTCACGCCTACAAATCCATATACAGGAGATAACTGTAAGAAAGAACTGGCCTCCGCTGACTCTTCTGAGGCTGGAGTCAGCATGTTTTTTAAGCCCATGAACTGTAAAGCATGTTGTGCAGGATGGAAAATAATGACATTCCTGCTCTAAGACCTTCAGCCAAAGCAACAACTGTTATTCACCTGCTGAAAGGGGGAACGTGACCAATACAAAATGTCATTTAGATACACATTCTGGGAACCAACAAGTTCAGGTTAAGTCTGAATAAATACAATTATATTATTCAATCAATTTAGTGAGGAAACACAACAATGTGCGGCTTATTATGGCCCTGGAAGACTGGAATACAGATTTGGGTCAAGATGTCTTTTCTTGGGGGCTCTTTTTTTCAGTTTATTGTGTAATGTGTAATGATCTCTGTGGTGTGGGGATGGTGTGGTTTGAGCAACCACACCTGTCCTGGGTCTAGGTAATTGGGCCCAGGATCAGTGTGGCTGGGCGCCTTTTGCTCATTGGTTGATCTAAAAAGCAACAGGTAAAACCCCCATCCCCACACTCACAGGAGAGGAGCCCTTGTCACGATATGCAGTCCATCTGCTCCAGGGCTTGTTCCATCTAGCCCACTCCCTACAATAAACTTGTTTGTTTTCTACCTCATCGTCTGTGTCTCTGTGCCAGAAGGCCCTGAAAACGCCACTGTGACGGTGGAGTGTGGCAGGCGGATCTGTCACAATCAACATTGCACATAAATGAATACAACTTGTAAGATCCTTGTGTAGAATTTGTAATTATGGAAGGCTTTACGGAAAAAAATAAATAAAATATGAATGTTTCACACCTAGTACAAGTTATCTGAGGGGCTTTTCGTAACAGCTTTGGAATGCTATGTTAAAAAAAAGGTGATTATTTTCTTCCATGGCCAGCATAGCCAGTCTTCTTAAAGAACAGTTCTTTATTAACTAAGGCCACTAACCTGGTCAAGGCAAACATTTATTCTGCAAATATTGCCGACAGTCTTATCTTTTGTTGCGGGGGGGCAGGGAAGAAATGAAAACTCCTGCGCTCACGTTGTTTGACACAATCCAGTCCAATCCCTGGAAATGTACTGACATCAGCACTGACGCTGACGAAGAGAAGCAGAAGGCATCCCTTTGCTGGAAGAGGAGGCAACAACCATGACAGAGTGGGAGAAGAGGAGGAAGGTCACGGGTCAAGGGAAAGAATGAAGGGAGGGAGGGAATACAAGGCAGGAGTGTCGAGGACGCCTTGTACATGTCAAAGTTTATTGTGTACCCGGCCGACGTCCGATAAACACCTCTGTCAGCCAGTACAAATCCAACCTGAGAGAGGGGAGGAGAGGAGAGGAGAGGAGAGGAGAGGGGAGGAGAGGGGAGGAGAGATGGAAGAGGAGAGGAGAGATGAGGAGGACAGAGGAGAAGACAGGAGGAGAAATGAGGAGAGGAGAGGGGAGAAGAGGAGAGGAGAGGAGAGGGGAGGAGAGATGGAAGAGGAGAGGAGAGATGAGGAGGAGAGAGGAGAAGACAGGAGGAGAAGGGAGGAGAGGAGAGGAGAGGGGAGGAGAGGACAGGACAGGACAGGAGAGGAGAGATGGAAGAGGAGAGGAGGCACGAGGAGAAGACAGGAGGCGAGGGGAGGAGAGGAGAGGAGATGAGAGGAGAGGATAGGAGAGGAGAGGAAATGAGAGGAGAGGAGAGGAGAGGAGAGGAGAGGAGAGGAGAGGAGAGAACAGGAGGGTTGAGGAGAGGAGAGGAGTGGAGAGGGGAGGATAGGACAGACCAGGAGGGGAGAGGAAAGCAGAGGAGAGGAGAGGAGAGGAGAGGAGAGGAGAGGAGAGGAGAGGAGAGGAGAGGAGAGGAGATAGGGGGGTGGGTGTTATTTGAAACCTTTGTGTATACCCTCTTGTGTATAGAGGAGTAACAGATGAGCAGATGAGCAGAAAGATGTTTGGTGTCTTGCCGAGTTTGTGCAGCTCTCCAAGAAACAGAGACATAAACAGATCCAATTTTTTTTTTATCAGTTTTAAAATTAGCCTTTATCTCCCCAACCTCCTGTACTCTCTCGCTCTCTCTCTCTCTCTCTCTCTCTCACTCTCCCTCTCTCTCCTTTTTTCTTTATCTCCCGTTTCTCTATCTAGCTGTTTATCTCTCTCTGTCTCTCTATTTTTCTTTCCCTCTCCCCCTCAAGTCACTAATTTACTCTTTCTGTCCAAAAGTTCTTTCAACCCGGCATCGGGGGAAAAATAAATCCAGTGAAAGCCGCAACTGAAACCAGATGAAAGGGGACGTGAGCGCCGAGTGCATGTCGTGTCAGCGTCTAACTTCCTCTCATTATCCAATAAGAGAGCAGTGTGTCAGCATCCAGCTCCATCCCCATTACCCAATAAGGGGGGGGGGGGCGCATGCCAGCGGTGCCCAAAAATACTCAGGGGACAGCAGACATAAACAAAGAGCAATGTTTAGATTCACAATCACACACACGGGCATAGTCAAACGGGAGTCTCTCTCCCGAGCTGGCGAAACTCTAGAGCGCCGCAGCTCCAGGCGTGCTATCTCTGTTGTAAACACAGCCGTGAGGAGGCAGCAGCAAGTGGCCCAGCTCTGGCTTCCCCCACCCCATCCTGTCCGGAGGCAGAGAGGGGAGTGGGGGCGGGGGGGGTGAGAGGGAGGGAGAGAGAGTGATAGAGAGGGAGGGGGAGAGAGAGAGAGAGAGAGAGAGAACAAGGAGGAGCAATGTTAGACTACTAATGCAATTCTACTGTACATCATTACCTATGCAGGTGACTTTATTTTTGGATGAAAAAGCCACCGCCCAGCAGCAACACGCTGTAAGATACTGTGGAAATACTATATTAGAGTGGTGCTTTCATAATGTCACTCGAGCTGCGAATGGTGTTTCGTGGCGCCGAGGTGTGTCCCATTCCCCTCAGGATGGGCCACATCTCACACTACAGTAGGGAGGCCTATTGGTCAAATGCGGACGGATATATGTACAAATGCTTGTATATAAATGCGTATGTATATGTAAAATTTTAATGATATGAAAGGGCTTCATCGCTTGCTCTTTCACTCACAGAATCATAAGGTTGTATTTGTGCTACAAAATAAAAACTACAGCGCAATTTTCAACGTAACCCGAATAAAATCAGTCCATGAGAGGAGAAAATAGTGATAATATATGACCACTAACTTCACAAAATCTAACTTAGTTCTCTATTTGTAAGCCAATTCAACAATGAAATTATACTGGTGGTTGATGAAAAGCAGTTGAGTGTGTAATGCTGAAAAGTTTGAAAATATACTTCATTTTTCCTTTCTCTATTGTCTTTGCTATTTCTCTTATTGACGTTTTCAATACAAAGTTATTATGTACAAGCTCCAGGTGAACCTGGAGAACTATATGTTCATGTAGTTCATCACCTTCAGATGGAGCAAATAACACCAATAAATCAGGTCACCAAACAATCGGAGGACAACTATCTACAAAACCATTTGTTTCAATAATGACACAAGAACAGTTTTATTTGCTGGTGAATGGATTTATAGATTTTCTGGCTTTATTGGATGGTAATTGTTTCCAGATTCAATGTAAGAACAACGCCATCTCAGATTTGGAGGTTGAATAGAATTTTGCAAATCATCAAAGAAACATTAAAGATCCCAGCGAGGTGCTTAGACTTTATTCGATTTGTACTTTGGTTGTCATGGGGGAATTCCGCCAAAAAACATTATCCTAAAACTGTTTGGAGGCGCTCCATCGGCCTTTCCCCAAAGAGCCTTTGCAGGAGAATACCATAAAATCTCCTTAGAGGACATTCCAAGAACAATGTCACAATATTGCATTCTATGGGAGCAAGCAAAGTTTTATAAATGCACATATGCCTACAAGCCTACTATGGCCCCTGTCAGGGTTCAAAGATGTGAAAATCAGCCAATTAAATAACTAAAATGAAATATAATAATAATTATTATTATTATTAGAAATAATAATAAACAACAATAATAAACTACAACAATAATAATAATAATAATAATAATAATAATAATAATAATAATAATAATAATAATAATAATAATAATAATAAACAACTACAATAATAATAATAATAATAATAATAAATATAGCTGCAGACAGCAAATACACAGGGTCCAGTTGAATCGTTTTAGGTACGTACTACAGTTTTCGCAACATGAGTTACAATTTTCCGAGTTTACATTATACATTTCATTTTCACTCCTTGTTTCCTAACTTTTTTAAAGGTCTTCTGAGATTTGATCGGTCTTTTCTTCAACACAAGTGTGACAAACCTCTAAGGATGGATGTTCTGTCCACTCCTTTACTGACTTGCAATGCGACTTGGTCAGGTCGCACTGTGGAAAACTGATTGAGGGTCGCTCCGAATTTTTTACGTAGATTTAATATTTGGAAATAAATTTTGTATAAATACAGACATATTTACTTTAAATGCTGTATCTTATTAATAATGTGTTTTTTCCAATCACTGTAAACTTACATCTGGATCAATCACCGTGCACTTACGTCACTCAATGTTCCTCTTGTGCCGTTTAGTTTAAATGTCCCTCAAGAACGGTGTTTTAACAGTTACAATTGTTCCTGGATAAGGCAATGTGGACACAAAAGGAAGGGAAGGCTCCTCTCAAGGTTCTTAGAATTTCCTGTGGTGCCAAAACGCCTTCTGTGACCCTAAACCTAGTTTTTGGGCTTTTGTAAAACGCAGTACGAGTTACAGTTTTTTCCGGATTTTCTTTAAACACAGCCTCGGCCCAAGTTGCCTATCTACGTGTGCAAACACTATGCAGTCCACAGGGGGCAAGTGGCTGGATGTGAATGACTTCTGAGAGACAAATGTTGGACTTATGCTACGTTCCATTTACCTCGGAAGTCGGAGCTGGGAATGACGTCACACCCGAGTTGCCCGCATTCCAGTACAACAAGTGGGAAAACCAACATGGACGCTTCCTCTGTTGTGCTTGCTCTTTTGGAATACAGACAACTACAGAACAAATATGGAACCGGGGAATAGAGTGCTCCACTGGGGGTACATGTACATGTTCACGTCCACTATATATACTTTATATTGTAAAAAATACACTGTTAACATCACAGCCGTTACTACAGCTTTCACTAACTGTTTATGTCCGGGGCAGCCATCTTGGATTTTGAGGTCGGGGTTGGTGCGGGTCTTCTGACTTCCTGGGTTGAAATTTCCGGCTAGGAACTTGGAATTTTCAACTTCCCAGTTAAAATGGATCTGGCATCATATAACTTTGGATGACGATGTCGTAACACGCCCCGCTCCTGAAACGAATCAAATGACTTGTTTTTCCACTTCCGGTAAAATTACAACAGCTTTTCACTAATTTCTGCCACAAATGAGCATCAATATTGATCAGACTCGAAGGGCAAGACGACTGAAACGTCCTGTCGACCTCAACCATGTCCGTGCGTACTGCAGTTGTCGTGTTCCAGATACTTTCAGCCCGAATAACGGCAAGAAGATTAAAAATAAAAAAATCTGAGCAATAACAATAGGTCTGGATTCCTAATAATAATATTAACAATAACCTTTATTTGTATTTGTATTGTGCTTTACGTGAATAGAAATGCAAAACATGGCAACTGATTACAGCAGAGGCATTTGGGAGGAAAAGGGTGAAAAGTGCAATGGGAGTGTATTGCAAGACATCTCTGCTTTCTCCCCTCCCAGGTCACCAGGCCGCTGAGACGGCGCAGCACTGGGTGACAACAGGGGTGAGACGTTAGCAATGGACACACTACCCTCTGCTGGATGGCGCGGCAGGCTGCAGGCCTTTTGATGACGTCATTCTGAAACGCGTGCCGTCAGAACTCGGGTGGAACGCTTTGATCAGGTTCCTTCTGGGTGGTCAAAATATTTTGAAATAAACGATATAAATGGCTCATTTAAAAAAAAAACTAAAAAAACAAGCTCATTCTATTCAACACAGTAACTTAAACACATTTTGTAATTATGTTATTGAAGGTACATTTCAGGTAGATTTTACGTCAATATTTATGTATATTTAAAAAAAGAAAAAACTCCCGACTTGCTTTTAGAAATGATGAAAAATAATTTTCCAATATATTAAATAAAGAAAAATCTAAAGTTGCCCCTTAGAGTAATTTCTGTACTAAATGTCCCCTATTTATTTCGGCAAAACCTGTTTTTGTGTGTGTGTGTGTGTGTGTGTGTGTGTTATCAGGTTCATGTTAACTACAATAGCACAACATTGTATTTAGGAAAAAAAACATCCCAGTGAAATCAGTTTTGAGTTGATTCAGTTGAGTGGAGAGGGTGTGAACAGGGGACAAAGTACAGGCGCGTTACTGTACAACAGAAGAATTCGGAGTTAATAACAAATTGACTGCGTAACCCGAGTCCTCTCATCATCATCTCAAATCATACAGTATGTCATGCTGAAAAGAAACAAGAGCATTCATTCTTTTGTGTAGCTAAATGCAGGGAATTCATTAAGCTATACACAGATCCTTGCACTGGCAATACGTCTGTGGTTTAAATAATTCAGGTTTTAGTGTTTTGGGAAACATTCAGTCTCAATATTCAGTGGAAAGTCGGGCAATGAATTGCTGACGCAGCTTCAGGTCCACCAGAGACTCTACTGCGTCTACCCTGCGTATCCACCGTGTCAACAAACAAACTGGGACTTCAAGCGGTTAGTTACACAGTAATTGATCAACAACGCACGCCATTATCTGTGCGCCTGATTGGTCATGATCTGATCATATCAAGTCTTACAGTGAAACCTGTCCTCCTTCAAATGGTCTTGTCAAATGATCAAAGAGGAGATACAGCGGAGATCAAGTCCAGATTGGTCAGGTGATATCAAAATGATAATGTCCTTCATTTGTTCTTGGACTGGATGACAAGTTTTTTCTTCAAACCCAAAAAGCTTCTAGATTTTACTACGGTATAAATATGTTATTGATTTATATAGATATATTATTGATTCAATTGACCTGATGATCTGATGAGGCCATTATTTGCATTTTTAGTGGATGTGTGTGCTTTTTTTTTCTCTCTCTTTAAAGAACCTACAGGCAAATTCTGGTCAATACACAAAGTAAACAGAGGAGGGCAGCCATGCCATGGCCCTCAAATAGACATTTAAACATTTGAAGGTGTTGGATTTGACCTGGATACATCAATCAATACATCAATAAAATATAGACGTTTAAAATAAGCCATATCACTCAGATAATTCATCAAATATATCAAATATTAACTCCTTCCTTGATTATATCGACCTCCCAAAATTATCCACAGAGCAGGCTACCACATTAGATCAATCACTTTCTCTGGAAGAACTCAGGAAAGCTCTCCTCAGAGATACAGAGATAAAGTCAACCTCCACCATGGCGCTGCGCGTGAATACTGCTCTCATTTCGGTTTTGCTCAAACCCAATAAGAACCCAAACCTCACCTCCAGTTATAGACCCATAAGCCTAATTAGCTGTGATTTAAAGATCATCAGTAAAACCCTAACCAACAGAATTGAAAAAGTAATTCCATTTATAATTCACCCAGACCAAACAGGCTTTGTCAAAGGCAGACACTCATCCAGCAATATGCATCATTTATTCAGTCTCATCAGCATTGCTCAAAGGAACAACTTCAAAACTGTTACTGCTTCTTTCGATGGCGAAAAAGAGTTTGACGGAGTTTATTGGACACATCTCTTTTCCACCCTCAACAAATTTGGCTTTGGAGAGTCACTCATTCAATGGATCAGAATTCTGTACCAAGTCACCATCTGCTTCTGTCATCACCAATGGTTACACTTCACAGCGTTTCACTCTACAACGCGGCACAAGACAAGGATGTCCGCTCTCCCCTTTACTATTCACCCTCTTTATTGAATCCCTCAGGGCAGCCATCCGTCAAAACAGTAATATCATTGGCATACAAACAGGAAACTCTGTTCACAAAATCAGTTTGTATGCAGACAATATTTTGTTGTATTTACAGGACCCAATATCATCCCAACTGGAAATGTTCAATCCTATATCTAAATTTTCAGCCATCTCAGATATTCAATAAACTGGACTAAAACCACAGTCTTACCACTCATATGGGAAGAGTGGAATGCTGTAACTCAGAAACTGCTCTTAACCATCACAACGGGCAGCATTAGATGTCTTGGTATTGATATCTCCACCAATCTGTCAGATTTGTTAACCCTTTACTTTTCTCCATTGCTCAAATCCATTGAAGAAGACCTCACTCAATGGAACAACCTACCCATCTTACCGATTGGTAGGATAGCAGCAGTGAAAATTAATATACTACCAAATATAAACAATATATTTCAATGACCTTAGTCTAACCAACAGTAAATTGGTTCAATGCTCTAGATTCGATAATCAATAAATTCTATTGGAAATACAAGAAACCGAGAATTAAACTAGCAACACAACAGGAAAAAAAAAAAAAAGACTGTGGAGGCCTAGCAGCCCCAAAGTTCAGATACTACTATTTAGCGAACCATCTTCAATTTCGAATTAAATAGTTACAACCAGAGCACGATTGGGCCATGAATAGCGAGACATTGAACAAACAGAATGTCAGGATTTATGATTATCTGATCTCCCATTCTTTACCGAATCAATAAGAAAACATAATTGCTTTAAAAACCCATTAATCGAAATGACTCTGTCAGCCTGGTGGAGATTCAACAAACTCAGTGGTTACACTCCAAACAAATTCACTCCAGTCTGGCACACCCCAGATTTTCTGGTTAAAACCAAACTAATAATCTTTAGGTATTGGAAAAGACAAGGAATTACTCATCTGGCACACATTTTTGAAAACAATTTGCTTATATCCTTCCCAACCTTAACCCAAAGTTATAATATTGGTGGCCACAGTTTCCTTCAATTCCTTCAACTACAGCAGTCTCTAAAAGTTAAAAACTAATTAGCGAACAACTTCCTTCAACCACCTCCGATGATTGAAACTTCTGAAACTTAGTTGCAACAACACCTTTTCTATGACCCGCAATTTTAAATTGTAACTCATGCAATTTAAGATTTTGAACAGAGCTCATATCACCCTACACAAAATATTCAAAATGGGTTTTGTGGATAAAGACGTTTGCGCTCACTGTTCCTTTAATACCAGAGATGACTACTTCCATGCCATCTGGCTCTGCCCACCTATCCAAACATTCTGGACCAATCACCAAGAAGCTATTAACTCTTCTGGGTCGCAGCATTCCAGTCTCCTCGTCTGTATGTCTCCTCGGTGACCTCTCCTCAGTTGACCCACCACTTACCACTAACCCATTTTGATCGCCTTAACAATTGCCAAGAAAATAATATCACTCAATTGGAAAAACAGAGATAATCTCACCACATCCCAATGGTTACATTTATAAATAGAATACATCTCAATGGAAAAACTACTGGAAATATCCAAAAAACAAGGTTGATTCATTTAATGAATTATGGGCTACTTTTAGCACTGAAGTAACTCCATCCATTAATACTTGAGTCTTCCTAAGTCGGGGCAATGTCGTGGAGTTTTGGGGCATGTAGGGGTCCCTCGGGTCTCACCGGGGCTCTGCGGTTGGACAGGTGCCCCGCGGCTGTGGGGACGTCCGTGGTGCTTAGTGCTGTGGCCACGGGGGGGTTCCCGGGCCCCACGGGGGTATTAGGGGGGCTTGGTGGTGGCCCCGCTCTTGGGGCACGCTGGAGCATGGTCGGGTCCAGGTTGGGGTCAGATTGGCCGCTGCCCGGCCTACTGCCCGGCCTGCTGCCCGGCCTGCTGCCCGGCCTGCTGCCCGGCCTGCTGTACCCCTGCGTTGATCTGGTTGTGCTTCGCCTATCTCTCCCAGTGCCAAACCCATACTCAGGACATACGCCACACAATAGGCCTAGGGTTTGCGGGACTGGTGGGATGTGAGCTATGTGGGTAGGGATGTGGCAGGCGGCTGAGATCTTGCCGGTCACATGATTCGGGTTTCGACTTGCTTGGAGGACTCATTTGACATCAAGGTGCCCTGCACTGAACACACTCGGCTACATGAATGGGCGCTCTAGGTTCGCGGCTGGATGGGGCGTCTGGTAGATTGTGATGGGGCGGACCTCGCCCTTGCGCTGGGCGCGGGTGGCTGTGGGGACACTGCTAGCTTGCCTGCGGGGCTGGCGGTTTGGGCGGGGTGTCGGTCTGTTGGCGCAGGACCTGGCTCCGGTCCTGGTGTCCGGGCGCCGGGTTCTACGCCTGCAGCCTTGTGCCTGCATATGGGGGTGTGCATTAACCCAATCCCTCGCGTGCTCCAGTACTGGTTAAGCTCCTCTGGGCTGGGTGAGGGTGTTGCTCCGTGGCCATCAGGCTTCTCTGGGGGCTGGGGGGGTCTTCTGTGGCCGCAAGGCGGGGTGCTCTGGGCTTTCCTGCGGTTGTGGGGTGTTTGTACGGCCGCGGGCCTCAGGGGTGGCTTCCGGGGCTTTTCCGTTGCTTGGAGGTGCCACGATATATACCAACCTTATACACCAGAACCAATTGGGACAAGTCCTGTACACTCACCGGTGGACACTTTTCAGTCCAGTTTTCCTGGACTTAATTAACTCAGTTTTTTCGATGCATGTTGTCGTCTGATATTTATGTTTTTCCAAGTACATGTTGTTGTTTCTTCCTATGTTTATGTTTTTCCATATACATGTTGTTGTTTGGTTCTATGTTTATGTTTTTCCATGTACATGTTGTTGTTTGGTTCTATGTTTATTTGTCTCACCCGTGGTGATTCTCCCCCTCTTGGAGTAGTGATTAGTTGTTTATAGACCCAAACATGGTAAGATAGTTCTCCAAAGAGGGGGATTGGTGGCGGCAAAAAGCGGTGCTGTTGTCATCCTATAGTTTTGTCCACAAGACAGAGTCATTGCAGCAGTACTTGATGATTTAAGAATTAATAAAGAGTTGCATTGCAGGTTGAGAACTTGAACTCCACTTGCAGACTAACTCTGTCCTAGATTCAATGGCACAAATACTCTGTGTTGTACGCCCGGCATGCTGACAGCACAGGTAAATAAAAAAATACTAATAATACGAAAAACAGAGGGACCTGGATGCAGACAAAATGGCGGACCTCCACAAGAGGCACTTCTGCAGGTTGACAGGAAATCATGTGAACTCAGCAGCGGAAGTTGGTCTTCTTCGTGTTTATTTTTCTAGATCACCGTGAAGATGCGTGGACACGGATAAAAAAAAAATAAAAAATCTAAAGTTTATTCATTAGAAATATATTTTAAAAGTCAATTGACTCTCAAAATGGGCAAATATAAAATGTATTCAATAAGTCTTTAAAAAGCTGAAAATAAAGAAAGATATAAAGGTGCAGTGTGTAGAATTTACAGACAGACTTGGAAGAAATGGAATATAAGATTCATAATTATACAGTATTTGAATTAGTGTATAATCACATGAAAATAAGAATCGTTGTGTTGGCCGCCATGTTGCACCACCATGTTTCTTCTACAGTCGCCTAGAACGGACAAACCAAACACTAGCTCTAGAGAGGGCCTTTCGCCTTTTTTTCCCCCGAGTTTCGCGACCACCGTCTCTTCCACGGAGGCCGCTATTCAGTTGGTTGTGATCTGTAACCTCCCCGCTATATGCCACATAACTCTACACACTGCACCTTCAAATCAAATTCGTTTATTAAACATTTTCAAACATCTTACAAAAGAATTGTGAAACAACGTCAATAGACACTTGGAGACCCTGTGAGCTACGGATGAAACGCAGTGAGCCTCAACACTTTTATTGCATTCTTTGTTGTCAAAATCAAGATGAACGCAGCTATTACTGTGCGTTTAAATAAACATAAATATTTTTTTACTTGGGATCAAATTGAGCCCAGCAATTTAAACCCACAAAAAGTGACTGTAATTGAAACTGTTTCCCAAGTGTACAGTTCCGAACACAAGTAAGGAACACATAGCTGCAAATAAATTAAGCAATTTCATAAATAAATTGATTTGAACTTTCAATTCGACACGTATAAAGCCGTGTCCATGGGAACAAACCGAACGCGAAGAAAACCGACTTCCGCTGCCTCACGTGATTTCCTGTCAACTTGCGGAGGTGCAGCTTGCGGAGGCCCGCCATTTTGTCTGCAGCCGGGTACTCGTGGAGAATTGTTTACACGATTTATCAATCCAGGTTTGTCCGTGTGTTTCAGTTGTTCGTGCATTTTTATTTCCTCTTGGGGCTTCAAGTTTGTTCAAAAATGTTTAAGTTAAGTTTAAATGTTCAAAAAAAAAATGCTTTCCAATGATAATGGGGCGTTTATAACGTAGGAAGTAGATTTTTATCCAGGAAAAAAAATCCACAAGTCACATGATAAGGAAGCAAATACGAACTTATATATAGATAGAAAGATCATATAGCTCTATAGATAGATCATTATCATGATCACGTGAATGTAATCTTTCAGCTAATACACTCTCTAATCTTTCAGCTAATACACTATATTAGTCCTTTACTTGGGGTGGCTTCATTAAAGATACTTTATCTGTGTACTATTCAGTTGACTAAAAATATCCATTGTATCATCAGCTGGGCCTCCTTCATACTTATACAGAACATACAAAATATCACTAACAAACCTTTCTATTCACAGACATCCTTTATATTATGAGTTTCTTATCATTTCCATTAGAGATGGAGTGTGTGTGTGTGTGTGTGTGTGTGTGTGTGTGTGTGTGTGTGTGTGTGTGTGTGTGTGTGTGTGTGTGTGTGTGTGTGTGTGTGTGTGTGTGTGTTGCTCTGGCTTGACGCACCCTGTGTAATGAATCACATCTATGAATCACATCTTACACACAATTAGCTACTCCCAGAATTATCGTCACACTCTTATCTATTCTCAGCCATTACTGTAGTTTGATTTAACTGGGGCTCATGTCAAAACAACACAATGTCAAAAACGTAAAAGAAATTTGGTGGTTTCAAGCTCCAATTATCACTATTCCCCGCTGTACATTTCATGAAAAAACACTGAGGCCAGTGAGTCAGTCTTTTTAAACGTAAGTTACACAGGAAAAGATGTTAATTTATGTGCATGAGTTTTCGTAACTGGTGATTATCAAACTATATAATTGTTTGCTGCTTTACTCGATCGTTACTTCTAGGCCAATTTGAATTTGTGAGTGATGTCAGCAATTCCTAACACACAAAGGCATAGAAAGTTGCTCAGTTTATAACCAGTGAATACTAAAAACAGGTTTGCAACTCATGATGTATGGGCCAAAATGTCATTTTCAAGGCAGGCTTTGACTCTGCATTTGCAAGTGGTGGAATAAATGTATGTTTCTTTAAATAATGGGATCCTCCCCCTATTCGATTATGTGACCGAATATACAGAATCCCGCTTCAAAACTAGAAACATTTGATCACAGGGAAAAAAAAAAGACAGATATAAGCAAAAACCTCCACACATCTACGATCAGTGAACGGTAAGCCTTCGTGCAAGCTAATATATCTCAATGATGATAAATAATGTTTTCCATTGCAGCGTTATGTTCTCACTACACCTGCCGGTTTCCCACAAAGCATCAGGAGCCCAGGGACACCTGTCATTGTTGACTCGCTGACCCCCAGCCAGAGCTCATCTCTGGGGACACTCGAGATGCACTCTGACAGTGTATGGGAAACACACAAACACACACACACACACACTAATTGCATTACCTGTAATAATGCAACATTTTGAAGAACAGCTGGGTTTGTAGATTTAATCAGAGAATACTCTGTGTGTGTGTGTGTGTGTGTGTGCGTGTGTGTGTGTGTGTGTGTGTGCGTGCGTGCGTGCGTGCGTGCGTGCGTGCGTGCGTGCGTGTGTGTGTGCATGTGTGTGTGTGGCAGGTTTCCTCTTTGTATCTTATTCAAACAGTTCAACGCACCCCCTATATGTGTGCCCCTCTTGCCTGTTGTGTTGTGTTTACCTTATCGTGTGTGTGTGTTTATGAATACATATGTGTGTGTAAATAAAAGACCTATAGAAGCCCTGCGTCAGTGGCTGTTATATCTTTGTGTGAATCCTGAGTGTTTGCTGTTTCAACAGCCGCCTGCTCTTGATGAAATCCACTCAGGCAGCGAGTTAGCTTTCCTCTTTCCCCCTGCTACAAACACAAGCCGCACAGCCAAAATGAGCAGTCAGTCCCGTGGAGCGAATCAGCGACGAGGGCTCATGGGAATATCGGGATAGGATTATTACTTAATAAGTAGCGAGCGCACTCACATAAATAACTGTGGTTGATCACGGCCAATGATGATAAACTACGTCCTAACAAGGATTTTGGAGGAACTGTTTATTTATCCGTCCTGTACAAGGTAATTTACATCGAAGGTTTGATGAGGGAGGAACCCGTTCTCCCCACAGCTCTAATCTGTGTAAAGCCAAACAGATGTGCCTGCTCGGTCCGAGTCCTCCAACCCCAGAGAACACAGCAACCCAATCAGCCCCGCAAGCCCTCTGCAGTGGGGCCATAAAATGCTAATGTCCTCCAATCTGATACAAATGCAGCGCCCATTCAGCCTCTATGAATAATACCAATCAGAAGGGACGGGGAAGCTTTCTGCTTGATCTCAACCCAATAGCTGCATCTCCACTTTTAGGAAGGTGTGGCTGATTGGATGTGTGGTAGTGTGGGGGGGGGGGGGGGTGATAAGATGTAAGCTCATTAGGGCAACAACTGTGCTGCATGTTCGCCTTTTTTTTAAATCCAAAACCTAACGTAACATCGTCTGAACAACCCCCGTGCCTCTGTGTATGTGTCAGTGTGTGTCCTTGTGTGTGTGTGTGTGTTTGTGTGTGTGCGTGTGTGTGCGTGCGTGCATGCGTGTGTGTGTGTGTGTGTGTGTGTGTGTGTGTTGGTGATGTGACTATTAGCAGAGGCTTTATCTATCGGCAACACAAAGAGCTATTCAGGGGCCAGAAAGAGACAACAAAGGGCCAATTTACTGGAACAAAGACATCTCCGTGCTGGAGGCCATGCCCGGCGTGAATCAGCACAGAAACCCACCCATAATAACCCGCCATCACCGGCCTTTTTTACAAACCAATACGTGGTTACGACTCAAGGTAAACTGCCTGGTTTTGTGTTTTGCTTTGAGTGAAGACATGCAAAGCAAGTTTATTGAGAGATCACAATCAGAAGCGGATCTGTTTTACCGTGGCACATTTGCATATACCAAGAATTTGAGTAAGTGGGGTTGGAGCGGTGCGATGAGGAGACAGGCAGGCAGACAGGCAAAACAGTGACAACTGTCACAAAAGTGACAAGAAAAGTAGAAACTGAGAATCAAAGTCGAAAATGCGTGTTCGGGATAACATAGCACGACTACATGAAACGATTGAAGGACTTTGTACAAATTGGTAAATTAGAGGTATCAGATCGATATAAAGTACTAAATAAGTATAAATAAAAAGCCCACAGAATGTTTCTTTACAGATCAAAATGGATATGTATGCTGTCAATGCTATGAATATATTTATATTACGGAATAAATATGGATGGTTAATGTGCATAAATACAATATGAACGAAAGTAGGCCGGGTAGAAGGTATTGTGACACCATTCAGTGCAAAAACATCACTGAAATCACACTTCACGGCCGAGTACCGTACGGACACACGTCTCGAGAGCCTCGGAGGCGGAGGTAAGAGAAAGAACATTTAACCCATTAGAGACATCCAACTCGATAGACAGGTTCATCAGAGTGGGCAGGCCGGTCGATGCCCTCCGCCCTGCCCTCGAAGGACGGACCGAGAGAGAGAGGGAGAGAGAGAGAGAGAGAGAGTGGGCGAGAGAGATGGAGAGAACCTTGAGTAGAAAAAAAAGGAAATGCAGATTACCTGTTGCTATGACGACGCCAGCTGCAGCGTGACAGCCATCCCCTCAGACAGGGGTCTAAATGCTCAAGCTCTACAAATACCATGTAATCCAATATTGCTAGGGATCAGTGGTCCATGTGCATACGATAACTATGGGTGCCTTTATAATTGTGTAACCTGTTGAAATTACACATTTGGTGAAAAAGATGGCTGGCTGTGTTTGTGTGCGGTGCCGTGCTCCTGCCCGTGCCTCCGTGTGCATATGCATACATTTTTCAGTGTTTGTGCCCCGTGAATGCTTCATTACATGCAGTAGCACAGATGAGTGAGATTCAGAATGGAATTCATTCAAGTTGATCCGCACCGAGGTTTTTGACATTTGTATGCAGTATACGTCTCATGTCCCGACGCACACTTCACTGGCTAAAATGTTTTGTTTTGCCAGCGCCGTTTTATTGTTTGTTCTCCTAATTCTGTCGCTGCCATCGGGGTTGTAGGCGCCTGAGAAGGAAAACAAACACTCAGCTAACCTCCGTCTATCCAGTCCAAGGCCCAAGCAGCCTCTGCTAGCCCCCACCCCTCCTGCCGCCCATCATCGGGGACTAGCAGCTGGCAGCCTGCCCCATTTAAACTCCCTCTAGCACTTCAGACCAGCTAATCACAACCAATGATTGCTCAGCACCAGCCGCGGCCACCACACCTGCCCCCTCGCTGGTGGGACCGTCCCATCTGGGACCTTGTGAAGGGGGGGGCTTCTTAGGGTGTCCTATTACAGCTACGGCAAAAGGTGCAGTGGGGGACAAAGGGATAAGGACGCAAAGAAAATAACCGAAAGAATTCAAAACGATTTGCATTAAAAAAAAAAGGGGTTAGGCCCCTCTGAACCAATAGAGCTCCAAAGAAGAACCATATTATGCCGCAGCGAAGAATCACCGTTGTTGTGTTTCTGTTCCCGGGCAAAATTTGCTGCTTCCCAGAGGAGTAGAGAAAGGTCACGAAATTACACATGATTTTGTAATCCAGCGCTCGTCATCAAGCAGTGAATTGAATTGGTATCCGTGTGGGGACAAAAAGCTACGAAGAGAGATAAGTCATCATCGTTAAGCGGGGGCCAGATGGTGGGCTGCTCGTGCCCATCGCTGGGCTGCGCAAACCCCTCTTACCGTCATACATTGGGACACATACAGATGCTACGCAGATCTTTGTCTCCGAGCACGGTGTCAAGGTTTTAACTATATTTCCTCGACGGAATATTAATCTTAATCTGTTATGACCATCATCGTTCTGACCGTGCTCAGGCTGTGGTCTTTAAATCATCTTTTTTCCAGGGAAATAACGTAGATCCCCACTGACTTCTATTTACCCTGCTGGAAATAATTACAATGTTCCTTCTTGTTCTCCAGTAGACACACGGATGGTCGCGGCTGTGAAGCAGGGCAGCGTTTTAGATTGCCGGAGATTTGATTGGATTAGAGGTCTGTGGTATGAAGACTCACCTAGACGTGGGCTGCCACAAAGCACTAAATTTAGCCTCATGCGTAAAGTGACGCTGCAGCCAACGCAGGAACAGCAATTGAGGAATGAAAACGTCCACGTTGTAATACACTCTGCGCTTCCTAGGCAGGCTTTGCTAAATATATACTGCCAACACACAACTCGGAGACATGCTTACTTTTCGTGTGAGACGGACAAGGGTGTTATTATGGGTAATTATGATATTTTCCATGCTGTGTCATTGTTATGAAATGATGGCTCATGGTGTTTATCCTGCTATAATAGGCTGAGTTTATGTATTTTCTAAAATAAAAGTAGTGATTGTCAAACATTCTCATATCGAGGACCTCGTATCAATTTGACATGCGTTAGGCCGCGGACCTCATTTGATCAAAGTTTTTCCCTCGCACCCAAATCTTAGTGTCACGACTGAATACAAACCCCCCATGCCTGTCTATACTATAGTTAGGTAGGGAAAGCACAGAGAACAACAGGGAAACCTTGACCATGAGACTCACGCACACACGCCACACCTCGTATTTCTCATGCTGAGAATCCCAAAACAAGTCAAATTGCCCATCCCCGTTCACAGTTTCCCAGAAGAAAACAAATAAAAACATTTTAGGTGTATTTAATTCCTAATTGAACTAAACAAAATAAAAAGCCCTGCTTTTCCCACACCGTGTCACACATGGCAACTCTTGATGTTGTGGCTGATCTGTGTGTATCTATATATATATCAGATATAATCAGATATACATACTGTATATGATATAAAACAGTTATTGTTGTACATTCTAACATCTTGTGAATTGAATGACGGAGACGTTTAACTATGAATCATTTCGCTGGGGACCCCCTGGGACCATTTGAATGACCCCCATGTAGGTCCCCGGGCCCCACATTGAGAAGCCCTGTTCTAACACCCAGGCCGTCCGTGGCGATTTGGAAAAGCCTTCATGCGAACACTATGGACGTCCGTGTTTAACATGTCCTTCTTTGTAGATGTGACAAGAGATCTGGAAATGCAAAACCACGCAGGACAATGAAAGTATATGGTCCGACATTTATTTATGTTCGCCACACGATGGACGTGAGGCCTGCTGCACTTTATGAATAATGAACAAATGACGTAAACAATGCGGCTCCTTTGCAGCTCCGGGTTGACGCTAGTGATGCAAGACTCGCGAACGATTCGTTAGCAGCGAACCAGTCGTTGAAATGACTCGGCAGCCGGGAGTCACTAGAGCGGGTGTGTCTTCACGGGCTGAAAATGACGAACGGGGACCACATTAGAGTCCACGCCGAAGGGGATATTTGGCATGATTCATATTAAATGTGACCGATTTACACTTGCATTCCACCAAAATCCATTTCTTTGATTCACACATTACATCCCTTTGTGGGAGGGGGGGGGGATGGATATTTCCTGGAGAATTCGGCTACACTGCTTTCCTCACAGCCAAACGGTTCTTGTTCAGAGGCGACCGGCTCTTCTGGCCCTCGTCCACCGTCCACCGGCGCCCCCGCCTCGCGCGCCCTCCCGTGTTTTACCGGCCGGATCGAAACGAACGCGGAGCCGGGAAAACCGAACGGGAGAACCGAATCCCAGAGAAGAGGGACGAATCTCCCCTCGCCAGTTGACGCGCGTGGCAATCACCAAGGGCGGCGCGAGGCGTGACGCGTTAGTGACGTGGGCTCCGCCGGAGGACCTTTAATCCTGTGCCGCAGCGGAGCGGCCGGCAGAGAGAGGAGGGGGCAGCCGCCAACACACCGACACATATATAAACGCACAACCCAGGCAAAACAAAAATAAGCGCTTGTTTTAATTGTCGACTCCGGCCAGACCCCTCCTCTCCTCACGCGGCCCGTTCCCTAAGCCCGGACCGCCGTTAAATGGGTGATTACGGTGGCGGCTTGCTAGCAGCTCACATAAGCACCGCGTTCGAGGACCGAGCCGCCAGAAGCTTCGCCAGCTCCGCTCCGCTGCTCCTGGCCCGGCTGCCCGGCTCGTCCTCCACTGGCACCCGGTCCGCACTGCTGCTGCATCAGCAAACCATGCAGGATGAGCTTGTGGGGCTGAGCACCGAGCAGATAACCCCCGTGTCAGAGGAGAAGAGCCGCAGCAGGTCCGGAAAACGCCCGAACCAGACGGACTACCAGCTGGACTACAGCTGCCTCGACCGCAACAACCAGAACAACCAAAAGAACCAACGTCCCGATTCGTCCGATTTCGATCGCGATTATCTGCGTCCGACGCAGTCCGCCTGTGACCTTCAGCCCAGCCGGAGCATCCATCAGCAGTTCGGTCAGCAGGCTGACTTTAGCTCGGGGGACTCGCCCCCTCCCCAAGGAAAACCCGGTCACCTGCCGCAGAGGAAGCCCTTCGCCCAGCCCGGACCCGAACGGGAAGAAGAGGCTCCGGCCGATGCTGCGACGTCATCGCCCGTTTCCGTGAACCCTAAACAGCAGCTCCAGATGGACTCCCCCATCACCCACCACATCAACAACGGTAATGGCAGCGGCACCGGCATGTTGTCCGGGGGTCTGGCCGCCGCTTTCCCGAACCTCCAAGCCCAAGATCTGCAAAGCGCGAGCGGAGGCTGCTCCTCGCCCCCCTTGCCCGGGTTCGGAACCCCGTGGTCGGTTCAGACGAGCTCCTCGCCACCTCCCTTACCCAACTCAATGAATCCCATACACGCCAACGCGATTAATCAGATGCCCAGTAACGAGTCTGACAACAGCTTCTACCCGGGCATCCCCTCCTCCATCAACCCGGCCTTTTTCCAGAGCTTTTCGCCGGTGTCAGCGAATCCGTGCGCCGCAGGAATCAACGTGCAGGGCTTCACTGGCCCCTTCTCGCCCCAGATCAACGTCCCTCAGCAGCCGCAAAGTCGCAGATCCCCGGTCAGTCCCCAGATGCATCCCCAGCAGGGCGCCTTCCTCCAGCAGAGGAACAACTACAACCACCACCAGGTGAGTTACTGTTCGATTCAGCCATCGCTGTCTAGTAATTGTGTTAAAAATGTGAGGGGTAGTTTGGGGGCCATCTTCTATCAAAATGATGCATAAGGCCTAAACTGCTTACCGTGCAGAGACTGGGCCTACAGCCACAATAGATCCGTTCTTTAAGGCCTAGTTTTCCTTTATTTGAGGCCTACCAAGAGCATATCCTATGGTTGGGCTGAATCTTGTGACACTGCAGATACAAGTGTGTGTGTGTGTGTGTGTGTGTGTGTGTGTGTGTGTGTGTGTGTGTGTGTGTGTGTGTGTGTGTGTGTGTGTGTGTGTGTGTGTGTGTGTGTGTGTGTGTGCGTGCTTGCGCGCGCACACCACAGCCCTCTGAGTCGAAATAATTGTTTTATAATTCATTTGTCATGTTCTTGGAGGGCTGAAGTCACTGTTCTCGGGGTGAAGGAAAGGCGGGGTGAGACGAAAGGAACAAGGCAGCATCACTGAATCTGACTCTTGTTCTCCGCCTGAGGCTGGCACTGGGAGGTGGTCACATGGCACCGGACCATCCCTGTCTTGTGCTTCACTCAGTGGGAATACAAAGGCCTGGTGTCCTTCGTGGGGGCCTATCTGGCTGACATCTTGTGTCTCGTTAATGGCTGTGTGATGTGGGGTGATCAGAAGGCAGAGGTGGATGTGGACGGGGGTGCAACTTGGGTCATCGGCTCGCTGTGCCCAAGCTGTGACAGCAGTGGGGCACAAGATAAGACCAGCAGGACCATAAATACACACAAACACCCATGAGGCTCCCAGGACTCTTCAGGCTCATGTGATAAAACCCCTGTGGGTGTGTGTGTGTGTGTGTGTGTGTGTTTTGCTGTGTGTGTGTGTGTGTGTGTGTGTGTGTGTGTGTGTGTGTGTGTCCGTGTGTCCGTGTGTGTGTCTGTGTGTATGTGTCTGTCTCTCTGGGCGATACAAAATCAAATATCCCAATATTTTTGAATCAGTATTGATAATTTGATGTTATTTCCTTGACGACTATTGGTGCTTTCATCATATATCTACACACACAAGAAATATGACAAACAATCATTAGTAACATGGATATTATATAAAATGGAGAGGGGATGGCGAGGCATGGATTGAAACCATTCTGTGAAGCTCAGAAAATTGCATTACTTTACTGTAATGCAGCCTTAATGACAACATTTAACTATATTGTGATATTACGAAAATCCCAGAGGATATCTAGTCTCATATCACAATATCCATATTATAGCAATACGTGGCCCTGTGTGTGTGTGTGTGTGTGTGTGTGTGTGTGTGTGTGTGTGTGTGTGTGTGTGTGTGTGTGTGTGTGTGTGTGTGTGTGTGTGTGTGTGTGTGTGTGTGTGTGTGTGTGTGTGTGTGTGTATAATGTGTTACTGAGCTGGAATGCAAAATAAGCAGCCCAGTCATCAACCTTTAAATAAAGCCAAAGATACGCTCTAACTCTTTAAAATCAATACAAATTATCAGAATATAGCTTGTCAGCATTCATGTTTGTGTCGAACACCCATCTATGATATGGAAGCGATAGGACTAGATGTGTGGTACGCTTCATAGTAGATGCAAAGCCCAGTCAGAGAGAGTGTATAATGTGCAACAGCGCATGGGATACTTAGTATTAGTCTTAAAGCCCTAAATCTTCTTACCCAACTCACCCACCCTGTTACAGGAGCAGATCAGTGGAAGCAATGGCTGTGAGTGGGGGGTGGACAACAGGGTGATTCGACAGGAGAGAATAACAAAAAATCTCCTAAATAGACTAAAAAGTACTTATGACTGCTTTTTTAACCCCGACTTTCCTCCGATTTGTGTGCAGCCCATGGTGAAGCCGTCTCCCTGGGGCAGTCACCAGGGGAGCGGCTGGGGCTCAGGGGGGATGTCCTGGAGCCGGGACCAGCGCAGGGCGGGAGGCATGGGCATGTCTGGCTCCGTAAGTCACGCCTCGCCCATGAAGAAGCCTTTCTCCAGCAACGTCATCGCCCCTCCCAAGTTCCCACGCTCCGGCGGGTCCCTCGGCCCCAAGTCCTGGATTGAGGAAAACATGTTTCGAACCGATAGTAACAGCAATACTTTGCTCCCATTGCAGGTAGAGTGTGTGTTTTTATTTTTCATATTGTGTCGGCCTGGGAGGAGGGTTGGTTTTAATTGCTGGTGACTGTGGATTTACACAGTCATGTACATGGGTTGCCACGCCAAACTAGTATTTGTGCGGTTGTTAGGAACGAACTGGCAGCAGCGGATTATGGAATCATTTCCTGAATTAGATATTGGATCACAGAGGAGATAGAGTATGAGAGTGCATCCTGACCAAGCTGAGGAGGATGAGGGAAAAGGGAGAGAAACTGACAGACAGACAGACAGATGAGAGAGATTGGGAGAGACAAAAGCTTTCTCTGAGGATTGTAATAACTCTTACTGTTTTGTAATAACAAACATTCTGTAAAAACACAGTCATTCCATAACACTTGGATGTGTTCATACAATGCTGGATAAAAAAGGGTTCGGGGGTTTTTGTCGATGTTTCTCCGCCAAGGGAATATTATTTTGACGGTTATCTCAGACTCACTGCGAACAACGGTCTCATTTGAAGCACATACAGAAAATCAATATAAATTCCTGGGATGGCTCCAAAGATTAGCATTTCAATAAAACAGGAGCGGTCCAAGCGTTTTTCAAGCTGCCGTGTCGAATCCAAAGTGTCCCCGTGCTGAAGTTCAACATCACCTTCATGGGGAGGGACGGTTCGACACAAGATCACTGAGTTTTCCCCAGCTAAAGCATCTGGCAACCAATCTAATCTCTTATTTTGTGCAAAGTTAAGGTCTTTCTGGGGAACAGAGTGGAGGTCGACAGGCTCAGGAGAAAGGTCACATGCAATCCCAAAGAAATTTAACCACGAAAGAAGAATGTCATCTCTGTTTCATTCAAGAATCCCCAAGATATTTTTTCTTCACTTACAAGGAATATAACCACATTTTATTGAACCTCTTTTATAACCTTTTATGATATTATATGATATTTTAACATAGCTTCTTTTGTCGTATCCAAGCCTACAACCACTTTATTCTCTCTTTTTGATTTAATACCGTATTCATAAACAGGCTATTGCAATGAAGTGAATGAAATATTTCACAGTATTTAATAGTGGGAAATGTAGAATGCTATAATTTTGTGTTTCCACCACCGAACAAATATTTTCATATCTTTCAAAATGCATTTAATTCTCCCCAATAATCACCATGCACGGCTTCGGTTAAATTGATTGTTTGAAAAATTCAGTCGGCTAAACATGAATTTATTGTATGTAATTCTGAATTTTAACGGCTGTTATTTTAAATTCTGAATGGAACCATCAATATTACCAAATTATGTATTAAGTGGCATTAGCCAAAAATATCAGTGACACATGCAAAGAGAAGGATTCTTCCTTTTCCAGGAAGCAGGCCCAGCTCGGCGGACTGTTCATTTCCATAAACAGAGCTGGATCCAGAATTCTTAAGATTCCATTTCTTTCCTTCCTTCCTCTCTGTTTAATGTTTCAGAGTCAGTGACAAATTGTTGCTGTGTCATGTTTCCAACAGCACCTAAAGAGATAAAGCACTAAGTCTATGAAGGGGCAGACACGGTACACCTGATGCCGCCTCCGTCTCGGGAAATCTTGAACTGACGTTGTTTCTATTAAAAGCTTTATCTTTCATGCCCCCTCATAAACTGTCAGAGACAAACCATAGCCTGACTCTAGTTATCTGGTATTATCCACTCAGACTTTATTTTCTGGGACAATATTATTTTGGCAGCAACTGTTGCTAGTGGCTCAAAGACATGCTGAACAGTGTGGTCTGCAATCACAAATACTGTATACATCACAATACATGAATGCAGCACAATAGAGGCAACCTGGGTTTGTTGTGTCCAACATACTTCAATGTAGCCTTGCAAGAAAACATAATAAAGTATGAAGTAAATGTCAAGCTAGTAGCTCATGGGCTGGTGTGGCTCATTGAGTTCTCATTGATTTCGCACATACTGTCCTTTTCATTTTCCAAATTTTACCGTTCCACACCAAACTAGAAAAACAACAATTGGCAAACGATGGATAATCACAGAAGTACCGAGCTTTTGCCTTCCTCAAAGACTTAGACTTAAACTAAAGACTTAAAATAATAATAATGATAGTCACCCTTATTTGTATAGCACCTTTCTTTCATACACAACACGCAGCTCAAAGTGCCTTACTTTAACAGAAGGCCATTGAAATGATAATGATAATAACAACAATAATAATGATAATTATACGAGCAAAATGCATTTAATAAAAATAATAACATATTGCAATCAGTTTACATTTTGTCATCATCATCGTCATCATCATCATCATCATCATTACCTCAGGATACTTCCATCTTGCCTCCTTCATAGAAGACCAAATACCAATCAATTGAACTTCATCAATTTAAGCGTAGACATTGGCTGGATTACAATCATTCCTCAGCAAATGATTTTCAATAATTATTATCTCTCTTAAGTCTAGAACTACTCCAAATAAAATAATAGTTTAGGGCCCTTTTCAATGGAAACAATCTATGGAATCTAAGGCAGTTACGATTCTATGTATCTGCATTTATCTGCCTTACTGCTCTCCTAATGGGATCAGAAGCACCATCCAGGCTCTCAGCCTAAATGGAATTCCTGCTTTAGTTTCCATTCTTTGAGTCTGGGAACGGATCCAGAGATCCTGGGGAAGCCGTTGTACAGGCTCTTTACAAACATAACTCTTGTACCCGTAAAGGAAATAAATACGGAAAGAATGTTAATCCCAGCGCGTACTACGCACGCTTCACCTAGAAAGCTTTAGCTTAACACATACTACACTTTCATTGTGTGACCAAAAAAAGAAAGGTCAAGGAATGATGCCTACGTGTCACTTCCTATGTGATGTTGATATGAGGTGTGTTGGTTGGACCTCATTCTCCTCCTCAAACCCCCCTCAGGACCGCACCAGGATGCATGACAGTCTGAACATGCACTCCCTGGAAAGTTCCCTGATCGACATCATTCGAGCGGAGCAGGATCCAATGAAAGGTACGATTCTTTCGCCGTCGCCCTGTCAGAAGGGGGTGGTGGTGGGGGGGTTAAGACTTCACTGAGTCACGTAGAGCCATGTAGAGAAACCCCAGTACACTGTCTGTATATAGCGTTCCCCACATCCATGTTGTTATTCTACCGGACTGGCTTGTTTTCTCCCCGCTGAGAGCTTATTACTTGTGCCACTGGCTACGCCTTGATATGACCTTTCAGCTCTGATCCCGTGGCTACTTAGCCTGGTCAGCACACGGAGCAGGCTGAGGGAGAGGGAGAGAAGTCGGGTGGGGGGTGTTCCTAAATTAGTCTTTTTAAAAAAAAATGTTTTAGTTTTTATATTAACACAGTAGTGTTTATTTTATGACATATTCCATTCTAGTTTATTGATTTCATTTACGGATAAGGGATATAGCTCACGCAAATCCGAAGATTTTTTAAAACACACACGCTCATCGAATTAACAACACAGAGATGGTATTGGGTTTCCGATGGGCTCTTTCACTCTCAGGCAGCCAGGACCAAACAGGGAGTGTAGGGTGACATTGACAGCGCCCGCCCGCACCTCCCGGCCTCAGCTGCTGGATATCAGAGTAGCAGTGTCAAATGACTTCCACTGGCCTCACCATGCTCCACGAGAGCTCGCAGGACCAGAGGCCCCCTTTAACCTACAACCACAAACTGCATTTGATTTAGAGTATGAGGAATAACTGAGAAGAACCAAATTGAACCTCTTCTATCAAAACACATTGCTTAAATTTGTACCGCCGTGAAGGTCTGACTTGTTTATCTTAATGCGTACGAGCTCCGTTATGCATTATCGTCGCCATCTTGATTGAGCATCGAGGCTGTCACTGCATCTGGGACTGGGTGTCGGCCCATTCCCATATCTAGGTTGAGCTTTTTGTCATTCCATCAGGAGCAGATGGAGAGGACATGGGCCAGTGTGCACGGCAGAGAGGGAGCGGGAGCTGGACTAATTTTAGATGTGATCACACTTTCACACACTGTGTGTGACAGCCAGGAGAGCAGAGGAAAGAAAAGGAGGGCTGGGAAGGGTGGATTTTGCCATTTATAGCCTATCCATGGTTAATCTGACAGTGTGCAAAGGCTAGCGGCAAGGCCAACAGGGCCTCATAAACGCGTGTAAGCTGAACTCGACAATGTTAAATGTATTAGAAGATTTGACGAGGATCAAACAAGTTCTGGTTTTAGTAACTGACGGATATGCAACTTCAACATGCGCCAGAAATGTTGTGGAGCTGACATTTCTGCTTTTTCCTCAATAATGTGAATTAAATTATACATCGGATTTGGCTCATGTTTAAAATATACTGAGCTGATGAATAATTAGGTTCTCCCCCAGATGAAACAAGTTTAGTTAAAATAAAATGACCGGAGATTCTTTGCGACAGTTTCGATTTCTCCCGGGATTCATGTGTTGTTTGATGACTCTGTAGCTATTCTTCACATTGATGTTTGTTTGTTTGTTCAGAGGGGGGGAGTTTAGATCTTCCTTGTTGTGAATGTAGTGCTGGGGCGTGGTCGCGAGGTGTGTGTGTGTGTGTGTGTGTGTGTGTGTGTGTGTGTGTGTGTGTGTGTGTGTGTGTGTGTGTGTGTGTGTGTGTGTGTGTGTGTGTGTGTGTGTGTGTGAGAGAGAGAAAGAGTGCCACGTGGCCTTGCAACAGCCTTGCCCTGTCCTCCCCATCTGTTCTGTGTCTCATCCTTATTTGTGCCTGTGTGTGTGTGTGTGTGTTTGTGTGTGTGTGTGTGTGTGTGCACGCGCGCCTGCGTGTGTGTTTCTAACGTCAGGCCGTGTGGGATGCCCTCACCCCGGGGCCGACGGCCTGCTCATGCTCAATGGTAATTATCTCCCTCTGCTGTTCCCTCCATGTCTCCTCCCCCTTCAAGACTCATACAGATAATACACTCGGACAAATCTACTGTATCGGACGAAAATATAAGTGCTATCAATGCTTCCTAGTTATTTTACACATTTTATCTGCAGCGTTCCAATAGGTGTCGTCATACTGCAGAACACTCAGAACGTGAATGTTGGAGCAAATTCGATACATTTTGTCATTGTCCCCATTGTTTAAAAGTCACATGAATAGCTGGAATGTGCCATGACTCGCTTATTTATATAATTCTTCTCTTTAAACAGATAAGGGACTGTCAGTAAATTTGTCATCTGGGCCTATAGGCTTTTCAGAAAAAAATACATTACCCCCCCAAAGGGAACACAGAGAGGTGTTTATTAATACTGGTGACACAAATTAGTCTTAAAATAATCTAGGACGCAAATGTAGGACATAGATGTTTCACAAGAAAATACTTGAGCCTGTTGTCATTTTAGTCTTTTTGTGATCGCCAACCTTTTTAAAGACACCACCGCTAAATGGCACGGGGCAACGTGGCCTCTCTGTACAAGGTTAAACCTATTTTTAGTTGAGTTTAGTTTACCTTCTGAAATCTTCACAACTGAAACTTGTCTGTGCTCTGTTTACACGCAGCCAGGAGTTATGGGAGACGTAGAGGTAAATACTGTTTCTGTGACATGTCTTGTGTTTTTGTGGCTTCTTTCACTGTGGAATGCTTTATGTGCCGCCGACCCGACGGCGGCTTTAGGTCTGGATTCAAACAAACTATGTATCAATTACATTTTTTATTTTCAGGAAGAGAAAATGTCATCGAAAATGTTCAAATATATTGATAATAACCTTTTGTGAACAATTATCATAATAAAAAATAAATAGGAAGCTTTCATGTTTCTGTCCAGACTCGCATGGTATGGCCCTAGGCCTACGTACCTGGAAAGGGACATCTGCTCCGCTATTTGGTTAATAGCTCGGCCCCCACGCCGCCTTCCTTTCCACACCTGCTTTATCTGCTCCTCTATTCAGAGACAAGCATTCATGATTGCGTGTCCGGGACTGGGACCTATAAATACTAGATTGAAACATAATCCTCCCTCTATCTCTTTAAGCTTGTGCATTGTCTCTCCGACTGCTAAGCGTTATTCTCCAATGAAAATGGACACATCGTTTTTTATCATTTGCCGCTACGGTTTTAACACCACTCACCCACAAAGGAGAGACGTGTGATATAATATGACGTGTGTGTGTGTGTGTGTGTGTGTGTGTGTGTGTGTGTACGTGTGTGTGCGTGCGCGCATGTGTGTGTGTGCGCGCGCATGTGTGCGTGTGCGTGTGTGTGTGTCTGTGTGTGTGTGTGTGTGTGTCACCGAAACTTGTATACTTCTGACCTCCATTTTCCTCACCCTGCCAGGACGCTCCTCTCTCTTCCCCATTGACGACAATCTCCTCGAGGACGGCCATGGCAACCAGGGGGTCCCGGGGGTCCTTGGTTCCCCAAACTGCTTTCCCCACCAGAACGGGGAGCGCATCGAGCGCTTCTCCCGCAAGGTGTTTGTGGGCGGCTTGCCCCCAGACATAGATGAAGGTATTTTTAGCCACTTGGGTCCCCTTTTTATTGATATTATTTTGATTGATATCACACGGTCTCACCCCCTTTTCTCCATTTTGTCTCTCCTTCTCTCCTTCTCTCAGATGAGATCACCTCCAGCTTTCGCCGCTTTGGTCACCTGGTGGTGGACTGGCCTCACAAAGCGGAGAGCAAATCCTACTTTCCACCTAAAGGTAGGGGGCCTCCATAACAATGTACATACTGTATACTGTACATTATATATCATTTTAAACACATGTATGCATTTAAGCAGGTCTGAAGCAAGATTTTAAAATAATAGTAAAAAAAAAAAATTCTAAACTAGACAAAATACTACTATGACACAGTACACAAAGAACCATGCCATTTAGTGCAATTCATTGATTTATTTTACCTATTAATGCTTTCTTACCTATAATACTTTTATTCAAAGAGAAAATGATGTCGTCGCCACATCATTCAAGCAGTGTTTGGGAATAGCAGAATGGGTCACATATATACATACATGAATACATGAATGTATCCAGATACTTTGCAAAATGGCTGAATTAATGTAAGCTTCTGTTTCAAGTCACATTTCCAGAGTTTACTGGTGAAACATTTCAGATTTGGAACAGGAAGGGAAGGGAGAGGATGACAGTGACCGCAATGTCATCCTTAAGGCACTTTTGTGCGGCAATGTCCTCTTTGGTTGAGTTTAATGGTCGAGTTTAATGAGTTTGACGGTGGTTGGCCCATAACTTGGGAGAATCACCGCCGTCAGCTGAGTGATTGGAAGTCTTTCGGACAAAATTCCTTCCATCCACTTGGCCTTTTATTTTAAGTTGATCTACTTTGTTGGAGGGTGGTTTGATATGCTGTCCCCTGTCCCTGTGGCCCTGCTAGGCTACGCCTTCCTGCTGTTCCAGGAGGAGAGCTCGGTGCAGGCTCTGATCGAGGCGTGCATGGAGGAGGACGGGAAGCTCTACCTCTGCGTCTCCAGCCCCACCATCAAGGACAAGCCCGTGAGTTTGGTGTCGCCGTCGGCTTTTTTGCGCCGAGAACTCCGTGGAGTTAAACGGTGGTGATTAAATGTTGCACACGTGCTTTTTTTCCAGGTCCAGATTCGCCCGTGGAACCTGAGCGACAGTGATTTTGTGATGGACGGCTCCCAGCCCCTCGATCCACGCAAAACCATCTTTGTGGGGGGAGTGCCTCGCCCACTGAGAGCAAGTACGTGCATCGCGTCTTTTTTTTTTCCAGCTTCTGTTAAATATCTTTGTTTAGCAAGTAGACTTCATTATTATTCCCTGGTTGCTCTACAGTTAAATATTGGAGCCGATGATGGGCTGTATCTTTGATCAGAGTTGGGCCTCGGACATCTGTGATCAACAGCAATTAGTCTGACGGCCTCGCCCCGTTCTGTCCCCCCTCCTCCCCCATCGCACCTCCCGCTGTGTGGCTTCCCGCTCTCCTCCCCTGCTCCTTTCCTTGTCGAATCTTTTCCTCTCATCCCTTTTTTCCTTTCCTCTCCACCCCGATCCTCTCCCTCTCTCTCTCCGTCCAGTCGAGCTGGCCATGATCATGGACCGTCTCTACGGCGGAGTGTGCTACGCGGGAATCGACACCGACCCGGAGCTGAAGTATCCCAAGGGGGCTGGAAGAGTGGCCTTCTCCAATCAGCAGAGCTACATCGCCGCCATCAGCGCCAGATTCGTCCAGCTGCAGCACGGAGACATTGACAAGCGGGTACATACGCTCCCTCTCCTCTCTCGTTAGGTTTTCCTTTTTCTTTTTTTTTTTTTTTTTAAACAAAGGCTTCAGTTCCAGTTAGTTCTCGACAGCAGGTTTTCCAGAGCTCCGTGTCTGCATTGCACCATCAGCATCATCACTAGACGGTAACTGTTTGCCTTGGCGAGGAGAGAGCTCATTAGTGCTGATTGAATTAGCTTCTTTCCCAGACTGCTTTCTTTCTTTCTTTTTCATATTTTCACATCCTTCTTTGTCACATTTTTTGAATCAGACTTTATTTAAATCCAAGTAATATAAAATGCTGAAGTCCATATATAACCTCTTCCTTATACCCGTCACTCTCCGAGTAATTTCATCCGTTCTCATTCCGTATGGCCACGTGTGTGTGTGTGTGTCTGTGTCTGTGTCTGTGTCTGTGTCTGTGTCTGTCTGTCTCTGTGTGCGTGTGCGTGTGGGTGTGTGTGTGTGCGCGCGTGTGTTTTTGTGTGCGTGCGCAGGTGGAGGTGAAGCCCTACGTCCTGGACGACCAGCTGTGTGATGAGTGCCAGGGGGCGCGCTGCGGGGGGAAGTTCGCTCCCTTCTTCTGCGCGAACGTCACCTGCCTGCAGTACTACTGTGAGTTCTGCTGGGCCAACATCCACTCCCGCGCCGGCCGAGAGTTCCACAAGCCGCTGGTGAAGGAGGGCGCCGACCGCCCGCGGCAGATCCACTTCCGCTGGAACTAGAGATGCAACCCAAACCAGAGCGGCACAGTCAGAGGGAAACAAAATGATATACTGGCTAACAAGGAAAAAAAGAGCATCACTCTGCCTCTCACCCTAAGCTATCAGTATAATCTAGTGCATAACACTATACAGTATATACACATATACATATATCGATTTATCTTTTGTAGCAACCAAACACTACAAGCCTCAGTTTTTCACCAACCCCCCCCTCACATCTCAGGCTCTGACAACTCTACAACTCTTTTTGTGGTACTTTCATGTTTTCTAAGAGGAGATTTAAAAAAGAGGTTGATTTTTGTATTTTTTTTTAATTATCATTATTTTTGTATGTGAGATTCGAAGCAGAAATGAGAATGTTATTTGCATGGGGGCAGCTCGTCTGTCTTTCTGTCTGCTGCTAGCCACCCCACAGTGCGTGTAGTGCACGTTTGTTTCTGGGAAAATCTTGATTCGACACCTGCCCCAGGCCATGAACCAAAGGTAGCAAAGTGATAGTGAGCAAATTGAGACATTTCTGCCACTAAGCAAACTCTTATTTTCTAACGTTGCTATTTGCTCTTTCTTTTTTATTCTAGAGTTTGTTGAAAAAGAGCATAGGGTTATTTCTGCGCTCATACTGACCCATAGGAAATTACCTCAAAATACAAAATCTGGTTTGTATTAACTGTATTTAACAATAACGTTTATAATTACAAGCTATATTAGAAGCTTTGCTGCTATATATATATATATATATATATATATATATATATATATATATATGTATATGTGTGTGTGTATATGAAAAGGATATATAGGTATTATATTTAATGCCATTTTCAAATCAGAGTCATCAAAAATTAAATGCAGTCTGCACTCAACCACTTGTGGCCCCAAATGCCATGGAAAAATAGAATGTGAAAGATATGTGCATGATATGTTAATAGGCTTAGCTACACCACTTGCATGCCAGGATAGATGTTGAGGAAGTCACTTTCCCACCACTGAAACTATACGATTCTATGGTGAGTAGCATGACTAACAATAACAGATGCCTAAGAGAGAAAACAAAACAAAAAAAAAAAGAAGACAAAGCTTAATAAGTGAAAAAGCAGCTTATTTAAGTGTGCATGCATCAATGTTTATCCGTCGTTTGATACGTTTACATACTTACGATACAAAAAGAGATCTGGGTTCTACTTGTAGACTAGTGGATGTCACCGTTTTGTGGCACGGTGGCTTGTATGGCATAAAAGAAGAAGAAAAAAAACAAAAAAAACGTCCTGTTCAAAAGCAGAGTGGTGTTCAGTGTGTGTGTGTGCGCGTGTGTGTGTGCGCGCGTGTGTGTGTGTGTGTGTTTGTGTCGTCTTTGTGCCGTGTGACCCTTGTCAACGTGGAATGAGGTTCTAGTTTAGTTCCAAACAGATTATGTAGAAGAGACAAGAAAACATCAAGATACTTTGCCTTGCCCTTCCCATCCCTTCTCTCCGAGCGTTAGAGCGTTTATTCCACCTTACCGCAGCCCTTAGCAAACCAAATTTAAAAGCCACCTAAGACCGGCCGGTGACTTGTCTTCAGTCCCACGCGCCACCGTCACGGTGTTGTCATGGAGACGGTTCACTTTGGTTTATTTACAACCAGTTGAAACAATCAGGCTCTGGCACTGTGTGTTTGTGGCTCCATGAGGCCAGAAAACAACTTCCGGCTCAGTCTTTTTTTATTTTTATTACATTTTTTGTCCTTTTACCGGATGGAAGTTTGTTTGTTTTGAGATGTGGCCCCTTTTAAGAACCTGACATTCAAAGTACTTTATAGGGACAATCTTTCGGTGACCGGCGGACGTTACCGGAGGCCCAACTCCCCGAATCCATATGGCAGTGTACCAGTGTGTGTTCCTTCAGTGTATCCGTAGTGTGATGAGGCTTTTTACGTCGAAACGCCCTGGTGTCTGGTCTGTGCCGTTGCTTGTTTTAGTTGTAATTTGTGTCGTGTTTCAGCACCTAAATGGACAATATTCTATTTATTTATTCCCATATTTGAATGATACTATTATTTCTTGTCGTACCTTTACTGGTCCCTTGCCGTCCCTGCAATCTCAAAAAAAAAATTGAGCGATAATGTTATGCACTACTTTTTCTATATCGCCCTCATTTCTTTGTCTTGCGTGCTTCCCGGTTGAGTTCGATTTTGACGGAGACTCGGTAGAAGTGGCTTACTTTGCTCCAACCCCCCCCCCCCCCATCCCCCCTCCTCCCATAAGAAAGTTTGTTCTTCAACCCAATTTACCTAATTTATAATTTTACAAATGATTCATTTTTATTTTTTATTTTTTCATGATTACTTATTTAAAAAAATGTGGTGTGAAACAATGGTCTTAAGTTATCTATGTTCGTGTGAGTAAAGCAGTGGTCGGATATTTTTCGGTATATTTTAAAAAGAAGTGTATATTTTGAAGACTGGGAGTCTGGTTGAGTCACACAGGGAGCTGCGACCGAAAGCGAATGAATGCTATTATAACTCTCGTTGTCATAAGGCGTAAATGTCCCCGTGGCCCCAGTTCCCACGGCATGGATCACGCAGGAAGAACGTCGTCACCTGTAACACTTGACTCGTGCTGTTCTGTGAGAGTTATTGTACTATTTTCTATGTTGAACACTGTTACTTTGTACTGTACGTGTGTGTCTTTGCTTTTTTGTAAAAATCATATTTATTTCACTATTTTTGTAGACAAATAACTATTTGGTTTGATTGTATTTTTCTATTAAATAGGACTATTATACTGTATGTGTTATGCCCCTCCCTCCCTCCCTCCCTCCCTCCTCACCTCCCTCCCCCGCCCGACACTTTTTATATTTAAAAGTTCTGCAAAATTCTGTTCGAATACAAATATTCATGTCCTTAATTTGAGTTAAAAACCAAAGTTTTTGGGTACGCAATTGGGTTAATTGGTTCTTGTTTTAGCACACGTTACAGGTTTAATTTGAAGGAAGGGTACATTGAAGGTTCTATTATATTCTTGGACGACACTTGAGATTCTCCCCCCGTCGCATCGAGGCCCTGGCTGCCTGTCCTCACGGATGCTCTGAAACTTGAATATAACACATTTTGAAAGGCTGACTAACCTCGAATCTGTGTTGTGACGTGCAATACTGTTTCTAATGTTTGTATAAAAAGTGAGAATTACAGTGTAAACCTTTTTAAATGCAGATTTATTTTTTTCATTGCATATTTTGCAGATTTCTGATCCACAGTGTCATTTTTTACTGTCAGAAAATAAACCCCTTTTTTTCATTGCAACTATTTTTAAATCCAGATATCTTTGTACTGATGTAAATGATTGTAGTTATTTTGGATAGTGTTTTGCTAACAAAAGGAGAGACTTTTTCATGCATATTTCTATTTCATTTCATTTTGTTTTATCCCAAATTTCTATTTCATTTAAGAGTAGCAGAATTCTTAGAATAATTTTTCATATTAAATGTCATTGGTATTATTTTGTATTTTTATGTGGACAAACAGTATATATAATTTTAAGATGCTAATTGCTAATATATTATTTTGAGTTCAATTATTTTTAAAGCTAAATATTTGTAATATTATTGTTAAAGTAACAAATTTCTAAATCAGAGTGTGTGTATAGATTCACAAAAGTGGTTTATGAGGTGTTTGAATTGTAATTATTTCTGAATGGTTCTTTAATATGCAAAATGAATATCATGTTGATTTTTATTTTTGTTGGTTTTGTATTTAAATGGGGTGTTGATTAAAATCCTTTTTTTCTTTCACTTCCTGAATAAAGGCCCATTCTGTTTGGACACAACATGGCTGCTGCTCGTCCTCCTCCATTACTGCCGTAACAAAATCACGTGTTTACGTGTGGCATGCAGTACGCTCAATTTGTGATGGTTAAAAAACCTTAGGGTGACCCCCCATATAGAAAAACAATTCTCTCATATTTAGACGTATAAAGCATACTCAAAATAAACCGTATTGTTTTGGACGGAGAGAAAATGACATCAAATAATAAGGTCAAATTCACTGACTTTCTGTGAACTTTGAAAGGGATAATGGTGAGCGGGCTTGAATAGTAAGATCCTCTGTGACCTAGAATGTTCACATAGTAGTTGGCAGGATGTAGTTCTTACTACACAACACATCTGGCTCCATCTAGGGGCGGATTCTCCGTTGGAATACGGTATAATCCACAATAAACCCTTTGTTAAATGTGAGTCTCGGACAACAGCATATTCGAAGGGTTTAGTCGTTAATATTTTTCATTTTGTTTAAATCTTGTCCGACATATTACTTGTTGTTGAACACAAATGAGGCCAACTTTATAAAACGGGAATGAACAACCGCTTTGCTGCTTCATCCAGGTCAGTGTTGACGATGTAAGTGACCATATTGGTCTCAGTATAGGTGGCTTGGAAGTAGCCCCCTGCAGAAAATGTTTCTCTATGGTGACGTCGCTGCGTAGTAAAGCGTGGGCACGTAGTTGTCCATGTGCTTGTGCAGTACAGACATTGGCATTGTTACTTTAACAGTGAGCATTCGGTCATTGTTTGGTTTTAGAATGCCACAGATGTTTGCCTGCTATGAAGCACTGAGTTGGTTACCCTACAGCTTTGACAGCGGTGGATTTGGACGTTAATGTCGAAGGTTTCTTGTTTCCCCAACCACACGACAGGCAAATATATATGTTTGTCGGCAGCTAAGATTATTTTAACAACTGCTTCCAACAATCCCTCCTCTTGGAGGTTCATGTCAGTCACAGTGTCTGGGACGGATACCTCTGACATAGGGAGAACTTCCGTGTTCTTCGTACATGTGAGATACACAGTGCTGCCCTGGCCCCGGGTCGTGAGGGTCTTTAATGTGTACGATTGGGCAAGTTTCGCTGGTTTAATCCGGTCTTCCCAGAGACTGAGCTTCATTGCCATCGTGTTGTCAGAGATGGAGCTTTCCTGCAATTCCATGTCCTTTCCATTAACTTGCACCATTTCGTTTGCTACCGCCATCTTAAATAATTTTGATATGGATTTCACCAACATGACAAAGACAAAAAACAGACGTGTTTGTAGTGAGTATTGAGAGTAGGACCTCAATTATGAATAATTCTATTCTTTGTAGAAATTAGAGAATACAAGGAAGCCATTTGATGACAATTGATAACGTAGAGTTGTTTGTGGTGGGAGGGCGGCAACGTCCTTCAACGTCAGTTTTGGTTCTGAACTTGGGGTTGTATGTATAAAGATCATCTCAGTTGTTTCCACAGTGGAATAGCCTGTTACGATCACCTCCTAGGAATGGGAGGCTATAAAGCAAACTTAAAATAGAAGTAAACACAACGTGTAATAAAGTAATACCTGTCACTGTGTAATTTCAAATGGTTCTTGTTGCAACTAACTACAATACAGGAAGACTGTAAAAATGAATTTCCGGAATTTCTAGAAATTCTAAAAGTGATGGTTTTTTGGGTTGTTTTTTATAACTCACCCTGGTGCGTGTTGGATTAGTAATAAATTCATAGAGCGAAAAGATGATATAACACCTACCTCATACCTCCTAAGCCTCACAAGTATGAGGCATTGTGCTGGTATGGCAACGTAAAGAAAGATCATGTGTGGTCCTCCTACATAACGTAAACTGTAAGCCTCTCATATAAACGACAAACAATAGGTGTACTTACTTGGATGCTGGGAAACATTTCCCAGCTTGACTGGTGTTTGCTGGCTGGCTGCTGAGAACATGCCATGCATGTCCAAAGAGAAGCCCACACCATGGTAAAATTCTTCAGGGGAAGTTTGGATGGAGAAGTTGAAATAAGGTTTTTGGGTTTCTCTGGCATGTTTTATGCCTGTGATGCTGTGCAAGAAGCCTGCAACAGTGTGTTATGCTGCGCTTTGCTTTATCCAATTGTCTTCTGGTAACACTTTCATTTCATTATTTTCAAACATAATAAAGGTCAATACTAATAAAGCAATACCTGTCACTGTGTAATTTCGTATGGTTTCTTTTACAACTAATTACAATTCAGGAAGACCGTGAACGTCATTCTCTGTGTTCCAAACGCAACACCTACCTCGTGTTTAACGGTGATTATCTCTGTTTTTCTGTGCATATGCACAGTCTGTCAGAGTTTGTGTCTTATATTCACTTAGTTAAAGTCCAATCGAATAGTCTAGTGAGCAGAATTAATATCTGAAGTATTTGGCAGATGGCAGATATAATATCAGGCAGTCGTTGTGCACTGCCATTTTGCACATGCACACCATGCATGCTTGTCTGTGACCAATCAGAGGTCTGTAGTGCTATCACTGTTGCGGATACGAGAAACGTAGCATTTTTTACTAACTTCTCCTGAAAAAATGGACCGATCAAAATTGAATCAAAATTGGAGGACAGCATGTTGGAACTGTCCCAAATCCAAATTTTATTCGTCATGTCCGTGGGTACCTCTGTTCCCTGATATCCACACACTACCAACGTTTCATGAACAAAAACAATAGGGGTCTTGGCCCCTTCGAGGACTGGACTAATAACAATAAATATAGCTGCTGGCAGCAATACACATGGTCCAGGTTAGTTGCATGACTCACAAACTACAGTTTTCAGAGTTCCCCTGCAAGGCAGCATCACTTCTTATAGAGCTGAATTACAATTTTCCGAGTTCCAATGGAACGCAGCATCAGTTCAAACAAATTTTCAAAGTTCTGTGTCGTCTCGGCCCTGCACAAATCCTGCGTGAAGCAACCAATACACAGCAATGAGGTCTACAGCGCGCACCTCGCCCCATGCGAAAGCCCTCCCAGAGCCACAACCTGCACATACTGTATACAACAAATTGGATGACGATGTCACAAAGCTCCCCGCTCCACAAACTCATCCCGCTACGCCCACATTCTGTTACTTCCGGTTAATTTGCAAAGGCTTTTCATTAATTCCTGCTCCAAATATAGATCGATGTGGATCACACTTCATTCGTGTCCATGGATTCGGCGGTTGCTGTGCACCCGACACGGGAAAAATGCAAAGGAGAAAAATAATAAAAATCCGAACAAAAACAATAGCTGGACCCGTAATAATAATAATAATAATAATAACAACAACAACAATAATAATAATAATAATAATAATAATAATAATAATAATAATAATAATAATAATAATAATAATAATAAACAGCTGCAGGCAAAAATACTATTTTTCGAGTTCCCATGGAACGTAGCATCAGTTTGTGCTGTGACTCAGCATTACTACTTAGGAATTATCTTTTGGAGGTTTTTGAAGATTTTCTTTATTGATACATAAAATTACATGGATTCAGCTTGATCTTTGCCTGAATTTTGCGTAATGGATGAAATCGTAAATTAGATGTACATTATACAAACATAAACACTGGATGACAACATGCATTGAAAAACAGTTAATTAGGTCCAGGAAAACTGGAACTACAACTGAGAAGAAGACAATCTTTAATCGTCATACAGCACACCACACTACAACCCATGCACATGCTTTGGATGGTGGCCGGTGAAATGAGGCCTCTGCGTTTAACCCATCCTGGCTTGTCCTTCGTCCGGGGGCACAGCCAGGAGCAGTGGGCAACAATCGTGGACGCGCCCGGGGACCTGGTGATGAGTGTCCATCGCTGGTCAGACGATGATGTGTGCATGTTTTTGGTGGGGGTCCTTACTGATAGGCTGATAGACGTTAGGTGGAGGAAACCCCATGTGAGCACGGGGAGAACATGCAAACTCCACACAGAAAGGCTCCTATTTGGGAGATAACCTGCCCGGAGCACGGTGCCAACAGCTCCCCAGGATGGGATCGAACCCAGGACTTCTTGCTGTGAGGCAAGGTTGGCCTCTTCCTGTCAGTTATGGCAGTAAATGAGGGACGAAAGGAGAGGAATGCAACCAGGAGGGTGCTGGGGTGCACTTGAAGCAGGTGTGGTGGTGTGTGCGTGTGTGATGGGACTGCCTGTATGTGTGTGTGTGTGTGTGTGTGTGTGTGTGTGTGTAAGATGTCCACCGGTGACTGTACATGATTTATCCCCATTGGTACCGGTGTATAAGGTCGGTATTATTTTGCGGCGCCTTCAAGCAGCTGAAAGGGCCCTGTAGACACCCTACGGCTGCAGGAAAGCCCCGAGTACCCTGCCCTGCGGCCACAGAAGACCCCAGGCCCCAAGCCCCGAGGAGCATGACCCAGTCCCAGGGAGCATGAGGAGAACCCGCACCCCAGGGGCGCACACATACAACCAACCCCCAGGTGCAGACATAAGACGCAGCCACAGGCACAGAACCTGGGCCGCGGGGGCAAGGCACTGAACACAGGCCCGGATCCTGGCAAAAGAGACCGACACCTCGCTTGAGCCGGCGGGCTGGCAGGACCCCCATACCCACCTAAGCTCCACGCAAGGGGGAGGCCCGCCCCACCGCAGCCGACCAGATGCCCCACCCGGCATGAGTGCCAAGTGCCCATACACGCGTGTGCTCAGTGTGCTCAGCTCTTTGGCCTTCCTCTTTTCCTCTTGCCTGGCAGCTCCATCCTCAGCATCCTTCTCCCAATGTAACTCTCATCTCTCCTACACACGTGTCCAAACCATCTTAATCTGGCCTCTCTCACTTTTCCATCAAACTGTCCAACCTGAGCTGTCCCTCTAATGTACTCATTCTTAATCCTGTTCATCCTTGTCATCACCAATGAAAATCTTAACATCCTCAACTCTGCCACCTCCAGTTCAGCCACCTGCCTTATTGTCAGTGCCACCACCTCTAAACCGTACAACATAGCTGGTTTCACTACCTTCCTGTAGACCTACCCTTCACTCTTGCTGGAACTCTTCTCCACCCACTCCACCCTGCCTGTACTCTCTTCTTCACCTCTCTCCCGCAGACTCCGCCGCTTTGGATGGTCGACCCGAGGTACTTGAACTCATCCGCCTTCTCCACCTCCACTCCTTGCATTCTCAGCTTTTCACCGCCCTCCCTCCCATTCAGGCACACGTATTCTGTCTTACTCCTGCTGACTTTCATTCCTCTTCTCTCGTATGCATGCCTCCACTTCTCCAGGCTCTCCTCAACCTGCTCCCTACTCTCACTACAGATCACAATGTCATCCGCGAACATCATAGTCCACGGAAACTCCTGCCTACTAATAACCATATCACGGCTTCTATTTTTCCGACGCCTCGCTGGATTTTGAACGCATTACTCACTCGTAAAGTGAAGTGAAGTCATACGTGAAGTATGACTAGCTTGTGACATAGCGGTTTAAACGAGACGTCACCGTGTTCATAACTTCTGTCATTCTTCTGTTTCAAATAGTTTTAGCTTAAACAATTCAGAGATTTTTTCCCCCGAGCAATTACAATAGCCTTTATTTGTGTAGCACCTTTCATACACAACATGTAGCTCCAAGTGCTTAACATTAAAAGAAGGCCGTCAGATAGTGATAAATATTTAAAATAAAATAATTAAAACAATGAAATAAATTAAGAACAGGGTAAGAATATGCATTCCTCAGCGAATTATCTTGGATTTTACTACTCTGAAACCCAAAATACACAAAACTGAGAGTGCAAAAAAAGAAATCAGAATTCAGGATTCCTTTGGCTGAAAATAAATCCATGAATCATCCACAAATAAAAAGAAATAGCACATTGATACGATAACGTTACTGTTTTATTTTGGTGGACTTACTGTGACATGTAGATGGGAAAAACGATTGGACTGACATTTGATGTGGATGGATATGACAGTGGAAGCAAGGGGTGCGTGGTGTTTCAGTAGGCATCATAAAGCATCACATACCTGTCATTCTACCTTTTATCTGCCTAATGGCTGTTTCCAATCACAGCAGGCTTGGCTTGACTTCGACTCTTTGTCATTCGGGGATGGTTGTACAGCCCAGTCGATACCCCCTTACATGGAATGGATTCTTTATACATCTGGTACCTGGTCTGCGTTTGAGTCAGCCCAGGAGGAGGAGTGGATGAGGGAAGGAGGGAAGGAGGGAAGGAGGGACGGAGGGACGGAGGGCTGGATGGAGGCTGCTGCTGATCGACCAGACTGTCAGCAGCACAGCAGCTGGGTCCTGGACACAGATGTTTGAGAGCTCACTGTGTTCCGGACGAAGACCAAGAGCATGTTGACCAGGGATCTAAAGGACTCACAGAGGAGACGGACGAGGATTTAGACCAGATTTTAGGTAAGATATTCCCAGGGGCGTGGTGACAACATCTCTGTGTGTCAAGTATCTGCTGAGTCTTCACACTTCTGGCTCAGTTATGAGCATGTCACTTTTTAAATTCAACCACTGCCTTTGTATTGCCATTTTTACTAGTTGTTTACGATTTATCCAACAAATTCATTGCCACTGTTTGTGCATTTGTTATCTATTTACTCTGTTTCCAAGCAAGGGAGTAGATCTGATCTTAGTGTCTGTGAATCTATTTGTCTTCATATTTGACTTCATGTGCATTATTTTATTTTATAAGATATATAGCAATATAGCAACATAGTTATATAAACTTTACCATGATAAGTAATAAGTAATTGGACATGAATGCTTTCAGTAAAAGCCACAATGTTAAAATTCAGTCTTCAGCTCCAGAATCAGCCTTGTCCTATTTGAGACTTTAAGACAAATCCCCTCAAATTAGAGTAATCAATAACATGAATGGAATCTTTTTTTCCTGTTGGAGTCACACTCTAAATATTTAATTTGATTTCAGCATTTACACTGAAAATGATAACTAGACTGAATCTTCATCGCAATATCCAAACAAATGCTCCGAGACGGGCATAAGTGTGCATGCATGTGCATGCATATGGGTCTATGTGCTGAAATATGGAGACAATTCTTTAATGGTAATCATTTAGCAATGTTGACATAATTTCTGCAGAGCGGAAATCACGGGCGGGGTTTCTTTCTCGCTGAGTCTCATATCGGCTCTCTGGCCAGTTCATTTCCCCCAAATCCAAAACATGTTACACCATGAGATCTTGTGTTTTTTAAACGCCCCATTAATACTGGACAGAGAGCGCTGTCTGCCTTGCCCTGTCCGATTGGCACACACACACACACACACACACACACACACACACACACACACGAGTGTGCGCATGCACACATGCACACACACACACACACACACACACACACACACACACACACACACACACACACACACACACACACACACACACACACAGACACACACACATACCTGTCTGTGGATTTCTATATCCACTATATATTTGAATTTTGTAAAGATAATTGTAACACAATGCAATGAATTCACAATGTAAATCAAAATTATTTTGTAATGTAAAGGACTGTTTACGTAACTGGCATCTAGCAGATGCTCAAGCAAAATGTGAAATCAACTATATTTGCTACAAAATTAATTGTTTATTGTTAATAATCGACAAGGTCCCACACATGTAAGCACGTATTCCTATGTCATGATTCACAGACAACGAGCAGATGTGCAAAGACAGAAAAGTCAACACTCCCCAAATCACACCCACGTAAGCACGGTGGGATACAAAGATGCAAATCGTAAATCAAAGCGTATTTATTGACCCTGTGAGAAGTCAGTGCAGTGCAGTCTGTGTGTTATCAGTATATATGGAGATTTCTTAATAAAAAATATGATATATTCTAATACATTGTTTGTTATCTGGACACCATTGGTCTTTGAGCTTACAAGCCCCGCCTCTCCAAATATTTACATAATTTCCGTTGTGGCAAACAGACACTAAATAGCAAAAACTGTGTCAACATGATTGTGTAATTGTGCAATTTTACTAAAAACAAAACGGAAAAAGATTCAATATAAAAATAAAAGCCCATTTTGGACATAGCATCCATTAATAATAAGATTCCCCAGGCACGTTTGTGTTGAATATGATGTCACAGCTTTGGAATGCCTTAGCAAGAAAGACTTGGAACAGATGCAGAGGTTTTATTTGGACTCTTGACATGCAACGCTGTGGTGCTTTACACCAACGGAGAACATGTGTGAGAGACAATCAAAAAATCCTTGCTTCTTATGACATGTGTTAAACCATATCTGGCCTAGATGTGGGCTGTATAATGTGATCCTTGTTCTTCATATTTAATTGCCCCGCTGATGATTCTGACTATTGTTTCTCTGCACAGGGCTTGGTTCTCCATTAACTCTTCTGATCAGATATCTTGAACAAAAACATAAAGAAAATGACTTGAGATGGACGTTGTCTTGTCATTCCAGAGACGTTCCTTTACTTGCCTTTGAAGCTGGTTTCCATTTCCTTCCTTTGTAGCCCTGAGGATGTGGGCATTAATGGGAGCGCTGTGCTTATGCCATTGCGTCTTTGGGCAGCTGTTGGAGGCGAAGGTGAAAGCAGCTCCGCCCCATCTGATCTGCAGCGTCCCGGGGCCGCCGGGTGCCTCGGGCAAACCGGGTCCCAGCGGGCCGCCCGGGGCTGATGGGAACGTGGGGATCCCGGGACGTGATGGAAGGGACGGCAGGAAAGGGGAAAAGGGAGAAAAAGCAGAAACAGGTACAAAATAAATATTCAATGTTACTTCATCTCTCACATGAAGGATTTTGAGTCACCATGTGGATTTTGATCAGCCTCAACCCAGAGGTCCGACTGTGGAATCACACGGATCAGCGCATGGCTGGAACAAAAACACGGCAGGACATTGACTTTCTGAACCTGGAATTTTCCCCCTATGCTAAAGAGTCTGTCTTCCTTATAACCAGCATGCTGTGTTCATAGATGCCATGTACTTTTAGGGTGTCAGAGTCTTGCATCCAAACCCTCAGTCTTATCCAGGTTTGGATCATCTCAAGGTTACTCATCTTACTTTTTTAAGATGCTAAGAAGGAAAACATTCCCCATGCCGGCAAAGCTGCCATAAAGGTGCTGAAATGTTTGGACAAGTTCATAATCAATGCCTTTTTGTACTTGACCAAGAAATGTTTTTTATCTGTCTGTTCAGTGATCCAAATGATGAACCACTGGTTTTTATCAAGCAGGGAAACAGGAATTCAGACACACCTTTAAATCATCCAAGCGCAAAATAGATGATCCTTCAACAGACACTAAGCTTGCAGAAACATGCATCGGTTCAGCGTCTCTAAGTGGAGGATACTCATTGTTTGGTTGACGCAAATAGTTCACTTTACTGTCACTTTAACTTTTACCATGTAATGCTGTCCAAAACAAATTTGCTCCACAAGGAATAAATTACCTTGTGCCAAAAGTTCTGTTTTTGTTTCTAATCCATGTGTTTTAAAAACAGATTGACCAAGAAACAATTTAACCTCTGTTGTTAGTCTGATAAATTCCCCTGGATTTATCTTTCAGGGATAAAGGGGAAGGTCGGCCCAAGGGGTAAAATTGGAGAGCGGGGAGACCGTGGCCCCAGAGGGAAACATGGGCCCTCAGGAGAAACGGGAGACGTGGGCCCAGCAGGTCACGTGGGACGACATGGAGAGAAGGGTGACAAGGGAGGGCGAGGGCCCCGTGGAAGTGCAGGAATCTGCAGGTGTGGCAGCCTGGTGCCTAAAGCGGCCTTCTCTGTTGGAATCACCAGCAGCTACCCGCCCGAAAATGTCCCCATAAAGTTCGACAAGGTCCTGTTCAACGAGGGTGGACACTATAACCCCCAAACAGGGAAGTTCATCTGCGCGTACCCAGGTGTCTATTACTTCTCCTATGACATTACGTTGGCCAACAAGCACCTGGCTATTGGGCTTGTACAGAACGGCCAGTTCCGAGTCAAAACCTTTGACGCCAACACAGGGAACCATGACGTTGCGTCCGGATCCACCGTCATGTTTCTGAGCCCTGAAGATGAGGTGTGGATGGAGATATTCTACAAGGACCAGAATGGCTTGTTCTCTGACCCGGGCTGGGCTGACAGCCTCTTCTCGGGCTTCCTCCTCTACGCCGACACCGACTACCTGGACACACTAGCCGAGGATTACGCATAAGCACTCTGGGAAAGATGATTATTGTCGGACTATTGCATTTAAATTGTATTTTTATACCAAGGTTGAATATATTCTAGTTTTGAAAATATATAACTATTTATCACATTAAATATATCTCTCTTGTTACATGTATGTGTTTGTGTTTGCGGGCGGGGTGTCATTTAGTTGTTGGCCGTGGAAACAGGCTCTTCCAAATGAAAAACCATAGAATTGTCAGTGTGGGGTGGATTCAACTCAGGGAACATGAAACTGCAACAGGTGTTTTTCCTCCAACATCCGCGCTTACATCTTTGATGGAAGACGGGCACTTATCTCCAAAGTATGCCCCCTTCCCCTGATGGATTGATTTGTTGTCTTTTTTTTCTTTTCTTCTTGGTCACTGGAGGTAGTGAGGAACGTTTTCTCCCGGGGGCTGTTATTTTTTCTTTAATGAAGGTTCGTCTATGTTGACAATTTACTCTGACTGTTTCCAAGCTACGCATGCTTACTGGGAAGGGCAGACCCCTTCACCAACAATGGAAATATGTGGAGCACATAAATAATGTGACTATATTGAATGGCTGCCAGCTATTTAAAAAACCCCAAACTATAATAGTAATCAGTCATTATGGCAGGTTAAGGACCAATTTTATCTTCGTATGTGAGGAAAAAAACCCCACAAAAAACCCTTTCCCAGACCGGAACCGCACTTTTTTTTTGAGCCTTCGCGGATTCCGTAGCAGGCGACTCTATGACGTAACTACCAATGGTGATGGACAGCCTCTGGCGCGAATGGGAAAGCGTGGCCCCGTGGCTTGCAAACGATGCGTTCGGCTTCATGGACGCCCCCGTTTTCAAGGTGGGTGGAGAAGTTGTTTACCGCGTAACCAGGCAGCGGTAGCGGTAAGAGCGTGTTGGCGTGGGCAGTGGAGAAAACCAAAACGGCGCCTATTGTGAAAGGCGTGCCGAGTTTTTGGGCCGCTGTACCGGTTTGAATTACAACCGCCGCCAGGAAACAAAGGGACTTTGCGGCCCGTAATTATGTTGTGAAGGATAGCCATTAGCTGTCATATCAATTAAACTGTGTCTTTACAGAGGAACCTCTTTGTTGCGGGAAGGGACGCCTTAGCCTGGTGGAACCCTAGATGCAGAGCTTTGGGAAGGGTTCTGTATCAGCATCATGACCTCCACAAGGTAGATACTCTCAATGGATTTACTTTTCCCAAACCACCACAATAACCGTACCTACCGCACTGAAGTACGGTTTGCTAATACTATTCTAAATACCCCCACCTACGCCACTGCTACCCCACTTTTACAACTGTTACATATTTTTCCACCACTGTTTAGATTTTTCATGTACTATACGTGCACAATACATCATTTCTTGCCGTCGCGTTTATTGAAACAGGTTTAGAATTTTTGAAACAGACGTTTACTGCTTTATTGTTTACTGTTTATTTCTAGGTCCACTGTTTATTGTTTTATTTCTACAAATAACTTTTAAATGTTTTCTTATAGGGCCACTTTTCTTTCCTGTTTTTATTTTTATTACTTTACTTTGATTGTCTTGTTTGATTTGATGTGAGCTGCTGTAACACTGCTTGCAATTTTCCTCCGGGGATGAATAAAGTATCTATCTATCTATCTATCTGTCTATCTATCTATCTATCTATCTATCTGTCTGTCTGTCTGTCTGTCCAGTGCTTTGGGAGGAAAACTACGTCGAAAACAACGTGCCTTCCAAGAAACATTGGGGAAAATAAAAAATGAAGGGGACACTCAGGTAATGTTGATCAGTGTCACAGCGAAGATGATATATTGCGTATATCAAACTGCATTAAAGCAGAAAGGTTTACTGCTCCGATTGGTGTATTGTCGGCCTAAATAGCAGGTTTGCTCATACCCAGTGAGACATCCACCTCGACAAGTCTCAACAAGACTTAAGACTTTTTCACTTTATGAATGCACAAAGCTAAGGGCACAAGTCACGTGTGTCAATATATAGAGCTGCTGACAAGGCAGCTAACGTAAACATTGTAATGTATCCTGTAGGCTCTGGTGCCAAATCCTGAGGTGCGTGATAAGAACGGACAAAATACGATGCAGGTTTGTGCTTGCTTTCCTGTGGCGTCTCTTCATTGCAACCTAATTTGTTAGCCGCAGTAGATTAGAATGATGTTATGGGAGACATGATTTCTCTGTATCAAAGCCTGCCCTTGTCTCAATTTACACTGCCAAAAGTGATGTCCAGACGGTCTGCTGCTTCTTGTTTTGGAGACACTACGACTGCCTCCATACTGAAAGCTTTCTCTTGTACCCTCTTCTTGACATTCTTCCCCTTTATTGTACCTATATTTAATAACCGTGTGGGTGTACCCTGTTTGCAGCAATTCGTTGCTCAGCACTGTGTTAAAAGCATTTTTTTCTTTTTCCCTGCCAGGAGCTGACAGCTGCTGACGAAGATGCTGGAGAGACGCTGAAACGCCGGCTAAATGCTGACAGAGCGAGGCGGAGGAAAAAGGTTCCCTGAAGCCCAAACACTTTTCTTTCCCATTCTGGCATATAACAGAATTAATGAAGTTATTTGGTGTGTTTTCTTTCTCCTATATATCTTAGCTGTTTGAGGAGTACTCTGCCCTGGAGTCCCGTAAGAGCCAAGTGGTGGATGAGGTATCAGAAGAGAAACACATGGAGCCAGTGGTGATCTTGAGACCCCCGCCCGGTTCTCAGAGAGGTGGGCCCACACACATGTCGTTCCTACTATTTGTGAGCAACGTACATTTTTATTACTACCAGGGCTAGGAAGAATTTTATTACCTTTGACTGCTTTTACTACAGCCTGTAGAAGAAGAAGAAGAGAACAATCTTTAATCGTCACACAGCACACCACACTACAACACATGCACGCACACACACACACACACACGCACATGCTTTGGATGGTGGCAGGTGAAATGAGGCCTCTGCGTTTAACCCATCCTGGCTTGTCCTTCCTCCGGGGGCACAGCCAGGAGCAGTGGGCAACAATCGTGGACGCGCCCGGGGACCTGGTGATGAGTGTCCATCACTGGTCAGACGATGATGTGTGCATGTTTTTGGTGGGGGTCCTCACTGACGTTAGGCGGGGGAAACCCCATGTGAGCACGGGGAGAACATGCAAACTCCACACAGAAAGGCTCCTATTTTGGGAGATAACCCGTCGGAGCACTGTGCCAACAGCGCCCCAGGCGGGAATCGAACCCAATCGAAGCTCAACGCTCTAGTGTGACCTGCCCAGTTATTACAACTCTACCCGGCAGATAACTCTATTCCAATTATCATGTAATTTCCTTGCCAAAGTCTAAGCTCTAATTTGTATACAACCGTTTTTCTTGCACACGCTATCTAGCTACGGTACTGGTGTTGTTGATGTGACGCTGCAGCACGCCTTGTGATCGCAGGGGAAACATTGAATAGAAATGTAAAAGCTGCTTATTGACGATGCTTTGCCGTCTAGGTCTTCCCCCTCAGGAGCCCATGTCCACCAGCTCTAGTTATTCAGAGAGACCCCCGCTGTCCCCAAGTCAGAGCACCTCGGACCGGCAGACCGCCAGCCGTGCAGAAACCTTCATGAGGCAGCGCATGGAAGGGATGCTGAAAGCGGCCCGGGTAAGAAGCCAGAGCTGAGTCTGTCTCTGTACAACCGTGCTTTTCTCCCCGAACATTTCCTTTGTGTTCAGAATCAGAATCGCGATGACTATTTTGCCAGGCACATTTATATGTACTAGGAATTTGTTATGGTGATTATTGGCGACATTAGCATAAAAAAAAACAGAGAATAAATCAATAGAATATTCTATTTTAATTATAATAATTAATATAATAATGAAATTGAACAAAAGTAAGAAATAGTAAAAAAAAAGATATGACTAAAAATATATAATAAAAGTAGCCGGAAAAAAAGGAAAACACCTTTAGTCGGATATATAAATAATAAATAAATAAATAAATAAATAAATAAATAAATAAACAAACATTCAATGCGATCATATATACAGGATAAGTTATTGAAATAACATATAAAGAATAATCAGTTTGAGATTCTATTAAAAGCTGCAGGTGTTTTACATCTACTAGTTTTTGTCACAAATCCTGTTTTTTTTTCTCTTTGGAACAAGCTGAAGACTATATTTACAATGGATGGGTTTTGTTTCAGACTAAAGCTGAGAGTCTCCTGCAGCAGGAAGCCTCCATTGAGTCAGCCAGCCGCCTGCAGAGCCTCAGAGACAGAGAAATGATCACAAGGTTTGACAGAGAGGTGAGTACACGGTGACTGTAGAGGGCTTTTTAGTATTGAGGCTCATCTAATGCAGTGCGATTGTATAAACAGGTTGATCAGGAGCGTGCAGGAAGACATGATGTCCCTCTGGCACTCAGCACCAGGGTCAGATTTCGAGAGACAACAACACGTGTAAGACTAAAGACAAGGATGAGAATGAGAGCTCCCCCTAATGCAGGCAGACACATTAAACATGTTTTTTTTTTTTTTAATAATTGCAAATATAGGGGGAGAAAGGTGTGCCGACTACCGAAGAGGCCTACAATTTCTTCACGTTTAACTTTGACCCCGACCCTCAAGATGGAGCCAATGCAGAAAGGAAGAAAAAAAAGTCTGGCGAGGGCACAGCGGAAGGGGAGGGGGAGGAAGAGGAGCAGGATGAATCTGAGGAAGACAAAGAAGGTGATAGCGGGGGAGAGACCAAAGAGCAAGTAAGAGACTCTTTAATCTTTTAGGACGTAGAAATCTGCGAAATAAAGTCAGGTGATGATATCGTCCTCGCCTCATCGTACATGCTCACAGTCTTAAATATTCTATAACTTGTAATTGTGGATCCACCCAAATTACAGCAATTAAAAATATTTAATTATGAATTGCATGCAGGGAGATGTATCAGACTGTGAACTTTTGGACAAATGTCCATTTTAAGGCACCGTATTCTTGATTAATATACTTAACCTTGGTCGTTTTGCTGTTTGATTTAGCCTCCAGTAAGTGTGTGACACTCCACACAATTCCTGTGCCAGCGAACTGTCATGTATCACAACAAAGTAAATTAAAACATGTTTTTTTTTTGTTTGGTGTATTTCTTAGAGTGAAGAAGCTCCACTTGTGCAAGACGAAGAGGAGGGTCTATTCTTTATTGAACGCTCGTCTCAGGACTTCCTGGAAGTGAGGAGGACAGAGTATGTGGGATACCAAAAACGTATTGAGCGTGACACCAAGCTTCTCTTTAGACCGAGCTTTCTAACAGGTATTGTGTTGTTTATCATGGCCAGAACAACTGCACTGCATATCAACCAACAATGTAACAGCATTCACAAACGTTAAGTGGTAACCAGTTGTGTTGTTGTGTTCTTTAGGGTTAGTCTACAGCAGTACAGTATTAAGATAATATAGTCACCATGTTTTGGTACAGTGCCAACCTCCAGGAAGTTGCCCGAGAACATGCAGCCACGTTACATGGAGGAGGAGGGGCTGTACGTAGGCGAGAGACCCCCCGTTTCCCTGACTAACGCGAACATTCTCGAGAACCGCATCTTGAGACAGGAGGAGGTAACGTCCATACACCTTCCGAGCACTGTGACGTGTTCCCCCAACTGGAGGAGGAGCTTATTTGTTTGTCGATATGTATGTTTGTTTAAGGGGAAGAAATGGTTTGGAGATGATGGCAGGATCATGGCCCTGCCTGATCCCATCAAGGAATCCTCCACGAGGCCTCCTCTCTTCCTCATGGAGGAGGACCTGGACTTAGCTCTGCAGACTCTATACCGGAAGGTGAGACTTGCATGCTCTGCATTTCATGCTCCAATTAACACATCTGACGAGAAATCACATCCATTCAAAGTGTTGGTTTTAGTGTTTTAGTGCTCTTTACAACTGTAGCTAAAATTCAGCAGTTAGTTCTGTTGCTTCTAGTTTCCTATTTTTTAGTATTTTTTTCATTAATCCAGCAAAGTAATGTGGACTACAGATTTTTAATATAAATCTAACAGATCCACTGACATTTATCAGGTAAGAAGCTATATAAATATACAAATAAATTGATAGTTTGGTAACGTCTAAAGACTACAAAGTGACAGAGACTAGACCGCACACTGGATACAGTCCAACTGGACATTCTCAATTGGAATCTGTACATTTATCGTAAATAATATGATGATGTCATAAAGCTTCTTACTGTAAATCTTATCGCGTTCATTTAAGAACGAGACGTGTGATGTGTCAGTTTACCGAGACCAACTGAATATTACAGGTTAAATTTGTGTGTTTTTTTCTCTAATATCTGCTCCGTTTGAAGAAAGATTTTGGAATAAACGTAAACCATGAGGTCTTTGTGACAGCACGGTTCAAACAAAACATAAACCGTGTTCCTTTGTTATGCCGAAGTTAGTGATTCGGATAGTTTAGGCCCCCTGCTATGGACCCCTGGCAATAATAATAATAATAATAATAATATATACAAAAAATACTAAACTTTAAGATTAAAGCCAAGTTTAAAAGAGGGCGCTGCTGAAGTGTATCACAGATTGGAGAGTGTGTGCCGCATTGCCCAAATAATCTTTATTGCCATGACATAAGTTTCCATGGCATCATTTTAAACTGTGAAAAGAAGGCACAGCTGTGGGGATGTTGACTGCATTCTAGCTCAAATTGCTCTTATTAATCTCATTGCTGCCATGCATGAGATAACAGCAGTTCCTAATAGTGTGATTAATCTTATTTACAGAGTCACGCTGGCCTGCTTAGGCACACATACTTAGATTCACATTCTAAGCATTTGAGAAAAACAGGAACTCCATTTATTTACTTTTTTGGTTTTGTTTAACCTCTGCTGTCAGCATGCTGGGCATACAACACAGAGTATTTGTATGCCATTGCATCTAGGACAGAGTTAGTCTGCAAGTGGAGTTCAACTTCTCAATCTGCAATGCAACTCTTTATTCGTTCTTTAATCATCAAGTACTGCTGCAATAACTCTGTCCTGTGGACGACTTGTAGGATGACAAGAGCACAGCTTTTTGTTACACAGAACCGCCACCAATCCCTCTCTTTGGAGAACGATCTTACCATGTTTTGGTCTTTAAACAACTAATCACTACTCCAAGAGGGGGAGAATCACCTGGGTGAGACAAATAAACAAAGAACCAAACAACAACACGTACATGGAAAAACATAAACATAGAAATGTCGGACACATGTATCGACAAAACAGATTTAATTAAGTCCAGGAAAGATGGAACAACAATTTGCATGTAGCCTCTTCCTTTCACGTATGCGTGCGTGAGTATGTCTGTGTGTGTGCGCGTGTGAAGTGTCCACCGGTGAGTGTACGGGACTTGTCCCAATTGGTTTTGGTGTATAAGGTTGGTATTATATCGTAGCACCTCCAAGCAGCAGTAAAGGCCCCCCAGAAGCCACCCCTGAGGCCTGTGGCCGTACACACACCCCGTGGCCACAGGAAAGACCTGAGCACGCTGCCCTGCAGCCACAGAAGAACCCCCTAACCCCTGCAGAAGCCAGAAGCCTGCGGAGCAACACCCATGCCCGGCCCTGAGGAGCATAACCCAGTCCCGGAGCATGTGAGGAGACCCTGCAGAGAAGCCACACAGCGAGAGCAATGGGCGACAGCCGCCTCTCACAACCCAACCCCCATCCACGACAGTAAGCGGCCTCCTAGGGCTTGAATTTCTTTGCAGGATGTCAGAATAGCCTCCCAGAGCTGCTGTTTTGATGCAAACTGCGTCCCACCCTCATAGATCTTTTGCTTGAGGACGCTCAAAAGGTTCTCAATAGGGTTGAGGTCAGGGGAGGATGGGGGCCACACCATGAGTTTCTCTCCTTTTATGCCCATAGCAGCCAATGACACAGAGGTATTCTTTGCAGCATGAGATGGTGCATTGTCATGCATGAAGATGATTTTGCTACGGAAGGCACGGTTCTTCTTTTTGTACCATGGAGAAAATGGTCAGTCAGAAACTCTATATACTTTGCCGAGGTCATTTTCATACCTTCAGGGACCCTAAAGGAGCCTATCAGCTCTCTCCTCATGATTCTGGCCCAAAACATGACTCCGCCACCTTCTTGTTGACGTCGCAAATGTTTGAAAATTTGTCTCTATGTATTTCTGGGCCCACTGCAACCGTTTCTGCTTGTGAGCATTGGTTAGGGGTGGCCCAATAGTAGGTTTTATTCACAGCTGCAAGCCTCTGGAGGACCCTACACCTTGAGGTTCGCGGGACTCCAGAGGCACCAGCACCTTCAAATACCTGTTTGCTGCTTTGTAATGGCATTTTAGCAGCTGCTCTCCTAATCCGATGAAACTGTCTGGCAGAAACCTTCCTCATTATGGCTTTATCTGCACAAACCCGTCTGGCCCTCAATCAGCCACAAATCTCTTCACAGTACGATGATCACGCTTACGTTTTCATGAAATATATAATGTTCTCATACCTTGTCCAAGGCATTGCACTATTTGACGCTTTTCGGCAGCAGAGAGATCATTTTTCTTTCCCATATTGCTTGAAACCTGTGGCCTGCTTAATAATGTGGAACGTCCTTCTTAAGTAGTTTTCCTTTAATTGGGCTCAGCTGGCAAACTAATTCTTACAGGTGTCTGAGATTGATTTCATTGATCCAAAGAGCCCTGAGACACAATACCACCCATGAGTTTAATCGAAAAACAAAAAATTAAATGTTTAGGACACTTAAATCCAATTTGCATAATAATTTGGAATGCGGTGTATTGGTCTGTTTTTAACCAGAAAATCCGGGTTGTGCCAGATTGGAGTGAATTTGTTTGAATTGTTTGGAGTCCAAACCAATCACTGAGTTTGTTGAATCTCCACCAGGCTGACAGAGTCGTTTTGATTAATCGGTTTTTAAAACAATTATGTTTCTTTATAGATTCAGTAAGGAATGGGAGATCAGATATTGACATTCTGTTCAATGTCTGTCTTAATTGTTGGTCTGGTTGTAACCATTTCATTATAATTCGTAGATGGTTCACTAAATTGTAGTATCTGAAGTTTGGGGCTGCTAGGCCAACACAGTCTTTGTTTTTCTGTAGTGTTGCTAGTTAAATTCTCAGTTTCTTGTGTTTCCAATAGAATCTATTGATTATTAAGTAGACTACTAGATTACTAGAGTATTAAACCGATTCACTGTTGTGGGACTGGGGTCATTGATAATATATTGTTTATTTTTGGTAGTATATTCATTTTCACTGCTGCTTTTCTACCAATTAGTGAGATGGGTAGGTTGTTCCATCGATTGAGGTCTTCTTCAATGTATTTGAGCAATGGAGTAAAGTTAGAGGCTGGGTTACAGCATTCCAGTCTTCCCCACTGAGTGGTAAGACCGTGCTTTTTGTCCAGTTTATTGAATGGTCTGAGACGGCTGAAAATTTAGATATAAGATTGAACACTTCTGGTAGGGATGATATTGAGTTCCGTAAATATAACTAAATATTGTCTGCATACAAACTGATTTTGTGCACAGAGTTTGTATGCCAATGAGTGGGAGTCTCTGCCCACTGGTATGGGTTTAGGGACGGAGTCTTTCTTGCCGTGGGTTGCCGGCATGGTGAGAGTTTTATTATACAAACTGAACAACAAGGCTTGCTGGCCAAAAGGATAAATGATAGACAATTATGAGCTCGGACACAGGAGGAATGGTGTTCCAGTCTGGCTCCTGGTCGGCTGTGGAGCCCGTTGCAGATCCCCTCTGAAAGACACAGACCTTCAGAAAGCTCCCTGCCCCACATCAGACAAAGCGTTGCGTGGCTTCTGATTTGGCCAACTTGGGGCAGCTGTGTAGTTGTGGAGAAGGAAGGCATGCTGCCGTCTGCAGCCGTGGCATAACCATGCCCCTTGGTCAGCCACACAATGATATTACTGTTTTGACGGATGGCCGCCACAAGGGGTTCAATAAAGATGGTAAATAGTAAAGGGGAGAGCAGACATCCTTGTCTTGTGCCACGTTGAAGAGTGAAACGCTGTAAAGTAACCATTGGTGATGACAGAAGCAGATTGTGAGTTGTACAGAATTCTGATCAACTGAATAAGTTACTCTCCAAAGCCAAATTTGTTGAGGATGGAAAAGAGATATGTCCAGTTAACCCGGTCAAATGCTTTTTCGGCATCTAAAGAAGCAATAACAGTATTTAAGTTGTTCCTTTGAGATATGCTGATCAGACTGAATAAATGATGCATATTGCTGGATGAGTGTCTGCCTTTGACAAAGCCTGTTTTTTCTGGGTGACTAATAATACTGGGTTACTAATAATCTTTAAATCCCAATTAATTAGGCTTATGGGTCTATAACTGGAGGTGAGGGTTGGGTCCTTATTGGGTTTGAACAAAACCGAAACGAGAGCAGTATTCATGTGCGGAGGCATGGTGGAGGTTGACTTAATCTCTATAACCATTCTGATGACTAGTGGGGATATAAGTGGCCAGAAGTGTTTATAGAATTCCACAGGGTAGCCATCTGATCCAGCTGATTTATTGTTGGGCATAGAGAAGAGTGCTTTCCTCAATTCTTCTCCAGCAAGTGGTTGATCTAATGCGCTCTGTGGATAGTTTAGGGAGGATGATATCATCAAGGAATGAGTTGATGTTTGATATATTTGATTCATTACCTGAGTGATATAGCATATTATAAAAGTCTCTGAATATTATATTGATGTCTTGCGGTGTGTGTTATCCTACCCTGTGGATTTTAATGGCTGTAATAAATGTTTTTTCTCTATTGCGTTTCAAATTTAGATTGGCAAGAAATTTACCTGGTTTGTCATTGAATTCAAAATAATTCACTCTTGTTCATTGCATGAGGAATTGTGTCTTTTGATGGATAAGAATATCAAGTTTAGATGTAATTGTCTGGATCTCATTTCAGATTTGCTAAGTGGGTGAGTGGGCTTGTTGGGAGTGCAAGTCTTTTAATTGTTGTTCTAGTTTATTCTGGCATTCTTGTTCTTTCTTTTTCCTGTGAGTGGAGAATGTAATAATACTACTTCTCAGAACTGCCTTTGCAGTTTCCCAGAGTAATGATGGTGATATTTCAGGAGAGTCTTTCTGTTCAGTGAAGGAGGTTCATTCTCTGGAAATGAAATGGTTAAATTCTTTATCTGTCAGAAGTTAGGTGTTGAACTGCCACCTGCCAGGAGGGTTCGACTTCATTTCATTTATGAGGTTGAACCTAATCGGTGAGATTACAATAGGTTGGATCTCAGGATAAGTAATTTTGAACATTACCGAGTTACTTTAGTTTAAAAAAAATCCATTCTAGAGAAGCTTTTGTGAGGTTGTGAGTAATATGTGTATTCTCTATTATGTGGATTACTTGATTGCCAACAATGGTCAAGATCACTTATATATTGTTTTATAGTGTCAGACAAACACCAGGATTTGTAATTATCTCTGGTTTGTGAACAGTCTAAACTTGGATCAAGTACTGTGTTGAAGTCTCCTCCCAGTATAATAATTGAGTCAGAGTTTTGAAAATATATTATGAAAGAAATTATCATTATCTATCCCCCTTCTGTTTCTGATATTGTGTTTTTTCTCTAATATGGGATTATTTTATTGATCAATGTAGAAACACCTCTTTTGTTTTAGTTATATGATGCAGAAAACACCTGGTTAACCCATTTAGCTTTGAGTTTGAGGTGCTGGTATGCAGTGATCTGAGTTTCTTGCAGTAGACAGAAGCTGGGGTTCGTCCTGGTGAGGTGACTTAGGATTTGGCTATATTAAGCTGGTGAGCTCAAGCCTCCCACATCCCAATCAACAAACTTAATGGGTGTAATTGAGGTTAGTTACAGGGTAATAGATGTGGATTTGTAATTTTCCTATGCAGCAGGACTTTGCATCCAAGGCAATAGCTGCACCACCGTCCCCATGTTTTCCTTTAGATAGGTCTGAGTTTTTCTCCTTTACGTTCAAGTTTGTAGGGATACATATCTACACAAACAAATGACAAATAGACAAAGATAAACAAAGAACATTGCAGAGTCAGACATACATATAGTGAGAGACTGGATAGAGTGAGAGTGATAAGAGAAGTAGGTAGGGAGGGTTTAGGAAGGTGAGATGATGAGAGTGAGCAATATTTACAATCCTGACATAGAAAGGATGCTTATTTCTACATCTCGCATATCAGAATTATCAGAATAAACATGGTATAGTGGGGGAATTAAGGGATAACAGACCGTCTATATATATAGTTTATGAACAACTAGAGATACCCGTTTACCCTTCTGCCAGTTCTCCTTCAGTACAGCACCTTCTGTTGGTTGTTGATCACCTGGGGGAATTTTTCGTTCATACCCAGTGTGGTCCCTTTCAGTTCCCGTCCTTTGCTTTTTAACCAGCTGTGCTTGATGTTCAAACTTAGCAATGATGGAGCTGGGACGGTTCCTCACGCGGTGTCCTCGGTGAAAGGTGATCTGTTTCAAGGTCCTCAAAGTCCTCCACTTTGGATTTACGTAGTGTTTTTTTATTTTTATTTTTTGCAATTCGCTTATTTGTCTGAGTTGGAGCAGATTGACTGTGTTTTAGTTTGTTCAGCTGGGCGCTGCCCAGATCCTGTTGGATCTGTACTCACTTCTGTCTTCTCGCGAGATCACAGCATGCTCCCCAGAATTCCATTTGTTTTCATTTCAGGCCAAATCAAACTTGAGTTCTGCCCAGAAAATGTATGCATTATGGATTATGTTACTGTTGCTTCATACCACAGGCGGTGAAATCCAAATACGCAAATCTGTATGCAGCTGGCACGGGGGACCCTGAAGGAGATTACCAGCTCGATGTTGACGTCTCAGGGCTCATCTTTTCCCATCATCCCCTCTTCAGCCGTGAGCATGTCTTGGCCGCCCGTTTGGCCCAGCTGTACGACCAATACCTCACCAGGAAGATCAACAACCTCACAGGACATCTCACAGACAAGGTGACTTCACAAGATCCGGTCCCTTGTTATTCTTTTTGTCTTTTATTTTCCATAGCTCGTGTAATTTTCTTTCTTTCCCCCTGTCTGCTATAGCTCAACGGGCTCAGGAATGCCCAAAGGAACATCCGTGGTTTGATCGGAAACATGCAGGACCTCGCCCCGGCCATGCAACAAAGAATGTCTGAATACAGTTTAGAAATTCGGTGAGTTATTTTTAGGCAGCTTCATTTTCTTCCATCCTAGATATAAGGTCTTTCTTCCAGTGCCGTGACAAGTAACATCCCTGCTAAATAATCATTTATCATTTCCTAGAAACACTCGGCAGCTGCGGGACAGGGAGCAAGAGAAAGACAGGACCCTGATAAAGAACATTGTGAAGGTTTGGAAGGAGATCAAAACCCTGAGGGAGCTGCAGACGTTCACCAACACCCCATACAAGCTCTACCTCAGAAGGTAACTCCATGGTGAATGATTTAGGTAAAATTAATTTGAATTTAACACAAAGGGGTGGAGTTATTAGCCTGACCTTTCTTATGTTGGAAGGGCCGGTCTTACAGTATCTTCCCTAACAGCAAGCATCCGGTGTTCCTTTGTAAAATGTTAGGTCCTTCCAGCTTATTTGTTGCTGACACTCGGTTCTAACCTCTATAGAGCAGAAGATGAAAAAGATGTATTGGTCTACAAAAATTTCCTTGAGTGAGCAAGAGTACTACAAAATGTCTCTGTACCCAAGCAAATCTTCATGTTCTTTTTCATTGTGAACTCTGTTCGTTTGTTTTCGAATTGTGAAGATAAACAAAATAGAATAAATAAAATAGGTACGTTGTGTGTTTCTGGCTGCTGCTCCATGCACTGCCCTCTCTCCTTCTCGACCCCCCCCACCCCCAACTCCGTGTCTGATCTCATTAGCTGTAGCTTATTGCGTCACTCCTGAGTCGACCCTGACATGGCCAGATATTAAACCTGCTTTCAGCTCCCTGGTGTCTGCGCGGCATCGATGAGCGCCTGCCGAGCAGTCGGATCGCGTTGTGAGCAGTTCACACCACACCCTTGTCGCTTATGGTAGCGGGCATGAGCATGATTTTCCTCTGATCTGGGGATTTTCTCAGCGATCTCCAAAAACCTGTAGGCGAGTGGAAAATCAGGCCAGAATGATGTAGTCTGAACTCGGCATAAGTTAGATGGATGAAAAGATATATGCTATATTTCATTGCATATTAACACACAACAAAACTTAGTTTGGCAGCAATCCACTCCACTTAGCAGCATAAACAATACATGTATCAAATATATAAATATAATAGTCATAGTAAGATAGAATACCATAAAATAGTCCTATATATAGATATAAATATAATTGTCAGTCAGATAAGATTCCATAAACATTGACAGTTATTGCACTTTCATTAGCAGCAGTTATATGTTGCACTTGAGGACAGGGTAATTGTTTGTTCTATTTCACATAGGCTCTGCCATCTAGCTTTGTCCTTATTGGCCTCCCCCCGTGCGCATGTGCGTCTTACTGAAAAGTTGAATGTACCAATCAGCCATTCACTGAAGATTTCGAACCCTGAAGTACCAGTACCCTGAATATGGACAACACTAGCATCCCACTACAACTGCTGCTGCGAGGGACGCCAGCGGACCAACGCATCCACTGCTTTGAATGCCTGGGCTCCTTCCATGCCAAACAGGGAGCTGAAGACTTGACAACTTGCGCAGCATGCGCAGCCCTGCCAAAGAGTGAGCGAGATCACTGTCTCATTCACTTTTTCTTTAATGACGGCATCCCTCTGGAGGACTCTATCATTCTGTTTGGATTGGGGAAAGAGGAACAGAGAAAGAGGAACCCGTCACTCTGTCTCTCCTACACAGGGCGGATCCCCCATCAGCTCATCCACTGTAATCTGAATGGGTTGCCCCATGGATGAGTACGAGGAGGTGGTTTTACCCAGAGCATCAATTGACTCCTTGGCACCATAGGTTAGCGTATCCACGGTCCTTCTGCTAAGTGAAGATTCCCCGGGGCATCCATCCCAGGTGGTCGCATCCAGGTGGTGAGGGTTTATAAAATCATGTTGCCAGCCAGAAGGGATATCCTCTGCCAGCAGTTCCCCGCCATCAACCTCAACAATGACGGCACTGGGACTGCACCTGCAGTGTTTTAGGCGCCGGTCTCCACCTACCTTCCCTTCACAGCCGTAGAGGGAAGAGTCAACCCCCAGACTAAGGGGATCCCATGTCTGGAGGCCAAATGTCCCCTGCTCCTAAGCTCTCATGCCGCATGGCAGACTGACAGGAAGCTGCGCAATCTATCTCTATCTGAGGGCAAATTGCACTCAGCAGAAAAGGTTTATGGGCGTGTTTGTCACTGGCATATCATTAGCGCAATATCTTTTGTGAATGGGATGCTAAGATAGCGCAGATAGCAGGCGCATAGATGCACAATTCATGGTGCTATTAGCACCCGCAATCCACTTCTTTGTGAATGCACCAATGAGACGGCGTTACGTGCTGCTGTTCGCTGCTGGTCCAGTTATTGTCTGACGAACCATGGCCAATACTGGGTTCCTGGGTGCCATCACTCAAGCACATGGAATGATAAAACAATGCCCGATTCTCTGTCAGCCACTGGTGGCCTCGTACCTGAGAGGTAGAGGCTACAGCAAGGGGGTTGTCACCTGCAGTGATTAATACGATACAGAGAGCCAGGGCAGCTTCTGCCAACGCTCTGTATGCTGGGAAGTGGAGATCTTTCAAACACTGGTGCGGTTGACTGGTTGTACAAACAGAGCTCTTGTCTTGTTTTTGACAGGAGGGCATAGACTCAACTGGCCTCCTATAATGCCAATAAGAACGAAGCTAGAAGGCAAAATGTGGTGTGGGGATGGGATGGTTTGAGCAGACATGCCTGACCTGGATCTAGGTGATTGGGTCAGGCTGGTTGCATACCTATTGCTCGGTGGTTGGGCTAACGAGCAATAGGTTAACACCCCCATCCTCACACTCAGGATAGGAGCCCTGTCATAACATGTTCGATCTGCTCCTGGCTAATTCCACCTAGCCATTTCTCTCTACAATAAACTGGTGTTTCAAGCCATCGTCTTCTGTGTTTCTGTGCCGGAGGGCCCTGAAAACACCACTTGGATGGCCTGTGGCTGGCAGAACTGCCACACAGAGACTATGTGAAATGATAGTTAGCTTGCTCTTACTCAAGTTCTATGAACATAGGCAAAGCCCTCTAGATTTTCCTGCCCTGCTGTCTCCCTAGCTTCACGGAAGATTCTTGTGGAGGAGATCAGAGGGTGCGGGGCCCCTTTATAGGGGCAGGCCACAGCTGATAGGCTGGTGGGTACATACAGTATATACTCACCTGATGAGAGAGGCCCATTTGTGGAGACTACTCGAGTGGATGGCTCTCAGTTTTCCAGACTGTACAACAGTACGTCAGTGTGCTCTGAATAGTGCAGCGGTAGAAGTTGATCAGCAGTTTTGAAGGAGTATGTTGCGCTTCAGGGTCCTCAGATAAAGGCCTCCTTGACCAGGCGGGAGGTGTTCGGGCTTAGTGCTGGGCGCTATATCGTGAACCTCGATTCGATCAACTTTTTATGGAAAGGGTAACATTGAGTTTTATTTTCCAAACTACTTTAAAGTTTTCACACAAGATTTTTTTGCTCTTGCTTGTCATTTTCCACGGCATCACACGGCATCACGACAGGAGACTCCACCCCTGCCTTGATCTGTGCGTCTCCGTTGCAGTTTCCAACGCCTGTATTGCAGCATGGCAGCAGATGACTCACCCAAATGTCTGGCTGCATCTCTCCTCCTCCACTCCATGAAGAAGGAGCTCCTGGACGGCCCCATTGAGCCAGGTGGCTTGTTCGGGCCCCAACTCCAACCACTGGTGGAGCACATGCAGAGGACGTTAGAAGAGGCTGTGGATGTGGCCCGGTCGCAGTGTGAAGTGCACCCTCAATGCTGTCCTGGTCACTGGCGCGACCGCCAGGACCGACAACAGATGCAGAGACACCCTGCGGCAACAACAGCGGCTGATCTCGCCGTCCTGCTCTTCCTGCTCCGCTTCCTCCTCCGTTGCCACTGCGGACGGCGCTCCCAGCAACGCAGCTAACTCCCCTGCTTGCACCTGGTCCAATCCGCACCAGGAACCCCTGAGGAAGCAGTGGAGATGCCAATGACTCTTTGGGGGACTTGATTGTAATAATGCGGGAAAAGCTCTGTATGTACACTGTTTTGATATAAAACACTAAAATCAACTTAAGATGGCCATTAAACCTTTGGTTAAAAAGCAGCGCGGCACCTGACAGGCGCATATTTCCAAGTCTTCATCATCCGGAAGCACAGGAAATTCCAGTACAACAGTCTACCGTTCGGTTATTCCCTGGCTCCATGCACCTTTCCAAGATGTGTGGAAACGGCTCTGCAGCCGTTACACAGGATGGGGCGCTTGGAAACACTATATTGACTTTTTTTCACTTAGTTCAAGATTTATTTGACAAACATGATTTTAATACCTGCATTAAATGATTGAAGGGAAGGATTATAGTAATCCAGTTAGGGGTAGAAAAGTTTGAAATTACCTATGTCAAAAGGGAACGCCCTTCCCTCCACAACAGACCAATGGGCCACCTCTCGCCAATCCTCTCGACCAATAGCTGTCGAAGGAGGTCACTTCCGGTTCCGCCCCCTCGAGGGGAACAAAAACCAGCAGACACCATTGTCCTGGGTTCTCTCACACTGACTTCCTGTTTACTTGGAAACTTTACTTTCCTTGACGTGTTGCCACAAAACCATTTTTTCTCTCTCTTTTCTGAAACCACATTTTAAGTGCCACGACTCTGCCGTGTCGTCGAGATCCTCAGAGACACTTTTTATACTTTTAAAACTTTCGATTCGACCTCAACCGATGAAGAGCCGTATGCACACCTTATCTGAATGAAATTGGGCTCATTAGAACTGCAATAGTCTTACCTTTACAGCCATGCCTGACATGTCAGCTACATAGGGTATGTTAGCTTTAGGGTCCTAAACATACTGTTTCTGCATGCAATGAAATATGTTATTGTCACCTTTATTTATTTTCCCTATTTTTGCACATAGTAGCACCTAAAATGTCATGGAATTGTAGAGAATGGGTATGGCTACAAAGCTGAGACTCTTGTGAATCCAAAGAACCCGATTGCATTCATGTTGAAATAGGCCTCATAGTAACCATCTCAATGTGATGACAGCTGTTTTTTAAACTTGACCTTACTGTATAAAATTACATATTGTGACATTGAGGATAATCACAGCCTCATGAAACTCTAGATCCAGAATCTAGACACCTAGACCATTCAGAAAATGTGAGGGATGTCCAGGTACATTGAAGATAAGTGGCCATTTTCAGAAAATAGTGCTTGTCATCCAATCGTCAAAATCGCACAACTCTCCCAATTTTCAAAATATCAGAAAGTATCAATAACTTCATCACAGCATTTCCTTTTTTCAAAGTGTTTTTCAAGAATGAGCAGAAAGTGTACCAAAGCTGTGTAATTAATAGTATATACCCACAACTTGGTGCAGCAACTAATCACACATGATTGAGCATTGGAATGTAATCATTAGGCATGACTTTAATATACAAAGCGCCTTTACATTCAAAATATTAATTTTATCAGGCGCAATTCCAAATATGATGTTTTTTACCTTTGAATTGATAAAAAAGACTAACATACAGTGTCAAGCTGCATTTCGAATGATTCCTTCGGGTCACCTTCTGATGGTGTAAGGCACTTGTATGTGGGACCAACCGCTGAACCCCCCCGGACCCCACCCAAGAAAGCTTTACACATTAAATGTAAAATGTGTGTTTGAATCCCCCCCGCTGTCGTTAATTAAAGCCTAATATACAAATATCAAAACATTGAAATAATATTTTGTCCAGGTAGGCTGTCGCATAGTCTTATGCTCTCCACCCTTGCTCCAGAGAGGAGGTCGACCGAGCCTTGGATGAGGAGGACTACGATGCTGAGATCAGAGCGGAAGTGACGGAGCTTCAGGAAGAGGCAGATAAAGAGTACGAGAAAAGACTGACAGAGTACAGGAAGCAGCTGGAGGAGTGGAAGGCCTGGAGGAGGAAGCAGGTACATAAAACCTCCGCCTAACGTTGGATTGAGACATTGTGTGGATTCAAGCTCAAAATGGCTGTACAATAAATGCCTTCCTACGCTACGATACAAATATTAGAAATTGGTGATTATATAGAAAGCTTAAGCGCCGATATTTGATATTATACATTTAAGTGCACGGTTAACATTCTCCATGTTAATATTTTAAATAATAAATAATGAAATGACAACTGCTTTGGCCTCCTACCAAGCGCAGATCTACCATATATCCCGGCAGGTGCCCAGGGGCCCTTGAGCGCAAAAGGGCCCATTCTCTTGGTCTTGATAATTATCCAATCAAAATGAAGTTGTAGTGGTGGTGTGGGGTGGGTGGCCCCCCTTTTTTTCCTCTCCATGCATAATGGGGGAGGGGGGCTATAAGCTTCAGGGAACCCTGGGGATACTAATCCAGCCTTGCCTGCTACAGCAGTTTGAACCAGGCTTCTACTGCCACGTGATGGACAGAACTTGATGGCTCGATTTTCTGACAAATTATCAGCTTTATTTAAACCAATTTCACCAAAACAAGTTAATCCTGTACATACATTCCTGCAACAATACATGATGTAATAACTGCCCATTACGTAACAACCCATTATATAATACGGTGAAATTTGTAGTACTAAAATGTGATAGGATTATAGTAATTTATGTAAATAAAGACAACCATTATAAAAAATGTGTTGAATTAGAAAGATGTTGACACTCCTCCACCAACGCTTTCAGAAAGCAAAAAAGAAGAAGACGAAGAAGAAAAAGAAGAAGAAAAGCCATGCTCAGGGTGAAGACGAGGATGATGATGATGATGATGATGACGAAGGTCAGGAAGAGAGTGAAGGGGATCTGGAAGAAGAAGGGCCTCCGAAGCCCGAGGCTCCCAAGCATCCGGATTTTGGGGCGATCGAGGAGGGGGTCCGAGAGAAAGCCCTGAGGATCCGCAGGAAACCCGGAGAGCCCGTCCTGCTCCCCGAGCTGTCTGCCTCAGGAAACATCACAGCCAATCAGCTGTGCCCCAGGTAGCTATTAAGGATGACGTCGGATGGAAAGACTTGTGTGAGCATTTTAGGAGCTTGCCTGGAGGTTTATGTGTCTTTCTCCCGGTTGTAGAGCTGAATTGGCCCGAAGAGAGGACGTGGTGAAGCATTGTCTCTTCGTCAAGGTCTTGTACAACGACAAGGAGGTCTCCCGAACGGACAGCCGCTCTCTGAACTCTGACTTCAGAGTCCACTTTGGGCAGATCTTCAACCTGAAGATTGTCAACCGTCCTGAGTGCATCAAACTGCAGGTACAGAAGTGACTCATGGAGGAAGTTAAACACATTCATATACAGTGGAGGACATTTAAGGATTGGCCTCCGTTCCCACCAAACCACATGTATGTAACTGCGTATTTATTTGACTTCATTTGACTGTGTGTGAAGGTGTTTGAGCAGATCGGCTCGTCCTGCTCGCTTCTCGCTGAAGTGTTTGTGCCGGTGCCGGAGTCCTCCGTCCTGACCAGCAGCGCTCCCTCCGAGGAGCTGGAGTTCAGCAGCAACCACAGAACCATGTTTGACCATGAGGGCGTCGGGAGCGGTAACTGAAGTGGCATCAGACCAGAATAACCCCCGGAACCATTTAGACCACATGCAAAATACACTATCTCCCTTCGTTATTTTATTTCTCTCCTCTCTCTACCCTCAGATGTTCCCTTCTCTTTCATGGCCGACGGCAGCGACAAACAGACCCTGTTGACGTCCGGGAAGCTGTCATGCTGCGTGTCATGGGGAATCGGAGAGGACAACGTTCCCCTCGCTCCGCCGATGATTCAACACGTCGCCGGCATGCACAGGTTGGATCACCGTCAAGTAACAATACATGTGGCAGACACAAGGAGAGAGGTGTGTATGCGAGCGTTATCTCTCTCTTTCTCTCGTTGCGTGTGAAGTGGCACGAAACAGCACGATGCCGTCACATGTATCGGGGCATCCGGGCTCAACGACATGAAGAAAATTGGAGAGTGGGCTACGGAATCGCGGCTGGATCCCAACGACCCAAAGAACGCCGCCATCATGCAGCTGCTCAAAGTAAGTTCCTTATTAATGTGCACAGTATTGTGGTAGTTGTACCATTTCAAGAGAAATATGACGACTTCACCTTTGGTCTGGCCTCTCCCTCCAGGTGGCCAGCAGCGGAGTGGTCACAGCTCCAGAATATTTCCGTCTGGAGCAGCTGCAGGAAGAGTTCAACTTTGCGACGGACGAGGAGCTGGATAGGTCGAGAAGGTTCCGTCTCCTGAGGCTGCGGAACCAGGAAGTTGCAGAGTTTCGCAACTACAAGTGTGCCCCCGCTCTCGAGAGGGAGGTCACCGACAAGGTTTTCCATGTAAGCCTTGTGAAATTCACTCCGGCGCTTAGTGTTGTGTAAAATAAACAAGTCTCTCACGGGATTATTGTTTGGACCTTTTTCAGGAATATGAGAAAAGGATGAGGGAAGGAGAAATAATTGATACCAAAGAACATCTTGATTCGCACAGAGCTTTCGTGGCTAAATACCTTCAGAAGGTGAGTGGAGCGGCCGCGTGTTGTTTATTTTCATTGTGTCTTAGCAACCAACCTCGTCCTTTTTTCCCTTCCAGATCAGAGAGTCGGTCATCAACAGATTCCTCATTGCCAAGCACCACTACCTCCTGTCCGACTTGGTAACAGAGGAAGAGGTTCCAAGCATCGGGTAAATACAAACTCCCATCCTAATCACCAGCTGACAGTTCTGCTTGAGCTTTACACACCCTGATTTGTTACATCTGAGGGAAATGCCTGCGATTTTCCAATCGCTCTGTAGTCATCCAAGCGTTCTCATCAGCGTGTAACTTTATCCTCGTGTGCTGTCAGGGCTTCGCTCCCTTTGTTAAACCGAGGTGACGAAATTACAGGGAGTGCATGAACTCCCATGTTCAAGCTCTGAAAAAAATATATAATGATTTCAATAGTTTTGAATTGTGGGGATACTGATATACGGCCAAATAAAGCTGTCGTGCGACCAGGGTGATGTAACACTGCATTTCCCTGACTGTGGAGCCGCTGCGCTCTGGATCAGTTTAGGAGCATGTTTCTTCCACGTGTAGAAGTGATTACGGAAATACATTCAGCTTCAGTATAAAGAGTGTGTACCTCGTGTACATGTGATATTTCAATTCTTAGGAATGATATTGTCTCTCGTGTTCTGCTTTTCTAATATGCCTCTGCTGTGCGTTCTTTTTTCTTATCAGTGGTGCAGGTCCAGGGTATGTTCTTGGTGTTTCTTTTCCTTTCTAACTCCCCCGTTTGTCTCAATAAATTGTAGCTTGGAACCAGTTCCACCTTAGTGTTATTAGTTCTCCATTTGTTTAGTGTCGTATTAAATATTATTAGGTCGTTTAACGGGAACCGGGGGGTTATTCAGAAAATAACCCTACCGTCCCTGTTTAACTGCCATGAAAAATATCTGTGATCAGTCCAGTTAATCCCTATTAAAGCTTCCCATGTGTCTCTGGGTGAATTTGTGGGTCTGTTTGTTGTGACCGCCAGGATCCTCGGCCTTAATCTCTTCAAACTCGCTGAACCCCGAAGGCCCCTGAAGCCTCTGAGGAAGGAGAGGAAGAAGGTGACTGCTCAGAATCTGTCCGACGGAGACATCAAACTGCTCCTCAACATCATCCGGGCCTACGACATCCCCGTTCGCAGACCCCACGTCAGGTAAATGTGTCTTGTCCCCCGACGGGGCCGCTGAGAGGCAGGACAGCTGCGGTAACAGACGACAGACGCCCCTCGTTGTTATCGTATCGAAATGAAGAGTTCAGTTTCACATTTGCTGAACATTGATGTCGGAGTGCGGTGACTTTGAAAATGATTGCTGTGTTTATTTTTGTTTTGTTTGTTGGTGTTGCCACCAAACTTATTCAAATTCTAAAATGTTCGAGATGGTTTTGAATTGCAAATGCTGTTTCTGTCATCTGAACGACGAACATCTCAGCAAACCAGTGGCGGCAAAGTCACAGCGCTCCTTCACGGACACGTTTGCCACGGCCCAGCCGTCGCAGGTTGCCACCCAGGACAGCGACTGGCTGCTCAGTCAGGTACAGTGCAGAGTAACTCCATTCTAATGTCATAAATATCTGTCTGGCAGTATTGTTTACACTGTAAGTTACTTCTATCTGTGTGATCTAGGTTCAAGTGAGGCCCTTTGTGGAGGTGTCCTTCCAGCGGACGGTTCTGCAAACCACAACAGCAGATGGACCGAACCCCTGCTGGGACGAGGAGCTGGAGCTGCCTTTCTGGTTGGAAGCTGTATTATATTCGATTTGATGTATTAATACAATCACTTGTTGAAATATGAAAAAAGGCTTCTCAACTTGACATATGGTATTTGGCAAAATTCCAACCCCGTTTACCTGCCTCTATCCAATTGCTGACCATTAAAGTAAAAGTTTGCCCAAAAGCCCCATTACTCCAGAATGCATCGAAAACATTCTACAATTGTACGTTATCTACTCAACTTACTGTATATAAATATATATTATTTGTGTTGGCACACATGAAACCAATAAACTCTAAAAAATGTTGAAAAGTTAGCATTTCTAACTCTAGTATTCCTCACCAGTGCCCCAAACGGTGACTACAGCACGTCCAGTCTGCAGTCGGTTAAAGACGAGGTCTTCATCAACATATTTGATGAGGTGGTTTATGAGATGGGTGTGGTGAGTAAAACCCGGCATGGCAGCATCTAGCAGGGTTTCACAGACATCTTATGGATTTCCATTTTATTATTTGGTCTATATTATTGTGTCACACTGATCATTTTCTGCTCTCGACGATCTCTCCCAGGATGATTTTGATCGAGGGAGATCGATACACACTCGGATGGAGCGGCACTGGCTGGGCTCCGTCAAGATTCCCTTCAGCACCATCTACTCTCAGGCCAGGGTGAGACGCCGACGCGAAAAGCCGCTAAGACGTGCTGACGCACCGCTGCCGGCCAAGTTTGCCGATTTTCCCCACTTGTGGTTTTTATGGGGCAGATTGACGGCACGTTCAAGGTGGACACGCCGGCGGTGCTGCTGGGATACAGCATGGAGCGGAGCCTGGGAAGGGACGGCGGCTACGACGTCGTACGCAGCCTGAGCGAGGGAGCCTTCATCACGCTCTTTATCACCGTGGAGCCTCAGCTGGTGCCTGGGGAGACGGTGAGGGAGAAGGTAAGTACCTTCCAAACCGGCCTTCTCAAATATAGAGAGTTCACCTGTGGTGATCACCACTGTCTTTAGCTTTCAGCCTGGGAGTCAATTCAAAACCTGACGACAATTAGAGGAAAATGACCCTTTTTTTTTTTTTTTTTTTTTTAAAGGCTCATAAGAGTGGCTGGTTCAATACCTGCATTAATATGTTGCCACGTTTCTCTTTTTTTTGTCACATCTTATTTTCTTTCTGCCTTGCTTCATTGACTAGATGAAGGGACTGAAGGTAACTGATACATCCATGCCATCTAAACTCAGCTCTAGCTCTAGTCCTCTCCCGTGCTTTTCCCCCCCGTGATCCCCACCTCGTCGCCATTCCTCGTGCGTCGCGTCACATTGACTTTCTGCTCCTCCTCAATGACCTTCGTTTTGACCCGCCGGCGCAGTTCGACAGCCAAGAGGACGAGCGGCTACTGCTGGCGTCGGAGCGCTTCGAGAAGGACGTGGCTCAGCGCTACCCGGACCGCCCGTGCCTCGCCACCGTCATCGACATCAACGGGAAGACGGTCTTCATCACGCGCTTCATCCGGCCGCTCAACCCCCCGCAGGAGCTGCTGGACGCCTTCCCCGACAGTCCCCAGGAGACCACGGTCAGCCGGTGCTCCTCTCTCCCAATTCGGTTCCGCTTCACCCTGTCGCCTCGACCTTCACTCTGTTTCGTTTCCCCCCCTCCTCTCTCTACGTCAGGATCTCGTCGCCAGGTTCGTCTCGCTCGTCCCGTCTCTACCGGACAGCATTTCGTTTTCCGGTGTTTGTGACCTGTGGAGCACGTGTGATGTGAGTCAAGCTGCTTCTACTGCGTCTGGTCTTTTTCAGTCAAATGTCAGACTTCAAAGTATTTTCTGCCTCTTCTTGTTTTTTTTGTTTTGTTTTTCTTTTAGCAATTCCTCACCCTCCTGGCCGGGGACGAGGAGGAACACGCCGTGCTGCTGTGCAACTACTTCCTGTCCATGGGAAAGAAGGCGTGGCTGCTCATTGGCACCGCCATACCAGAGGTTGGTCATATCAACTTGATATCAAGGCTTGAGGTTAGTTGGTTTCGATAAGATAAGATAGTACTTTATTCAACCCCCGAGGGGGAGATTCAAGCGTTGCAGCAGCTCAATGGGTGATTATCAATGGGTATTTGATGATCACAATTGGCATTCCTAAGGTAACACCATCTTAAAAGGAATTGAATTTGAACTTTTCTACATTTTTGTTCCTGAGCGTTTGGTGAATGTGTACAGTGAAGGAAACACAGGACACAAGCGCTCTCGGGTCCTTTCACACATTGGTTTCTTTCTTAAAGCAAACGGCTGGATGTTTTTACTCTTCACTCAGGGACCCACAGCCTACGTCCTCACCTACGAGCAGAGCTGCTACTTGATCTGGAACCCGAGCAGGGGACAGTACTACGGCCAGTACGACACCTTCTGTCCACTCCAGACGGTTGGCTGCCTGGTCAGTGCCGACAACGTGAGTCGTTTGTCCGTCGTCAGAAGCCTGGACACAACCCGACTGACATTCATTAACAATGCGTAACTAAGCAGTAGATTATCTGATAGATATTATGACCTCATCACAATGTGGTCCCTCAGGTGTGGTTCAACATTCAGGATTATGCCTCCCCAATGAGGATCAGTTTTGACACCACCAAGGTTAATTTGTGGAAGCCTTTCTTCTCTCGGTCCTTCACGCACCCCGGGCTGTCCAGCGTGCAGGTGGGCGCTCTACGTTTTTAGACAAGTCTTCCGTCTTCTGGCGACTTGCTGTTTGAATCTCTTTCCATGTCTCTCCTTTTGTATGTGTTTTAGCCAGAGGAGCTGGTGTATCGCCACTCCAACAAAGCAGCTGCTGCAGAGCTTCAAGATAGGTCGGCTGTTTTTACCTTTGCTTACTTCAAGCTTTTTGTTCAGCAATTAAAAAAAATATAACATTGTGCCAATACTTGCCTCCACATCTTCCCACAGAATAGAAAAGATTCTGAGGGAAAAGATCATGGAGTGGCGTCCTCGTCACCCCACCCGCTGGAACCGCTATTGCATCACCACGCTGCGAAATTTCCTGCCCAAACTGGAGCTGAGCGGCAGGCGGGACGTGGCGGATGAACACCGCCTGGAGCTTCAGAGCCTCCTGGGAGAATACAGGGTAAGTATGATCTGAGGGACATCTGCTATTGGAAAACGGTTTCCTGTGAAGAGCTTATTATTCAATAAGTCATGGAATACCTCGCTTTTTTTTTTTTTTTCCTACCAAGATTGCCGGATTCCCTCTTCACCTCCCGTTCTCGGAGATTCGTCCCATCGTTGAGGCCGTCTACAGCACAGGAGTTCATAATGTGGAGACGTCTAACGTGGAGTTTGCCTTGGCTGTGTACGTCCACCCGTATCCAAATAACGTCCTGTCTGTATGGGTGTACTTGGCTTCACTCATCCGCACAAGATAGTTTTCAACTTGACACTCAGCTTTATATTTGCATTTTACTTATTTTATATAAAGAGCTCAATTACTTTACACATGGAACGATTGTATGTGACATTCATAACGTGTAATTTATCCCTGGTGCATAGAGCACATGTATATTCTGTACATAGTATTGTACTTTTTGTTTTAGACTGAATTATTTTTTTAATGCAACTTGTCTGTCTACTACAATGCACCAACTCTTACCAAGACAAATTTCTTGTATATGAAAATGTACTTGGCCCAATAAACATTCTTAACTTACATTGGTGATGTATAGGTTTATATAGATCTGTATAACAACATAATCCAGTCAAGTTTCTTTAAATCATTCATCATTTCATAATCATAATCAATCATCATTTATATAAACACATAGCAAATATTGTATTTGATGACTTTGTAATAAAATGATTTGATTACAAATAGTCTTTTATAACCAATAGCTGTGCCTGTGCCTTTTCTTTTGAGCGCCTGTCCCTCTTAACGCCCATGCACGAGTCTGCGCCACAGTATTGACAAAAACAACCAGAAACCTTTGAACCCCAATACTTTAATTGTTCCACATTACCATTAAAATCATGCGTAACGTTTGAACGAGCAAAACAAAGTGTCTTAAAAATTGAATGCAGCTCTGGTGAATGGTGCCCCGTGCTGGCATTCGCCGTTAAGAGCAGGTCAATCCATTACAAATGATACCAAATTGAACTAAACCCAAGTGACCATCACCGTAGTGGAGGAATTGTCACAGCTGTTCTCTAACTTCGCAGACTGTATGTGATCACTGGTCATTTTTTGGCCCGCTTTGTGGAGTGCTTGAGGCTAAATCTTGAAGCAAAATGTAAGAATCTTGTTTTTCTTAACAGGAAACAGTGACCAACAACATAAGTTTTGGATGGTTTTTTTTTTTTTTAAACTGTATGTACTGTATAGCATATGAAAAGTCAAGACTATGGAACATGCTGTAAGAAGTCTACAGGACACTCCAGACATATGCTGACCCTCCTGACCAAGAACCGTTTTTAAAGCCATGTCCTCATTCATATAACTTCAATATGGAAGAAAACAAGTCGATTCAACCATCATTCATGTTAAAAATTACCTACCAGGTGACAACATTGGTGCGTGTATAGATAAGGGTGAAGAAACGCCTTGAAAAATAAAATCAGTTACTGAAACCAATTGGGTTATAGGTATGATTGTGGTGAAGACGAGTGAGACTATGACCTCATAATAAAATACAAGTTTTATATTTAGTGACAAGGGTTTAAGGAGCGTAGCTGAACTCACTACAGAACACAGAAGGTACTTGGTGCTCACATTTTTCTATTGTTTTGTAACTCAATCAAATCTGCAAAACAATTACTTTTCCGAAAACCTCAAAATGCACCAAAATGTACATTTTACAGATACTTCAAATCCCACGCCGTTTAATACTTTCCTTTTCGAAAGGAGTATTTCCTATAATCGTGTGGAATGGGAAAGCCAGGAGCCAACTTTCTTTCACAGTTTCATCCAGAAACTGTTTCTTTTTTTTTTTTTATCAGCAATGTAATTAACAGCGAATGGGAATCATCAGGTTAAAGTGCAAAAGAAGCAGACGTGACAGGGTGAGAGAGCGGCGGGTCACTCCCCAGAGCGGCAGCAGGCCCTGAAGCCGCACTGGAGGTTCTGGCAGCCGCTGGCTGTGTCTGCGTGGGGTCCTGGGGACAAAAGTTACACCAGTTAGAACTGACCTTCTGGATCCCAGGACAGGAGGGAAAGGCACAGGCTTTTGTAGATTTACTGTTAAACATAAGAATGTAAAACACAACGATTTACTTCACGTGTTACGATAGGCTGAATCAGTAAATACTGAAAGCACATGGCTGCTCCGAAACGTCCACTTACCTTCCACCTCACAAGACCAGCACCAGTATATTAAGGTGCTTACAATGGGAGACGTGCTGTGTGGGTGGGATCAGTGATGGGATCACAGTCATCCGAACAGATCACCTTGCATTCATTATGACAGTGTCATCAAATGTTATCAATGAAGTTTTTGGCAAAGCTTCTCTTCCTCAATTACAAATGTATTTCATGCATGTACCTTGTCCATTCCTCACACTAGGGTGGATGAATTTCTGTTTTTTTTGGGAACATTTTAATGGTGCGCATGAGCACAGTGCCAAAACGTTCTATTGATTAAAAGGTCACGTTATAATGACGGGGCCGAAAACCTCAACTCGAGGTTGACAAAAAAAACACAAAGACGTCCGTTTCTGTGTGTTACCGTTAATGTTGTCGCAGTAATAGAAGTGCTCATCGTTGAGAGCTGGACAGGCAGAAACCAGCTCCTGCAGCCCAACCTCAGTGACGAAGAGGCAGCCGGACAAGTTGAGATGCTCCAGGACGGGAAGCCCCCCATGCTGAGACAGAGCCCTGGAAGGAAGGAACACACACACACACACACACACACACACACACACACACACACACACACACACACACACACACACACACACACACACACACACACACACACACACACACACACACCATTTGCTATGAAAGGTCCCCAGAGCCACTCATGGTATTATGCTGAAATTACACAAAACTACTAGCAGTTTTATCGAGTTACTCAAATTGTGGAACGGCACATATTTTAAAAAGGCTATGAATGATGCTGCATCCCATATGAAATAAACTGAGCAGATGTATTGCTCCTGGTTTGACTGTCCAGCATAGGGATCGCTTTGCTGTGTTTATTACGTCCTTCTCAGTCCCTTTAGGGAGTGAGATTATAAATCACGTTGTTGAGCAGCACAGGCGCCAGGACTAAGGTCTTCTGATAGTACTAAACATGTTTCATATTTTTGGAAATATATCAGACACTAAATAAAAGTCTGTGAAAACCTCTGAGTGTGCACAGCTTACTGGATGTTTGAAATTGATATTGGAAATGTGTCAGACAGATAAGTCAGTAATTATTTTAAACTTTCGGTAAATACATAAAATACGACAGTTAATGTAAACATATCAGAGTAATGTGACAAAGTGTTCATATTGATCTTATTGACAGCTCTTGTTTCTCTATGCCATAGACCTCACCAATTCCATGTTATTGAGTGATCTAGATGATGTAAATGGACCCAGTGTAACCATATCCAAATACCTATGTACACCAATCAGCCACAACATGAAAACCACCTGCCTAATGTGATCGTGTATGACCTCCTTGTGCCGAGAGAAAAAAAAACAACAAAAAACACCATTATCCTGCTGAAAGAGGCCACAGCCATCAGGGAATACCGTTGCCATGAAGGGGTGCACTTTTTCTCTAACAATGTTTAGGTAGGTGGCATGTGTCAAGGTAACGTCCACATGAATGCCAGGACCCAAGGTTCCAGCAGAACGTTGCCCAAAACATCACACATCTGCCATAGCAGGATTAACTTATTCGGCAATTTGTGCTACAGGAGCTCTTCTGTGCCATTGGACCAGACGGTCTAGCATTCGCTCCCCATGTGCATCAATGAGCCCATGGGCGCCCTTGACCCTGTCGCAGGGACACTGGTTGTCCTTCCTTGGACCACTTTTGTTAGGTACTAACCTGTGCATACTGGGAACAGCCCACAAGACCTGTTGTTTTAGGGATGCTCTGACTCAGTCATTTACCCATTTTTGCTGCTTCCAACACATCAACATCAATAACTGACTGTTCACTTGCTGCCTAATATATCCCACCTCTTGACAGGTGCCATTGGAACGATATGATCAATGATATTCACTTCACCTGTCGGTGGTTTTAATGTTGTGGCTGATCGGTGTATATGGGGTGTAACAATGCACGAATACGTATTGAGCGGTTCGGTACAGGGCTCGCGGTTTGGTACAGATTCCAAGGAAAAATCACTCCGTAAAGTGGATGAACTGAATTATAGTTTTAATTTCAACAGCGAGAAATGTATTATTCTCAGTGCTGTTCAACTCGACAGCACACCCTAAGATGGGATGCAGGAGGCAACACATACACTAAGAGGAAGCATGAGTCCCGTTATGATCTTCTCAAGCCCATGCATTGTAGAAAAAATATATAGTTTATTGTTTTGTTAATTTACGAGGTTTTACTGATTGTATTTCATACTGCTATGAAACAACGTCGGCATTGTGTTTAAAGTCTAAATAGATCCTACATTAATGATCCTAGTTTCATGATAAATTGATAAAATAAAAATTGCGGTGGATACATTCTCTGGATGGAAAATGAGCCAAACCGTGACACCACTCTGTCGTATTGAGCCGAACCATGGATTTTGTGAACCAACCTATAGACCTGTTTTGCTATGTTTGAAAAATAAATTAAAGAAATATATAGCATTTGTCTGTCCATGTTCACCTCAGGCCCAAATCGGTGACTTGGTAGCATCCGGAGAGACTGAGAAACCTCAGTGGGCGTTTGGCCTCCGACTTGTCAGTCCTGTGTCTGGCCTCAAGGCACTGCAGGCCCTCAACGAGGCATTTGGTCTGGTCTGACCCGGTAAACGTCCTGAGGGTCATTCCAGTGCTGCAGCAGGTGGAGTGGCCACACAGCATCTCCGCAGAGACGGCGTACTGGTGCAAGTAGGAGGCGTTAAAAGCAGTCCTGTGTCTACGCCTGCCCCGCCTGCAGCAGCACGAGCCTCCTCTGAGCTGCGCCGCCTCCGTGAGTTTCCTCCCCTCGGCCGCGTCCTCAATGTCCTGCAGGTCTGAGGGGTCCAGGACCCACACCTGGGTGCGTCCAGCCCTGTGCTTGAAGATGAAGGCCTGCCGTTTCTTCCTGATGGGGTGCATGCTCCTCTCATCCAGCAGAGCGATGGGGAGTGGGGGGCTCCTGAGGAACTTTGCCCCTCGGTCGGAGCACTTTGGCAGGCTGCCCAGCGCAGTGGAAAGCCTCTTCAGGGTGTGGTCAGTGATCTTCTCACATCCCGACAGGTCGAGGTGATCAAGATACTGACACGCCCTCAGAGACGCCCAACTGAGAGAGAAGGGTAGACGAGCAGAGATGGATGAAATTAAATACCCCTTAAAATGTGATATTGCACCCTACGGAATGACACAATAAACACAAAGACACTTACGAGTCAAATGCATCATCTGTCACATCGGTCTGGGTTAGGTCCAGGTGAGTGATGTTGGGGCAAAGAGCTAGAATCTGACGCATCTGGAAGAGGACAGATAAATGATTGACAGTTAAGTCAAACTCATTGGGTCGTTGTTGTGTGGTTGCTGAATGAAGAGAACGGTTGTATTACTCCACGTACCATCTTACTGGAGACCGAGGAACTGTACGCCAGAATGAGGGACCTGACAGAAGAACCCACAGCCGACAGAAGGTTCTGGATGATCCCTTTCAGAAGCTTCTTCTCCCTCTGAGCAGTGTTAATTGCCAAAGATTCCTCCATACATTCAGTCATATCTGCTTTCACACACACACACACACACACACACACACACACACACACACACACACACACACACACACACACACACACACACACACACACACACACACACACACACACACACACACACACACACACACGATAAGATTTAGGTTCGTCTTTAAGTTTAAACTTGTATGAGTTCCGAGGTAGGAGCTATATCAGGTGTTGGCTAGATGGACCATACTTGTAGTAGGAGAAATGCATCGAAGCTTTTGATGCCAAAAAGAAAAACGTTATTCTGGCTGTTTCCTTGCTTTATTGTGCTTTGTTGAAGAGCAAACTCACCAGACTCATCCACATCAGCGTCCTCATCCCAATCCTGATAGGCTTGACCCTCGTGCTGCCTGCTCTTCACCCACTCCTCATCTGGTTCCTGGTCCAGGTCACCAGGGGGACCACTGTAGTAGTCACCTACCCCCCACACACACACACACACACACACACACACACACACACACACACACACACACACACACACACACACACACACAGTAAAGATAATTGTAACACAATGCAATGTATATGTATGTATATGTATGTATATGTTTACAATGTAAATCAAAATGATTTTGTAATGTAAAGGACTGTTTACATAACTGGCATCTAGCACATGGTCACACAAAATGTGAAATCAAATTTATTTGCTAGAAAATAAATAGTTTATTGTTAATAATCAACAAGGTCACACACACATGTAAGCACGTATTCCTATGATGATTCACAGACAATGAGCAATATAAAAAGACAAGTCAACACTGTTTTATGTGCATGTGGTTTGAGGCTTAACAAATGTCTTGCATGATATTTGCAAATATATCATGTGTACCTTTACTTCAGGTGTCACTTAAGGAATGTATATTTTAATGACCAACTACTTGGTGAAAATACAAAAAAGAATTAAATTAAAAAAAAAAAAAAAAAAAAAAAAAGAAGCTAAAATTGATTTGTGAGAAGCTATTGTATAAATAGCATTCGAAAGGTAGAATATATTCTTCATCTTCACGGCAGCACTATGTAACTTTTGGTATTTGGCGCCCCTACAGTTCAAGTCACTTTTAAACCACTGTCATAAAATTCGGTCTGGTGTCCGAAAATAATTTATTTTATCGGACAAATTTTAACCTTATCGGCCACGTTTCAATAACAGGTTATGTTAGAAACTTCGATATAATGCACACCTAGGTTGCAGTGGCCCTTGCACGGACCTCGCCGCTTCAGCAAGTTGTCAGTCCACGGCTCCCCCAGAGCCCAGGGAAAAGAGGGCCCCGTGGGTGGTAATGGAGGAGGAGCCATTCTCCATATTACAAGTCAGTGTACCACTAAAGTGATATTGAAGCTGTTGTTTTAATGTAAAAAGTTAGATGGTGTTCCTTAAATCAGGTTTTACCATCTCCAATTTAAATAGGCAATATCAATTTGCACAACACCAATAAATCTCTAAACAATAAAACCTCTAAAAGTTCAAAAGTCCAAATAACAGACAGACTATACTGAAAGTAAAAACAGTGAAACAGAGTTTTAGAAAGTTTGCAAAGTTATAGGGCAGAATATTTTAAGGTCTAAATTTCGAGGTAAAACAAATAGTCACTTATTAACGACAAATCAGCTGTTTTGGCAACTACCCATCAATAGTAACTTAGTCATATTTGTGTCATATGAGAGATAAAAGGGTTTGTAATTACCCTACTACCCTGGAAAACAAAACTAAAGGTAAATGTCATAACAAGGTACAAAGTAACAGGCCACGGTTACCTCTGGCCCAGCGTACGGGGTAGAGGTGCCTCCACAGAACGCCCGTCTTGGCGAGCCCTGACCAGGAGCTGCAAACTTGACTGCAGCGACACAAGTTTTCAGGGCCCAAGTAACGGAAAATCCTCAGAATGATCTCTGTTGGAAGCTGCGAGATGTGGGTTGAAGAGGACTCATTCTGCTCCAGTTCTGAGAAACATACCAAAAATGCAGTCGGATTTCATTAAAAATGTCAGAACAATAAGTCAACAAACACTTATCTCTCTTGGGTGCAGACCTAAGGTCACGGAGAGACTGGACTAACCAACATCCGTCTTCTCATGATCAGCGTATTTGAAGGCTTTTTGCAGCTCCTCCGCCTGGCTCCACAAACTGAGTCCTTTCAGCACTTCGGCTGCACTGTCCCACTGCTGCTGGCTGCAGTGCTGCGCTATCACCTTCTTTTTGATGTCCTTAAGCTCCTCATAGGTGAAGTACTGCATCAGCATGGGTTGAAAGACCTGCAATGCAAATGGAAACCTTACAATAGAATATGCTACAGAAAAATGTATGTTCATGAATTTTAAATAGAATTGTTATTCATGTAAATAAATAGGGCTGGACGACATGGCCAAAAATGCTATCACAAAAGGTTTTTTTTATATTGATCGATGTCGATAATTATCACAATATATATTGAATCATAATAATGCTCAATAACTATGACATATATTGAATAATAATAATGCTCAATTTACAGTTTTAAGTGTATTCTCATGGCTTTATGTTAAACACTGAAAAGATCAAATAAAAAAACCAAAAGAGAGATAAGTAAATAAAACGATGTGTATATATATATATATACATACACATTTAAATATATCATATAATCTTCATTGTCATCTGAGAACAGTCCAAAAAGTTCCCGAATCTGCGCTTTGTGATTATATCTGGGGACGTTGGAGTGGACCAAGGGACTCTCCGACCGTGTCAGACCAGACATCACTGAAAATTGTGGATTCTTTCTTTAAATTGCTTTGCGGGGATGGGAGCCGTGCCGGGCTGGGGTTGGGGTTGGGAGGAGGGCCAGGTCAAATTCAAGTTGGTCTTTGAGGAAGACCTGCCATGTCAGCGCCGGTGGGGGCCTCAACCCCACTCCACTGTGCGATGCCTGGCCAGAGAGCGGATGAAGCCCCGGTGCACCTGCTGTACGATTGGCTGTTCATGTCACATGTTTGTTTCTCTGCTGTACGATTGGCTCTTCTTGTCGTGTACATAGAGGAAAACTGACTCTGTATCGAACTGTATCAAAAATAAATCTCAGAAATGTATCATCGTTATCGTGGAAGATTTTATCGTGAAAATGACAAGATTGTTTTATCGCCCAGCTCTATATATAAACAACACTCATTTTTATATATAAAGAATATATGCTATAACTCTTTTTTTATATAAAGAATATATGATTGAACTATTTTTTATATAAAGTATATATGATTTAAAGATTAGACGATTAACAAGTTTCAATACCTCTTCTTCTTCCTTCATGTGGGGCAGAAAGTCCTGTGTAAAGGCCTCAAGTCTCTCTTTAAGCTGCCGGGCATAGTTAAGCTGCTCACACTCATTCTGAAACACAGACATATGCATACAATATTATTATGTAGGTAATGAAATGTGTGATTAACAACAGTATAGTCATCAGTTTTTAACTCATCTACAAATTTTGCCAAATCAGTCTTTAAATACGTCCATTTGACATTTTATGAAGTTAATCAGAAAGTGTGTCCCTGCAATGACTACAACACTGTAGCCAGCAACCAAACAAAGGAAAACGGACCTGACAGTTTGCTCCTTCAATAAACTTTGATGCACTGTAAACATACTTAAAAGAAAATATCAATCTTATGGGGGGAAGAAAACAAGTTTTTAAGTAATTCCTTCACAACACATGAGGAAACATGAGGAAGAAAGAGAACAGGATCTAAAACGGGGTCTGTTCTACAAGTTTCTCCTGTTTTTGAATGGAGCGGAAGTTTACATTAACACAATTGCTGCATTCTGGCCAGCACAGTTTTCGGGCTTTCCAGTGGCTTGAGAGAGAACTCTCTGCTCTTTGTGTTCCTCAAGGATGATCAAGGCAGTAAAACAGGTCCCAGCGATTACACCCTGAGTAGTAATGACATTAATGTGTTCCCAACATACTCCAATATTTACCTTAACATTGCTCAGCCCCTTCTCAAAGAGGGAAAGCATCTCAGATAGCTTGTTGTCCGAGTGCACGTTGTACACAGTGCAGCTCCGTTGCTGCAGCTGACCGATGATGTACTCGTTCTCAATCTGTTCGTGCATCTTGAACTCATTAAAGGTGACACACAACGACTGGAGAAATGAGCGAAAATCATTGTTGTTGGAGAAGTTGGTTTTAGACAGCTGCGGGAAAAGATGAAAAAAAGTCAGTATGTGTGTATCGACAGTTAATTTTCAATGGAGTCAATTTATACGGGACAACAACTAAAATATATAAACATATGGTTGTGGAATATAAGGATTTAACGAAAAGAAAGCGATCAGCTCAAATAACCGTGATCAGACGATGATGTAATAATTGTGACACCTCTCGACTTAGATTAATACCCACGGCCAATAATAGTAATCATACTGCTCCTTGCCCCCTGCTATAGCCTTTTAATTTAACTTATCCTGCCCAACGAATACTAACCACATATTCTGTATATGCTGTTTTTTTGTATTTGTTTACACCGTTGAGCTTGTTGCTGCTAGTTGCCTGTACAACATGCGCCACACCAACCCTAACCCAAACAAACGTCTTGTATATGAAAATGTACCGGACCCAGTACATAACAAACAGATTGAGCTTCAGATTCCGATTCCGTGAGAGGTGTAGTGCCACACGGGCACGCTGTGTAACAAACAAGTTGCATGGGAGTTAGCCTGCGAGCTAAACCTGTGGCTAGCACTGTCCTCAAGTCCCACTGGCGAGCGTCTGTTCGGCCGCTGGGACGCGCGACACCCTCCTCCCCACCCCTAGCCAGTAACCACGGACTCCGACATAAACTCCGACGAACCTTCTCGCAGTACAGGCGCACCAGCTGCTTCATCCGCCAGTGCGGGCCGGTGAAAACATCCACCTCGTCTGGAAAAGGAGCCATCTTTCCTCGCAGCGAACCTCAGTGCGTCACTGGCATGGCGATTATGGGCGGAGAGTCACGTGACCGCGGCTCCTCTCGCCCTGGGACCAAAAAAGAAAGTGCCCCCGCGCCACAGCGTCTTTATATAATATTTAGATGTATATAAATACTGCATTCATGTTTATACCTACAGTGTTTTTGGAATGATTCGTGTAATTTTCTCAGCGACTGCATTTGCAATTATTTTGCTTTATTTAGCAAATGTCTTTTGTGTATTTTTATAAACTTGTATATTGCAACCACATTTCACACATCAATAAATGTGGACAAACAAACCTTTCATTATTTATTTTTTTTCCCAACTAGACAACGCTGCCGTTGTTGTGTCGGGGCTGGATAACGTAAGAATATCTCAAATCTCTCCGTAGCGCCGTATACTGACGTATAAGCATTACTCGGGTGGTCGTCGCGGTGCGCCGCGGAGCCGTGCATTCAGCCGCGGGACCGGTGAGCAACACCTCGTCGTCCCTGTTATCTCAAGCGAGACGGAGGGAACCCGCAGCCAATGTCAATCTAAGGAGCCGTGTGTGCGTTAGTGCGTGTGTGTGTGTGTGTGTGTGTGTGTGTGTGTGTATTCGGAGCCACGTCCCCCCCCCCCAAGCCAGTTGCGAGGGTCCGGGTCGTGGTTGCTAAGGAAGGCGGTCACAGTAACGGACCCAGAGGGGCGGGGCTTAGTCCCCGTCCCTGGCGCCGAACGGTGACGAGCATCCCCGCGGACCAATTGGCGCACGGGAAACGCGTCGGCAGCCAATGAGAATGGAGCAACAGGTCCAAGTAGTTCGATAGAGAGCGCGAGCGATCGGGCGCGTCGGAAAGAGCCTAAACAGCGGGAGCTGGAGGATCGGGACCCGTGATGAGCTGCAAGGCTGATGGTGAGAAAACTGTAACATACACAACTGTTATAATATTAATGAGCGGCAGCTTTTAAAGCGTATCAGCAAGATGGACAGATACAGGGCGAGGCTGTAAACGATGTTTGTTGACTGCTGTATTCCAGACCAGCCCTTCAGCCTTCATCACTAGCCGCACCGTGTGTGTGTGTCTGTCTGTCTGTCTGTCTGTGTCTGTCTGTCTGTCTGTCTGTCTGTCTGTCTGTCTGTGTGTGTGTCTGTCTGTGTGTGTGTCTGTGTGTGTGTCTGTCTGTGTGTCTGTCTGTGTGTGTGTGTGTGTGTGTGTGTGTGTGTGTGTGTGTGTGTGGGGGGCTTGGTTTCTCAGCATCACTGCCCACAGCAGTCAGTTTGTCAAGTTATCATAATATGGAGATTGAAACATTCACATCACATTGTCTTTCTTTGCGGGTAAGTTGTTACGAGAGTTGTTGACAGCAACCAAGCCTTAACTCCCACAACCGGCTCAAATATCTGATGTGGCGCAACCTTATTCACACTTGTATTGCTATGTGTCACAATTCAGAAATGTACGTATCTAATACAATAAATGCAAACAGAAATAGGTTAATACATACTACAACCCGCGTGTATATGTATTACAATTTTTTAATGAAATGAAAGAATATAAAGGTATATCTCACATTCACACTTAAACGCTACAATCCACAAAACTGCATTAAGATTTTAAAATGCAAAACACCCAGAAAACCTACATGTATTATTTCATCATCCACAAATAAATGTTTGCGTTGTCTAATCCATTTTGCAAATGCATTATCATTGTCTGTGATGAAATATATTTTCATATGTTCTTGTGTTTTTATGGCTTGGGATTTTCATATTTTTATCACTAACCCTTTTTTAACGCTTAAAGGCGCTTAATGTATGGCTGACTGTGTGCTTTTGTGTTTTGTGACGCATCACACCGAGGGGAGGGAACGGGACGTTGGGAGTGGATCCCGGAGTGGAGTGGACTCTCACTGTGGTGGATCTTGGGACAGACCATGGAGTGCCCAGTTTGCAGTCACCGACAGACGTGCCTTTTGACTTTTGACATCAATTTTGGGGATTATGCTTTTAATTTTTCCATTTCATTTTTGGGATGCTATCAGGTTTCCTAACGTTCCCTTTAGCAGTTTTATAATTTAGTTTAGAACCAACCGTCTGCGACATTGAGAGTCCGCTCTACTCTGCTCCATTCCATGCATCCACTCAAACCCCACAGTGAGAGTCCGCTCGATTCCAACCCCCATCGAGATATGTGTCACAAAACATAAAGACAAATGCAAACATATCAGTCGCCCATTTAAATTCAAGATAGTTTTAAGCGATATAAACATATGAAAACCCTAAGAAGGAGAAGAACCTGTGAAAATATATTTAAACACATATAAATGATACATTGATGTTGCAAAATGGTTTACACAACACAAGTAATACATTATTCATTTGTGGATTGAGAAATGTATTATGATTCTGTTTTTAGCATTTAAGAAATTAACAAAAACTTAATACAGATTTGTGGATTGGAGTACTTCTATCTTTTTGTACTCGTATTTATTTTATTCCATTTGTGAATCGTGACACAGAATTCCTCAAATGAACTTCAGGCTGTTAATTTGTGGTCATTGATCCCTTTGAAGAACCGCAATGAGGACACACCGATCTCAGTAAAATGGAAAAGTATGAAAAGGTGAAGAAAATTGGCGAGGGATCCTTTGGAAAAGCTATCCTTGTCAAATCCAAGGAAGATGGACACCCATATGTCATCAAGGAAATTGGCATATCAAGGGTGAGATTGTGAAATGATCGTTCTCTCGATTTCACCAGCCTCTCCTTTTTTTTTTTTTTACCATCCAGCTAACTTGTGTTGTATGTGTTTTCATGAAATGAACAGATGTCAAGTAAAGAGAGACAGGAGTCTCGAAAAGAAGTTGCAGTTCTCGCCAACATGAGTCATCCTAATATTGTCCAGTACAAGGAGTCGTTTGAAGGTAAACACACCCCACAATATCAGGAACCGTCTCTGAAACAAACAACCAAATATGATATGGGAAACATGGTGTTATGTTAAAAACTATTTAAAGCCCTGGGAATAGTATCGACCAGCAAGGACATGAATGGAACACTAATCCATTTAAATCAAATCAGAGAATATAACCTCATCACTTCTGGTTTTGGTTAATTCAATTCAGCTATGTCTGTTTAGTGTTTACTTTGTTTACTGCTAATGGAGGAAAAACAGCCGGAGCAAATGGGGTTTAAGTTTCTGAATTCTACTGCAGTGCATTGTGAAAATGTTTGCTTGATTGTGTATCACAAAAAGCAAACAATCTCTTTAGAGGCAGGATGTCTCTTTATCGTGATGGACTACTGCGAGGGCGGAGACCTCTTCAAGAAGATCAACTCCCAAAAAGGAGTGCTTTTCTCAGAAGAACAAGTAAGTTGCTATAGGCCGAATTGGAACCTTTAAAAAGTTGGTTGTCAATGGGTAGTTCCTGATCCAACTGGCTTGTGGCTCCATTTCAAGAAAAATGATATTTTCATAAAATAAGGTGTTTTATCTGGTTCTATTCCCCAACTCGTTCCCGGATGATGTTTTCAGAAATGGGGAAGCATTATCTTAGTTGTGTAGAATGTCATTTTACTTGCTGCTGTTTTCCCAGATCATGGATTGGTTCGTACAGATTTGCCTGGCTTTGAAGCATGTGCACGACAGAAAGATCCTACACAGAGACATCAAATCACAGGTAAAGGCTAAGTTACGTTGTTGTCGTAATGTTTTCATGAGACACTAAATAAGGTAACGCCTATTGTCATTTTCATTGTCATTGCTAGAACATTTTCCTGACAAAGGATGGAACCATACAGCTTGGGGACTTTGGCATCGCAAGGGTGCTCAATAGGTAAATATAAGTAAAATTTGACTAGATACACAGAATCTGAAAATCGGGCCGTTGTTACCTGTAATTCAAATTAAGGAAAAATGTACATAAAATTCTCTCCCATGTCCCCCCCTCTCCCTAGTACTGTCGAGCTGGCAAGAACATGCATAGGAACACCCTATTACCTGTCACCAGAGATTTGTGAAAACAAGCCGTACAACAACAAGAGGTTTGATGGGTTATCACCATTTCAGATTCCATATCTTGTGTATCTGATGGTGGGGGTGTATGTGTTACGTAACCATAAAAAAAAGCAGGTGTTAACGTCCGTGCCATTATTAGCGATGCAGGGTTGTGATGAGGGTTGGTACGTGCTGTGGTATTGTGTGTCCATTTTATTGAGTGAACTAGATGGCGTACGTCCAAAACAAGAAGTTCGTATTGATTCTTTCTAAAAACTGTTTTAAATATGTATGTATCCCTGTCCACATTTGCGACGGTACTCTCTTGATGTGTTAATGTAATGCCAGGCTCGAACTTACCCCGATCCATTGTCCATTTGTATGTTCTCCCATCCATTTTCCCCCCCTTCCCCTTCTCCTCCAGTGATATTTGGGCCCTGGGCTGTGTCCTGTATGAAATGTGCACTCTTAAGCATGCTGTAAGTATCCTGTTAAGTGAGTGGTTTACCAATGTAGCTTCAGTTTTTCTTCAGTTTGAACTCCTATTTGATGTGTTGCCGGTGATTATGTTCCTATTTTTAAAATATTGGTTCCCAGCATTTATTAATCAGTCATGAGAAACTTACCACTCTGCTGCAGCTTCTCAGTGTACTTACATGCAGTCCAATGGGGCAAATGTGCAGACCTCAAAAAAAATAAATCCCCTCTGCGAAAAATGGGAAGCTCACCCATAGAGTCTTTATGTGAAATGGTCGCAAAGCCTGCGTCTGTTTTTTTGGGGGGTTTTACTCTTGCACTTCTGTAATTTAGCTCGTTTGGCTACATCGGTGTTCACATAAAATACTAGAAACAGGAAGTTGCGCTGTTTCTCAAGAGTAAGGTGTTGAGCAAGGTTGCGTAATGTGCAGTTATAAATTATTGGAACCAACATTTTAATGAGGCCTGGGTTGAAAAACAGCGAACCTCTCCTTTAATGCATGCCTAAGCTAGTGTCTTCCAGAGAATAAATGATACCTCTCCTCATATTGGAAGATTAACTTTCCTGATCCATCATTTCGATGAAGAGGGCGTGACACGACTCCGCCATTCCTTTAGCTCATACATTTAGCTCCCCTCAGTGATTACTTAATTTATTCACCATTTGGAACACTGAACTTAACGTGTCTCTCCACAGTTTGAGGCCGGCAACATGAAGAACCTTGTCCTGAAGATTATTCGGGGCTCGTACCCACCGGTCTCCATTCACTACTCTCAAGATTTACGTTCCCTCTTGGGCCAGCTTTTCAAACGCAGCCCTCGGGAAAGGCCTTCGGTCAGCAGCATACTGGACAAGTCTTTTCTCTGCCGCAGGATACATAGGTTCCTTACACCACAGGTGAGACAAAGTGGTGATGATGGAGTTGAAATAAACATGAATCATTCTTTTTGGAGCAAAAATAAAAGTATATATGTTTTTTTTGTTTTCTACTTTCTCTATTGTAGATCATTGCTCAGGAATTTAGCCATCACCTTCTTCACAAGCAGCTTCAAGTGGGTGTAGCACAAGGGCCACCAGGTAAACAAATTGCACAATTCTGCAATTGAAAAAATATAACCTCATATAAAAATGTATATTTTTGAAGGTAGTTATTGTTATGGCACCATTCACTGTTGTAGTTTTTTTTTTTTTTCTCCCCCCAAAATGCTTTCTGTTGTGATATTCAGAACATCAACATTTTGGGCTCCCTTCCTGTAACATTTCTGGTATTTTCCTGCCATCATTGTTAGTTTCAACTCTATTTAAATAGCCCGATTTAGACAAAGCTACAAAACCCAAGACAACAAAAGGAAACCTATCAAGCAAAATAAACATTTCCATATTTCCAACTCGTGCGACTAGCCAAGCGTCCTGCCCCTGCAGCAACACCGCTCACCCCAGCCCAGAAGATTACCAAACCAGCCGTCAAATACGGAGTGCCTTTAACTATCCGGAGGGTCTCCGACATAGCCAAAAAGCCGGCAGAGAGGAAAGCAGCGCTACACAAACATAAACCGGTCAGTAAACTAATGGAACAAGCCACCAGGCTATTTCAGTCTGTCTGTCTGTCTGTCCGTCTGTCTGTGGGACCTACTGTGTATTTCGTGTTGAGCTCCCAGTCTGGCGTGTTGCAGGTCCCTCCCGTCCATGTGTATGCGTGTGTGTGGTCATGGTAGTCCGTGTTTGACCTCTGAACCCCAGTGTCGTATGTCGCTCAGGCCCCCCTCCCAGCAGCCCCCCAGAGGAGAGCCAGTCAAGTGGAGCAGGAGAGGAAAAAATACGAGGTACAGCTGAGAGCCCAGCATATCTACTATTAACCACTGGACACCCCCCCCCCCCCCCTACCGTTGCAGCCCTTTCTCTCCCCATTTACTCACATGTGAAGGTCCCTTCTTGCGGGCATCTTTACTTTCCTTCCTCTCATTTTTCCTCCCGATTGCAGCCTTCCCCCTTTTTTCTCCTGGCCTAGTTTCTCTCTCTTTCAGCCTTCCCGAAGGATAATTTGCTTCCCTTTCTCTTGGAGTGAGTCGTCCAGACCGCTGCCTCACACCGGGTTCCTTTTTGAGGTGGTGTGGACTGGTTGATGGAGATGCTTTATGTCTCTTGTTGCAGGATGGCATTAGAAAGAAACGGATGGAGCTCATCGAGAAGGAGAGGAAACAAAGGGAACAGGTGAGTTGCATGCCTGTTCAACTTCAATGTGAAGGGTTTTATATGTGATATGTTATCTTTTTCTCTCACTCTCTTCAGATGGTTCTGTTGAAAGCTGCGCAAATGAAGAGGTATGAAAGGGAAAAGGTAAATTGTGTGTGTGTGTGTGTGTGTATTTTAGTTTTTATGTTTTTCTGAGCTAATCTTATTGTGTGCTCTAAAGTAATAAGATATGACCTTAAATTTCACACAAAGTAAAGCCTGACATGTATTACAGGAAATTTAAGTTGTTCAATGTCATAAACCTCAGTTTGTTTATTTATTTTCAATATGGATTTTAAATTTGGATATAATATATCAATATTGTGTAAAATCACAGCCCTAGTCAATCTGTCACCATCTAACACATATTGAACCAATGACCATTGACCTCTAGATCAATCGGATAAACCAGGCCCGAGAGCAGGGTTGGAAACATGTCATGAGTTCTAGTGGAGGCAGCAGCCCAGAGAGGAAGGTAATGAAAGCCCTTTCTGATATTTATATTGTAATAAGTTCATTATCAGGTTTATACACCGATCAGCCACACATTAAAACCACTGACGGATGAAGTGAATAACATTGGCATTTCGTTCCAATGGCACCTGTCAAGAGGTGGGATATATTAGGCAGCAAGTGAACAGTCAGTTCTTGAAGTTGATGTGTTGGCAGCAGGAACAATGGGCAAGCGTAAGGATCCGAGCGTCTTTAACAAGGGCCAAATAGTGATGGCTAAACGACTGGGTCAGAGCATCTCCAAAACGACAGGTCTTTCTGATATGCAGTGGTTAGTACCTACCAAAAGTGGTCCAAGGAAGGACAACCAGTGAAGTGGCGACAGAGTCATGGGGGCCCATGGGCTCATTGACGCACATGGGGAGCCAAATCTAGCCCATCTGATCCGATCCCACAGAAGAGCTACTGTAGCACAAATTGGTGAAAAAGTTAATGCTGCTATGATAGAAAAGTGTCAGAACACACAGTGTATCGGAGCTTGCTGTGTATGGGGCTGCTTGACCGCAGACCGGTCAGTGTGCCCATGCTGACCCCTGTCCCCTGCCAAAAGCTCCTACAATCGGCATGTGAGCATTGCAACTGGACTATGGAGCAATAGAAAAAGGTGGCCTGGTCTGATGAATCATGTTTTCTTTTACATCATGTGGATGGTTGGGGTTAGGGTCCAATCTGATCGAGCATCTGTGGGATGTGCTGGAACAACAAGCCCGATCCATGGGAGCCCCACCTCACAACTTGCAGGATTAAAGGATCTGCTGCTAACGTCTTGGTGCCAGATACCACAGGACACCTTCAGAGGTCTTGTGGAGTCCATGCCTCGACGGGTCAGAGCTGTTTTGGCGGAAGAGTAGGAGATAAACAATATTAGTGTTTTTTTTTTAGTGGTGGTCTTGATGTTGTGGCTGATTGCTGTATAGTTTGTTTCTATGTCTCAATTACATTACTGTACAAATACAGTTTTATGGAGTGCATTTATTTTCATACAATACTCAAATGACTCATAACACAACACACCTTCTCTGAAGTGTTTTGGTGGCAAGAGGATGGCTGCTGGTGCCTGTCCTCGGCCTGGACCCATCCTCTGTCCTGCTCAGGGCCCTTCCCCTGCTCCGGTCCCCGGCAGGGCTCTGTACGAGCACTACCATGCGGCCCTAGACCAGATGGCTAAGCCACAGCCCAAGGAGGTCAGCAGGGGGGCTGCTTCACCTCGAGGGGACGCTCCAATACGGTGAGTTCATATCTCAGATGTCTGTAAATAATTAAGGTGTGTCGGAGCGTTTGTTTGACGATGGTGATTCTGTGTGGAAGTGGCGTTCCTGTTGCCGCCGGCCCAGTACTGCCCAACAGCCCCACCCACTACCCCAACCCTGACGCCGTCAGGAGGGAACTACAGAGGCTGCAGTGCGTCTCGAGACAAGCCCATATCAGCAGGTTAGTGGTCCACCAGGGTCCTATGGTCCATTACTGTCAAAGTAAAACTATGGCGTGAAAGTGCTGTATGCTTTTACATATTGCAATGTATTGATTGATTGATTTTATATAATCTGAACATGTAACAAATAAGTAAAGATAAAAGAAGAATAACATATAAAATGAACAATAAACATACAGCAAACTCTCAATAAACAAATTCTCATAAACAACAAATAAATGTTTCTTGTCTGAAAAGGAGTAGGAAGAAGTATACACTTACAGTAAATGGCCCTGCCCCTTCTCCATAACTCAAACAATTAACTCAATATTTATCATACTGTATATACAAGCCACAAGTTCAACTACCCCAATGCTGTTATGTACACCTCAAATATTCATCCAGTATCAATCAGATATAACTTAAACAATTACCTCAGTGTTCATCCAACCAACCATTCCTCATAAAAAATATGTTATTGTACAACTTCTTGAGTTGATTTATATTTGGACTTTTCTTGAGTTCTATATCCAAACCATTCCACAAATTCACTCCACAAATTTAAATACACCTGCTTTTCATAGTGGTACGAACACAGTGTTTTAACACAGTATTGAGAAAAATTATATTATTAGATATATTATATATTATAAAATGATACATGCCTGTTTTCCCAACATTGTGTTTCAGGCAGCGTGGGCAGATGGCTGCTGAGCGGGCCTACCAGGTTGAAGAGTTTTTACAGCGGAAGAGAGAGGCTGTGTTGAACAAAGTCCGTGCTGAAGGACAGCTGGTAAATTAATATTTGATATTCTTCTTATTTTTATTAAAGGTCATTTAGTTTTTCAAGAAACTCGCTTTAACAATTTGTTGTTACTAACCTGAGAGATTGCCAGTCAAAGATTAATGACTCCTCGCAATCCGGAATAGTTTAGTAGGAAAAAGGCCACAAAGGAGGATCTATTGCATATATTCTAAACTTTTTAGTTTACTCATCTGTTGGCTCCACCTCGAGACCATTGTGCCCAGAACCTTTAAGGGCTGCATCCTTCTAAAGTGTGGTTGAATTAAACGGTAGGGCGCCCGGCAAAACTTGGCAGGCGTCTATGGAAGCCGGGCAGGTTCAGTTCGATGCAGGAGACCGCGAGCCAACAAAGAGGAGGAGGTAGGAGCCCAGGTCTCAATGTCCAGCCTTGTCACCCACCCGAAACTCACCCATACCACGCCTCGTTTGCCTTGTCCCTTTTGATTTCTGGCTGCACAGCGGGACCTCTTTCATTTACACCCCATAATGTGACTCCAGCACCAACCACTGGCCATTCCCTGCTGAACTATATGCATGTGTGTTTGTGTGTCACAGCCTGTTTGAATGAGCTGATTAATGATTGATTTGACATTGCTGTGTGTGTGTGTGTGTATATATATATATATATATATATATAAATTTTTTATTTCTTTTTTATTTTACTTTTTTTTTTTTTTTTTTTAAGATGAATTATGTCATGTTAAGTTTGACTGTCAAAATTTGAATTATTCCTAACAACTGCACTACCTCCTTTCTAAATTCATTGTGAAAAAAGTGAAGAAAATGTTTTACTGTAAATGTGTTTTTTGCTTTACTGGTGTTGCATTCACTTTTTACATGTTCACGAGCAGAAGTCGTCATCATTTTGCATAATTTTGCGAGTCAAGTTTTGTTTATCCAAATGTTACCTTCCCCAATGCCTGTGTGTCATATATCTTTCCTGTGATGTCTATGCTTTGCCTGTGCTTTTCCAATTTAAGATTCCTATATGTGTTTTCAGGAGTACTTGACAAGACTCAGGCAGATCAGGCTGCAGAACTTTAATGAGCGACAGCAGATCAAAGCTCGACTCAGAGGAGATAAGGTACAGCCTTCACAAGAGCTTCATAAAAACAGTGCAGTCTAAAAGTTCTCAAGAGTTTCATACATATCGCAGTATGTTACATTTTGTCATTCATCTGAAGCAACAAAGCCACTGTATATCACAGTCACATCCAGCTAAATTGTTCATAGGAAAAGTAGCATTAGTAGAGTTAGATAAAAAAGTAAATTATATTTTGGGTGATCGGAACAACCATGGGAGGAGATCACTACCAAGTGATTTAGTGTATAGGGCCCCCAGAACAGAGCCCTGAGGGACGCCCGTTTCCATCCATCTGTTTTTTTTTCATGCCATCAATTTCTTTTCCAGTATGATAGCGATGGTTCTGACAGCCAGGAGTCAAGTGAGGAGGCAGAGCTAAGGCGAAAGAAGATAGAAGTTCTGAAAGTGAGTCTAGCCCGGTCATTATAAAACTAAGCCCACCCCCAAATAAAATAGCATATATTTTTGGAAAATTGCATTGTTTGTAAGTCTATGCATACGCAACAGGCACAAGCCAATGCCCGTGCTGCTGTGTTAAAAGAGCAACTAGAGAAGAAGAGGAGCGAAGCATATGAGAGGGAGAAGAGAGCTTGGGAGGATCATGTAAGTTCTCTTCGACGGTTTCACTTTACTAGAATACTGGAACTTAGTTGGTTTCCCCCATTTATACCTGAGCTGTGTGTTGCGTCAGCTTGTAGCTCGGGGGGTAATAGTTGGTCCTGCGGCAGCATCGTCTATCCCAGAGACCCCCCAGTCTGACTCCTCTCAGCCAGATCCAGCCAGTGTAGCTCTGGTCCAGCCTGCTTCAAAACCCTCGGCACCTGCTATATCCATGACCGCTGCCCTGAAAGAAGTCGGAGCTGTGAGTGAATTCACACTTGTTTGTCACAGCCTACATTACAGTATATTATACTATGTACTGATAGGCGGTACTATCATTTTTATTTATTTTTTGTTCAGCAAAATCCCCCTCCAAAAGAAGACACTCCAAAACCAGAGACTACGAATGTGATCCAGGTGAGCACTTAATTTCCTTCCTTCCAAGTCTTGATTGATTTACAGATTTACAGAACCATCACAATTTTTGCATCGCCCTGCTTCCAAATTTCACCTGATACAACAGCTGAACAAAACACTTTCTTATTTATATTGTGTGTTTTGTTCAATCAGAGTGATAAAAAAGAGATTCTGCGTCGACTCAATCAGAACTTGAAGACCGAGCGCCCACTGGAGGAGGAGTCGCCCCCACCACCAGAGGCACCAGTTCTCCCTCCCCAACAGAGCCAGGCGACTGCAGAGGACCGGCCAGCTTCGGGAGGAGACAGGAAGAAGTGGGAGGTGGCAGAACCCCCTGTCCTCTCGGTGGCCCAGGAGATCTCAGAGGACACCCGCCTAACTTCTATCGGTGAGATGAGTCCTCACAGAAAAAGCTTGCGTTTAACACTGTTCACTGTAATGGCCTCTTTAGTCTGTCATAGATACTTATTTACTATGTCATAGATTGTGTTATTCCGTTGATTACACCTTCACTTGTGTAATGCCTTTTTTAAATGACTGTCTTATTCATGGGAAGTTAAATCTGCGACCACCAATGCAACCCTACAGGCAATATAATTTGGAACATCTAGTGTGAAGCTGGATATTGTTTATTTAGTTTGTTTTTCAAAATCTTCTTTCTCCAGGATCGCCAGTGTCTCCCGAAGTAGAACAGTTTTGTGTTGGTGACAGGAGAAAGTGGGAGGTAGGAGCTCCTGTTGCCCTCTCTGTTGCCCAGCAAACACTAGAAGACACCTGTATTAGGACTGCTGGTAAGTAAAACTATCTCACAGGATACTTGCATTCTTATAGCAAAGTACTGATTTCCTTTGTGAAATGGACTTACCTTCTAATTTGCCATTGTGTGTTAAATTTCTCAGAGCAGACAGTGGGGGAAGTCATTATGATGGGCACACCCCTGGGAGAAGCCCCAAGAAAGGTATGGGGAAGGAGTCCAGACGGTCAGGTGCTGAGAGTTCTCCAGGAGTTGGAGCTGCAGCCTCTCACCCAAATGCTTGGGGATGTTAGCATCTGCAGCGGTACATTCTCTATTTCTATGGCTGTATAACCATCCAGTGCCTTTGTAGGATGCATAGCATACGACTTATGTATAGTCTAACAAATTACCATAATTTGTTTTCCTAGACAAACATAATCAGAATGTAGTTGCTGAAGGTGTGAGGGCCTCTCAAGACGTTACTGCCCCCAAAATATGTCCACCAGCAGCAGTTCAGAGCCCAGAGGGTAAACAACCAGAGGAGGTTGCAATCCCAACAACTAGTCGGGAAAGCCCTGTTCCCAGTGGGGAGGAAAGACTAAAAATGGCACCCACAGTCACTGACATCGAGGGTAAGTAAATCAGTGGAAAACCGATTTTTTGAGGAGATGTTTACAAATTATTGTTGAGAAATGTACAGAACCTCGAGACCTGACCTGACCACTTGCAGACCCCACTGACATGGAGTTGGTGATTTTGGAAGAGTGTCCAAAGCAGACTGCCACTTCCACTACTGGGGTACAGCAGGCATGGGGGCCACAGAGCACGCAGCAAATGTGAGCAGAATGATTCTACAAAAAACAAATTGTTATTATACATATTAGGGGGAGGCAATATATCGTTCTACTATCGACATTGTGGTATTAGACTACCGTCTGTGAATTGAGTTATCTTGATGTAGTTAAATCTTTAAGGCTGCATTAAAGTAAAATAATGCAACTTTCTGAACCTCATAGACTGTTCTGGCCATAATATCCACTGATTATCAAATATTTCTTGTGTGAAGACAGATGAATATCTTATCAAAGCACCGATTAGTCATCGTCAAAAACGTCCTTATCAAGGTATTCTTAAAAAAAAGATGTTGGGATGTTTAATTTTGTCAATATCGTCCAGCCCTAGACATCGGGTGTTGAAGAGTATCTCTCTTTTAGGCCACCAGGGGGCAGTGTAAAACAAGCGGAGCTTAAGGAGGTTGAGGCGACAGCAGAAAAACAAACTTCATCCTCAGGTGAGCTGAGTAAGGCCAAGTATTGTATTTTATTTGTGAGCGTATCAGCTGAAGGTTAACCATCGGTCTCTTCCCACCCAGGTTTGGCAGCATGTGATGAGCCCCTCTTTGTGAAGCTCTGCTCTCCGGTCCATTGGCGCACTGCCGCGCTGGCGATGCTCTCGGCCCAGTCGTCCATGGACGAGTCGTCCTCCTCAGTGGCCTCGCGCTCCCGCTCCGTGTCCCCCCTCCACTCCAAACACCACGATGCACTCCTTATCGGCCTCTCCACCGGCATGTTCGACACCAACAACCCCAAGGTTAACACCGTCTAAAGTGTGACCAGAAAAATAACGTTCCGGTTTTTAAATGGAACTAATTTTCACCTTGCCACTCCCCAGGTCTTGAGTGTTGTGACGAAGGAAGACATCCTTTTGGATTGCGGTAGTTGTTTTAAATATAGTTATTTAATTCAGCAGATACAGCGTGATGCATGAGATCCAAGATGATGCGAATTAATATTCCAGTGATCTGCTAAACAGCTGTTTCAGATCAGTTTGGCGAACTCACGCTTATCCTTGTGCCCTCTGTAGTGTAAGGGTTCTGAAGGTATTTTTAGGCGGGCTTTCAGTCTTTATTAATGATGGAGGCCTGGAATAAAACCAGCACTATTAATCACATGCTCTTGGCTCTCGGTGGGTGTGATAGAAGAGAAGGAGCATCCATCAACGCAGATCTTTCATTACCTCCATCAGGGACACCAGAAGGTGCAGAACTCTGGTTGAACACACTGTGTTGTTTATAAATGGGAAGCGTGTGGCTATGGATTTGTTTAGGTATTTGCCTGCTTCTTGATGTATGCAAAAACACCCTGAGGGTAAGCCATGTGTAGTGTGTATGCCTAAGAAATGTTAATGTGCTTTATCAGCTAGAGCTGTGCCTGAATAGAGCGTTACTAATTAAATGTTCTACATCTCTGATCTATCATCATACCGGAGGCCATTCAACCAGCCTCACCTCTCTCTTCCTCTCTTTTCTCTCAGGCGTATATACTGTAATTACAATATAGACCCAGTCACATGCATACTCCTGAATGCATGTCATCATCAAGCATCTTCTGGTAGACTATTCTGTTGCCAATTAGGTGATTCTATCTCATGTCCACAAACGGATGATAGCTGCAGTTTGTGTGACTCTTCTGGTGTGTCGCCGTCGTCCCCCCACAGATGTTGCGGACGTGCTCTCTGCCGGATCTCGGTCAGCTCTTTAGCTCCCAGACGGACCCCGCCGCAGCTGGCAATGCCGCTGCTGCCCCCACCAACAACGACCTGGAAATAGAAGACCTGGAAGAGGCCGCCAAAGATGAGGAGGATCAGTCGGAGACCGAGGAGTAAGAAAAAGAAACTTGCAGGCAAACGCAAAAATGTTCAAAAGTGTGTACATCAACAGTATCTTAAGGCTCCTCGGGCTATGAATTCTGTATTCTGAATTTGTAAATGCACTAAAGGTTCCAAGGGAATATCTTGGGAGATGTTGTTACTCTTGTGCTGTCATCTTGAAAGCCATTAAGCATTTTTTATTATTATTTTTATTATTATTTAGTTTTTTCCGTAATAATGATATGTTGAGTGATTCTGCAATGAAACACAGCTCCAGGATGTCGTGCGGTGGCGGTGTGATCTGAAGTTGTTCTGTTCCCAGCGCGTACGAGGATGAGGACCTGCAGGAGCTCAGGGCCTCCATGGAGAGGCTGCTGCAAGAGGATGGGGACTTCAACGGGGGCCGTCTAGAGGATGAGACGGGGGACTTTAATGGAAACCCTGCAGGGGGCGAGGGCCAAGATCCTCACAACAAGATGTCTGCCGAGGGCGAGGAGGACGAGATGAACAGGATGGCTGTGGACGACGACGACGACGATGAGGGCGAGGAGGAGGAGGAGGAAGAAGACGACGACGACGACGACGACGACGAAGAAGAAGAGGAATCCAATGGGAGTCCTGGTGAAGAAGAAGCTGGAAAGCTGCTTGCAAACGGTGTTGAGGAAGAGCACCACAGCAGTGACAGCCAGATCAATGAGGAGTGGCATTCAGGTAAGAGGACACACTGGTTTTTAAAGGATCCAACGGGTGTTAAATTGAGTTCTAGCCTGTTTACTAGTCACAGTCACTAACACACATTTTACATTTTAACATTACCCCTGATAATTTTCCTAATGATGGCTATATGCTAAGAAACCTACCTACCTTAAAATAATAACCTTGTCCTGCTGACAATGTATTTTTGTCAAAGGTACTTAGTTTGACCTTATTATGTGTTTGTTAACCCTGTTTGAAAAGGCGGAAGCGGGATTGTAGAGATTCCGCCAGTATAGCCAAAGTTAGTAGCTTGTTTTTGTAAATAATTGTTTTTAAGACAGTTATTGTCAGTGGGACCCGGAGATAATTTTAAGGGAGGTTCCTCACCATATTGCTCAAATTTTCAAAAACCTGTAAAATAGAGACTATATTAAAAATCTTAAAATTTGAGCCGTCATCGGGAAATGGATCAGGTGAATTGTTTGTTTTGAATAGTAAACAGGCAAAAATTATTCGTTTTGACATCTGTCTTGGCTTTGCTGCTCGGTTGGCAAGTTATTTCAGCAGCTCTCAGCTGCTTGGTAACCGTCTGTCAACTACCTGGATGCAACTGCATAATGACATGTTTGTGTGAGCATTTAACATTTGCATGATTATTACTGCGCCGCAGACGACAGTGGGGAAGAGGAGGTTGGGGAGGTGGAGCATCAGGATAGCATCTTCAGCCGTCTGGAAGAGCTCCGCTTCAACTTGGAGCAGCAGATGGGCTTTGAGAATTTCATCGAGGCCTACAACAAGATCAAAGTATGGGATGGTTTTTCGTTGCTTCCCTCTAAACCCTAAGGTTGCCTAAGCCTCAATTTAAAACCATACTTCCGTGTCTGCTGTCCCTACTCAAGGCTATACATGAGGATGAGGATGAGAATATTGAACTGGGTTCCAGCTTGGTCCTGAGCATTCTGGGAACCGAGCACCAGTACCTGTATCCTAATATCCTTCATCTTGTGATGGCAGATGGGGCATATCAAGAAGGTAAGTGTTATTTTGTTATTTTCTGTTTTCCTTTTCTCCTCTCCCGGCATAAGCATCCATTCGTCAAGAATAATAGTTTATTTGTCGTCCTTGCTTTGTTCTTTGTTCACTTGAGTTTTTGTTTTTTTTCCATAGCTCTCCCTTTTATCTCTAGTTTCAGTCGTTCTTTTGTAGACTTCAAAAATGTGCACGTAACCCTTTACACCAGGGAGAGCTGTGCAAAGGACAGAAAGCAATTTAATTTAATCTGCTAAATCCTATTTTGTCTCTTCACGCCCCTACTGTATGACTTTACCCCGTCACATAGAGACTAAGTAGATGTTAAACACACCCTGAAGACTGTCTGCCCTCTCTCTCTGCCAAATCAGCCGACAGTCGCTGGGAGGGAACAAGGAGTTCCATCGGATTTTGTCTGGATCCGTTTTTAAAACGGATTCTCCTACTGAAGTATTACATGTCACAGCTATTTAATTGTTTTCCATCCTTTTTACAGATCTAGGCAATATTATTTGAAATAAACCGCCATCCAGTCGGAAGCTTAAGAACAAATGATTGAATATATCCCTATAACTCTCATCTCACTCAACTGTTTTAGTTTTAAATTCAGTTTCAGTGAACCAGCTGAATGACAATCAAAACGTGAGGCTCCTCCTCTTGAGACCAGCTTACCTTTCCTGCAGAATCATGTGTCTTCAAGTCTCCAAGGAACTCCTTTGACAGTTTTTTTTTCCCAGCGGCGAATTATGGCGTATGCCATGAATTTATGTGTGTTGCATGCTGCTGAGGAGTTATTTTTTTTAACAGACGGCCTACGCACTAAAGGTCAGGGTCAGAGTTGACTGCCGATCCCAGACGCTCTGCAGTCATTAACTCCTCTCCCCATCACCACAGATTAGGAGAGACGATCTGACCAATGACCCCTGAGGGTTCTTGGTGCTCCGAGCACTCTGGCTGCCGTTGATCCAATGTGTTATTCGCCCCAACATGATGCACATTCTTTTTCTCTCCCACCCCACCCTCTCCCCAACCCCTCTTCCAACCACAACGTCTCTTATAGATAACGATGTGTAGCACCGTGCGTGATGAAGCTTGTGGCGGCTCTGACAATCTGCCGGCCCTGTGGCGTCTTCCTGTGACGTGCGGCTGAAAGATTCTATGCATGAAGCGTCGTAGCCACGCATCTAGAAGTGTTTCAGGCACACTTTGCATGATGGGTAATCCGTACACTCGATGACCGTGTTTGTTACGACACTATTTCCTAAGCAATGTTCACACAAAAAAGTGCATTATTAAGTACGTCTTCTTATTAACCAAAGTCAATCTACAAGGTTTTGTCAATTTAAATGAATGTTTGTTTATGTTTTAAGTTATTGAAAGATGTAAAATGCTATGTTCCATGTTTCATGGTTTAATTTAGAGTCCTTGGCAGCATTTAGTTTAAGAGCAGCATTGTGGTTGCCGCGCTCCCCTTGGCATCAGGTGCTCCTTCCACTTCTGAGGGTTGTGCCGTATACTAAACTTTAAAAACACAAACCAGGTCAACATCTGTGTACATATACACAAATAGGAGTCTGGGTTACACAAAACCAGTTGAACCTCTTTTTTCCTACAACTTTTTTCATCTGGCGTTAAACGTTACTATTGCAATTTTTTTTTTTTTTTTTTTTTTTTTTTTTTTTTTTTTAAACAATTTCTTACATGTTCGGTTGACCCACACTAGTTGAAAGAGATGAATGAATTTTGTGCGTGGACAGTATCGTCGCAAGATCGCTGCATTGGCGTGTGAGCTCAGATGGACGGCACAGAAAATTGTACAGAGAATAAAGGAAAAAAATCTCGACAGTTATTCCTATTTGATATATTAGTAAATATTGTATCTTTTTTTTAAATTAAATAAACACTTAAAAAATGAATACCGTGGGGATTTAATTGTTTGACTTGGCATGACACATCAATCTTTCAAACTAACCACGAAGGTTGTGAAACACAGTTTATTTTTGCTTTATATGGTTGTTTGTGTGGTCTCTTCTCATTACTACTACTACTCCCCACATCTGCAGGCAGGAATAGTCTTCCTGTTGGAACACAATCAGAGAAGCCAATGATGTTGCATAATATGACTTGAATGAATGTGGGTTTTATCCTGGGTCCCCGAAGCCATCCCACTGTCCTCAAACAACCTTGTTTGAAACAGCAATCATATTTTAAAACTAAATGTGTCTTAACTCTGACCACGGCAAATTAATTGGCCCCGGCTTCTTGTAAAGTATAGCATATTTAATTTGTCCTTCTCAGCACTCTTGTTTCATCTCAAGGTGGCTTCTATTCAAGCTTTAATCCAGGGCCTGACAGGAACGAGCAGCTATTTCCATTATGGGCTTGGCACAACAAAGCAGTGTGTTCAATATTTATGCTGCATGTGGTGTTCCACACATTTTTCATTTCAATTTTTAATTTACAAATTGTATTTCATGTCTTGCTATCTGGATTGCAGTAGACCCAGTTTTTAATCTTGAGCCGCGAGTCACATTTTAACATTTACTTACAAGCGGGTTGGCGGCTGTTCAGTTGGCCTGTTCGTCTTGACGGTCCCAGCGGCGAAATGGTTTTCTGAAAAGCGTGCATTCCTGATGAATCTATGATGAATGTATGACAAGGAGGCCACCTCCGCACGGGGTTTTCTTGGGAAAATGTCTATTCATTTTCACTTTTCCAAATGACTTGGATCTTAGCTGTTAAAAATGTGTTATCATAAAATTGTACGTTAATACTCTAGTGTGTGTGTGTGTGTGTGTGTTAAATAGTAGTAAATATATCATTTCCGTTTGTCGATTTAGCTGAAGTGACTTATGATCATCATAGTTCAAGAGCATCTTCGACAAAAATAGCCAATATTTTGAGGATACAATTGAATTACATTAATTGCATTAAGACGAGTCAATTCCTCATGTATTCGGACTGTCTAACATTTCTTTAAATTGATAATTCATTGACATTCCTCTGGAGGAACAGTGCGCTAAAATAAGTGCCTTGCATAGATCAGATGAATGGCTGCGCTTGCATGTGAACTCACTCGTCGTCGTGATCAAACAACGAGGTGTCAGATTCAGATACAATACACCGAACACGAATGAAATGCTAGTTTTAGGCAGGGGTCGTGGAAGGAGAGCGGGGTTATTGTCTGTGCCGAGCTTCTGGGGGGTGGAGCGCTGCCAGGCGCCAGCGATGAAATATGACCTGAGAGGTCCTGCCAGCATCTATGGGATCATGGTGACAGAAAAGGGCCACCTCCAGATAAATCTCCCTCTTTATTGCTCTCTCCTCCTCCCCCTTCCCTCCCTGTGTTCCAGTGACTCAACGTACTTCTCCCCGATTTAAATCTGTGCCTCGCTCATTTGCCCACAAGTAAAACTGTTAGGGTTCCGAATTAAAGTCGAACTATTCTATATGTCTGTCTTGTCGAATTGTCCTTCTTTCAGGCTGCCCTGCTACGCCTTGTTTTGAAATAAAGCGTCGGAGTGCAGTGTAAAAAGATACGGCCAGCAGAGGGGTCCAATCCGCCCCTTGGGGGGGGGGGGGGGTGTGTGTGTGTGTGTGTGTGTGTGTGTGTGTGTGTTAAAAAATATTGTTCAGATATCACACAAAGGAAGATTATTAGGGCCATCAATAAACGTTTTTCCCCCCCCTCAATATTTGATAATCCTTACGGTTTTAAGTACTAGCAGCGTCACTTACTACAATTGCACATACTGTTGTCGTAATTATAATTATTGTTGCAGCCACATTTTGCGAACACAAGCCTCAAATGGCAGAGAAATGCAGTCTGGTTGTTCTGAATCCATTAATTATTCTCTTGACGTCTCGTCTTTAATCTATAAAATCCGGCTTTATTCTCCAAAAAAATAAAAAATAAAAAATACTGATTTCAATCTTGCCATTTGCACTACAATCCCGTAAATTGGATTTTTAATCGTCGAAATACATTAAAACACCCCTCCCGTATATTTCCCCCCCCCCCAATTGTTATTAACTTTTTTTTTTGTGTGTGTATTATTTTTGTTGTTATCGTTGTTTGGTTTTTGTTAAGTCCTCGCTCTGGGACGGACGCCCTCCCGCCGTCCCTCCCCCGCCCCCCGTCCCCCCCCCCGTCCCCCCCCCCCCCCCCCGTCCCCCCCCCCCGCCCGCTCCGCCGACACACCAGCGCCAGCGTCGTAGTAGTAGCCGCGAGTCGTAGCGCTTGAGCACAGCAGCTGGAGTTCGCCCTTCCCGTCTCTCCGCCACTGGACTCCATTTACACTGTACCCCCCCCCCCCTAACTTATCGCACACGTCCGCGGCCCGATCCCCCCCCCTCCCCCCGCCGAAGGTGACGCCGTGCCGGGTGTGGTTTGTAGTTTGTGGCCGCCGCCGCCGCCGCGTACTCCCGGGTGAAGACAACCCAGCGCCAGCCCGGCTAGCTTGCTAACAGCGCGAGGCAGGTCGCGAGGACGGAAGGCGAGGCGGTGGAAGAAGGAGGCAAGGAGAGAAGGAGAGAAGGAGACCAGGCTGCTGTTTCGGAAAGAGGTAACGCGGATGTGTGTTTTGGTTGACGGACGACTTGATAAAACCCGATAATAACCGCGCTGCGCTGTTCGTTAGTTCGTTTCAACTGTTTTATTGGAACTTCTCACCAACTTTCCAAGTAAACGCGTGTTTTTTTTTTTTGTTTTTTTTTTTTTTCCGCTCACGGTCTTGATCTGTGTAAGCTCCGCGGACAATTTTGTCTCTGTTTGGAAACGGGGGAAAAAGGTTGGGTGGGAATTTATTACATAAATGACGAAGTGACACAAACAACGGCCAACATGACAGAAATAACAGCCCGGGTGATGATCTTGGCTCTTATGTAATGTTGACATCCGTTCGCGTAGAATTCCACGAAAAGAGCCAGATTTCTATTTCCCCTCACCGACACTTTGACATGTGGGAAGCGTTCGTGCGGGTTTTCTCCGCGGCGTACTCAACGAGTCAGGATTCCCTCCATTCGTTTTCTTATTGTGTACTTTTTTGGTCACGCTTTAAAGTTCAGCTGGTGTCGACCAGAGGAGAAATAAAACCCGCCAGTTCTCTTCTCCGTTCAAAGGCGAATCACTGTGTTGCTGTTGTTGGTTGCTGCGTTCTCTCCGAGATACTTTCGGAGGCCAACTCCACGCTGGTGTTACCGACGTGTTTTTTTTTTTTTTTTTCCTCCCAAATTCTATAAATATTTACTGAAAGATATATATTTTTAGCTGAACTCTTGTTAAATTCCACAAACGTCCTTATCACATTCATATCACAGTGTGCAAACAGTTATCAAGCATGTATGTTTTTTCTTTTTAAGGAGAGTACTTTAAATGTTTACTCTTCCCAAGCTTATCAAATAAAGCGACTTTCCTCCGTTTCTCTGGCCATTGTCTTTGCGGTATGAATACATGACCTATTTTGTATGATTTGCATATCTTAACCCTCTTTTGCAGATAATGCACATGCCGCGGCCATAGCCGAGGCATGGGAGTGACGTGACCTTGCTGGTTATGCTTCTAAAAAAAACCCCAACCAGCGTCATGTTTTGTCTGCTGAAGTGAAGGCAGAACACACAAAGGATGGATGAGTCTGTGCTGTTGGATTTACTCGAGTGCCCGGTGTGTCTGGAGCGGCTGGACGCCTCAGCAAAGGTTCTTCCCTGTCAGCACACCTTCTGCCGCCGATGCCTCCAGGGCATCCTAGGCTCCCGCGGAGAACTGCGGTGTCCAGAGTGCCGGACGCTGGTGGAGTGTGCCGTGGACGAGCTGCCCAGCAACATTCTCCTCGTGCGGCTCCTGGACGGCATCAAGCAGAGGCCTCGAAGGGCCGGTCCTCCTGGGGCGGGAATCTGTGTCAATGGTACAACTGGAGCCGGAGCGAGAGCACAGGGGAGTGGGACAAGAGAACAGTGCGCCCCCGGAGCGCAGCCCCAGCGAGCGCAGGCCAAGAGCACCATAGTACGGGTAAGTACGAATGATTTGTGTCGATGAATATGAATGTCTGTTTGCCATGGTTGGGGTTGAGCTTAAACAACTCAGGGAAAATCTGTATGGATTAAAAACAGCATGTTGCATGACTGGCTGTTTAATCTCTAGTCGGGATTAACAGCTATCACGGCAGGGCTCAACACTAACTTTTAGCCTGGTTGCCAGGCTGGCAACCAGGCATCAGCTTTTGGTTGCCGAAACTGAAAATATCGTTGCTATTTTTAGTCACCTTATATTTTGAGAAATTTAGATTCTGCATCTGCATGTGCATCATTCCATTTAAAAGTAGCGCTCCACCAGAAGAGCTCTGAGCCCTGCTCATTATTAATACTGTCTGTCTACAAAGATAAGAACTGGTTATTGTATTGTAACGGCTACAGTTTACATAAAAGATTTCATCAAATTGAGTCGAAAAACGACAAAATTAAATACATTTCCTGTGTATTTATTATTTTAGTTTTCTAAGTACACAATGTAATTACAGTTAGGTTTTTTTTTCTGTCTAATTTTAACTAAAATGTTATTTTCACACCTAGTTTTAGTTTTTAGTTTTAGTTAACTGTGTAGGCATGCAAACACATGTATGGTAAAAACAAAAAAAAAAAAAAAGGGTACTTATAGTATTGGCTGACGGTTTTCCGGGTTCCTTGAACGCATCACAGTATTCCGAGCCTGTGAATGTAGCATCTTCTTGGAGCGCTTTCAAACTGGAGCGGACCCGGACCTGCGGATCCTGTTCTCTCGGACGGATAAAATGCTAGAAAATGCTAGAAATAAGGTTGAGCCACACACTTTTTATGTTAAAAAGTGATTGCTGTAGTGGGCAACCAAAGGCCACAAAATGGTTGCCACTCAATCTGGTTGCCGAGGGCAACCGGGCAACAGTTACTGTCGAGCCCTGTACCACAGTGATGGTAAAACCAGCCAGCTGACAAGGAGCATAGTGTTACAAACAGCAGAGATTAGTTGATTGAGCCAACAAATCATTGTAACAACTTTGTTGATAAAAGCCATGCTTTAGCCTGTATGTAGAGTTTTCTGTGATTTCTAGGGCTGTATCCGACTCAGAATTTTGTCAGCCAAATCAGATTCAGCTGTTCAATGCGGATAGTCGACTATTTGGCGGCGGCGGCAGCAGGGCTGGAGTGAATGTGGGCGGGGCCAGCTAAGCTCTTTCCATAGGCAAGACAGGTGGCCGCCTAGGGCGGCATCCCAAGGTGGGGCTTGGAGAAAGCGCAATCCAGGCGCATTTTACGCGCCTGTCTCCCTCTTTGACTGTATTGCTGGCGCGCACCAGCAATGGAGTGCAAGAACAGTGTGTTTTTTTTTGTTTTGTTTTCATTTAACGTATCCTTATCGAACTAAACAAGTGCGTATGGAATGAAACCGTGTGTAATGGGGACACTTTTTCCATGACTCTCCGCGATCACCCCCTCTCCTTGTGTTATGCACAAAAAATAATCCTAACGAGTCGACGAGTCATGCTCCGTTCCCCGCCCCCACACTGTTTTTAGTTGTTTAATTTGGAGGCACAGGCTTGGCTTTCCATGTTGCTCTCCGCCATCAGGGCGCACAGAGAGCTGTGTCCACGTCTGTGTCCGGACAATTCACACATATAAAAATATATTTATGATTCCCCTTATTTATAATTCCTCATTGAAATGTTATCCCTGTGCATTTTGTAAGCTTCTTTCTGTTTATCCTGTTATTGTAATGCACACTTACTGGGGGGAAAAAAACAACCGAGAAAACACTGCAGGACTTGAAAAATGCAGTCGACGCCTCGACTCCTCGACTTTCAGCCCTAGTGATTTCTAATTTGTCAACACTGTTGTGCAAGAGGTGTTGTTGTTGTAACATTGTCATGACGCTGCTGTATGTGAGAAAGGGAGGCTTGGGTTAAGCCTGAAGTGCACTTCTGCGTCTGCTAGTGTGTACTCACATTGGTGTATGCATTCTACTTGCTATGTTTACGTGTGCACTAGGGGGAACTGTTGCAATGACCACACCAGAATGTACAAGAAACAAAGAAAACTTTCGTATTCAAAACAACAAAGTTTAATTTAAAGTTTAGTCTAACACACCTCCTCTGCAAATTGCTGTTTGAATTGTTCCATTTCCCATCTGCCTGTTTTCACTTTGCTCTTTGTCTTAGTTCTATGTTTAGTGTTTGCCCAACCTTGTCGCTACTGGATTTCCTTCCCGTTTGTCTGACACACAGGCAGAAATGCACAACGTGTAGTTGAGATTTTGAGTATCATAAAATAATAAAGTTTCAGCCTTTAGTTGTGTTATCCCACTGTACAACAAGTTTTAAATAATAATTACAGTATCTTCAGAAATTAATAGTGAAATTTAGCTACTTATTTCTGCAAAAGTTTAAATGGCTCAGGAAAATAGTGCTTCCTTCCAGTAAAATAGTAATTACCGCCTTTGAGATATCTTTTAGAAGCCTGTGTTAAAAAGACATGAAATATGTCTGTGTTTTACTCAATAGGTGTATGGAACCACGAAGTGAAAGATGAAACCAGGACTTTGATGCCAGAGAGTTGTCATGACAGTGCTTGCTGTGGTGTTTTTGTATTTTCTTTTTTGGCATTTGAGCATGTGGTTTTATTCCAGAAAGTCCTGATGGTTTTTTTTTATTCTCCATAAGTACTTTCTCTTCTCTGTAGGGGTGTCAAAACAAACCTCTGTACTGTTTGAAAACTTTTGACTTCCTATCAAAGTTGTGGAGTTCCAAAAGCATTTTTGCTCTAAATAAGAATCATATAATATTCGTAAAGCTCTTGAATCTTGAATAATCAATAACACTGCTCTTGTGATTTTTCCCTTCTTTCTGTTTACCTCTGTAATCGTAACACAGCTACAGAATGGATTTAAACTCTTATAATAAAGTTACAACTTCTTATCACGTATGTCATTTATTATTTGTATTCCATTTAATACATCAAGCCATGCACACCGTAGTTAACTGGTCTGCAGTTACGTTTAAACAATTTTGACCCATAGTTGCCCTTTATGGGTGGCCCCAAAAATGTGGAGAAGCAACTTTTACCTGTGGGCCCCTCCTTTGGACAGCTCCATTTTACACAAAGGGAGGGTAGGGCAGATAAAAAGATGTCAAGTTTCTGCATAAAATCAGCGGAATGTCAACGTGCTGCTAATGTATCTATCTAACCATGCAGGTACATGGATGAGAGACTTCACTGTATAAAGCTTGCAGGGGCCCTGGCTCATTTACCATAGTATCACTTAACAGGGTTTTTGCCTATTTCAAAGGAGTTTCTGCACGGTGGAATTTCCCCACCTTCTGAAAAGGCTGTTTGTTAGAGACACAGTGGCAGCCATACTGGAGGATTTTAAATATTTGGCCCCTTCTAAGTTTTTAGGCTTCACATCAATTATGATTCTATCAGTCAAGGCCTGGTCTACCTAGTGCTTTATTAGTCGTTACTCATAGCATGCATAAAATACTTTACGAAATATTTCTCTCTGGGTGCTGAATTCGGTAGCCCTTTCAAAGCTGTTCCAGTGTAGACTTTTGACACATTTGTGTCAGCATGTCCTGTTCTGGACTTGCAAAAGGCCCCTTTAATTCGTTTCCCTTGTCCCAAGGCATTCTCCTGACAAGAGAGAACACGGGAAAAGAAGAGACTGTGCAGGTGGAAGATTTTCGGAACATGAAAGGCAGAGATCAAAGCTGTGAGCATTCGGCCAGTCTCATCTCTAGCGTGTCCCTGAGTGCAGCTCCCTAGGGACCGCTCGCCTCACCACTCCTGACTCCTACTTTACTATTGTATGCAGCGTGTCCTTCTGGTTCTGGTACATCTTCAAGCTTGAATCGGCCCCTCCAGTGTGCAGTGTTATAATAAAACCCTGGCTTCCTCTCCGGTTCCTATCTGGCCAAAGAATGGTTGGGAATGGAGGGGGGCGGGGCCGGGTCGACAGATGCACAACAGGGTTTTGTTTCGGCTCCCCTCTGATCTTACTGACGTGTGTGTGTGTGTGTGTGTGTGTGTGTGTGTGTGTGTGTGTGTGTGTGTGTGTGTGTGTGTGTGTGTGTGTGTGTGTGTGTGTGTGTGTGTGTGTGTGTGTGTGTGTGTGTCCCAAGTCGGGGAGAATACTACAAACAGAAGGCAGCGACCTGCCAAGTTAAATGTGAGGACCAAAAGGGACAGATGTTGGGGTAACACTGCATTGCCAGCTAGCTGCCCCTCCTCCTCTCCATATCCAGGTCTCTAACGGTCAACCAGTTGTCTGACACGCAGGCTGTGACATTTCTTTGGTGGAGAGAATGAAAGGCTTGTCTTGAATGAAGCGTTATTGCATTGTGTATCCTAACACTCAGAGCGACTCACTTTCATTCCCCATGGAGCGTGTATGTTCTGTCTTCCTCCTGCCCAATACTCTGTTCGGAGAAATTGAGAATAGATAGTTCGATTTATTTTATTTTATTAAATTTTTTTAAACATAAGCCATTAAAGCTATAAGAACTGTCTGGATACCAAAGGTCAGGGTTCCAAAATGTTATATCGTGATGCAGGTTCAGGATTAGGGTTGCCACGGTTACCGGTGTTGCACGGTGTTCGGGCATACACCGATTACATTACTTGCCCACCGTCATCTGTCTTTTTTTAAATAAAAAAAGGCGCGGCGGGGGAGGGGCGGTGTTCAAATACTGTGAAAATATCACATATGGTGGCAGATATCGTGATATTAGATATTATCCAATATAAGCCTGTAATTACCATAATAGATTCAGATAATTACTTCAGGGTTTGTGTGTGTTTTTAGATGAAGGCGAGTGAGATCTCATTCCCTGCTGAGCTCCTCGGTATGTAATTAGGCCGATGTCTGCACTGTGATATCAGGGTTTGATACAGCACTTGAATTTTTCTTCGGTAGGTTTTGTGCTCACTACATCTCCTTTGTGTTCCTGTTCAGCCCATTTTCTTAATCACATTCACTGAAATGTTTCAGGAAAATTGACAGGCAGCCAGCCAATTAATTCACCCCAAGTTACTTTTGACTGACTGGAGTTCAGTGAGAAACAACCAAATGCCTTTACCAATCCACCACTTTGTTTCCATGTTGTATTTTGGACAAAAGTCTTGGTCCATTCTTTCCCCCTCTCGTTGGATCTGTTTGTAGATTATTTATTTCTCCAAAGAAAAAGAATGCTGTTTATGGCTTCTTCATGTTAAACTATCTCATTAAAATTCCTGTGCTCCTCCCTCGTCTGAGGTCGATGAGTCACGCTGGCCTTCTTTGATGACATCATATTGTTGGATCCTTTCCCCTTGGCTGTTTGGCTGACCTCGGCTTGTATCACGGAAACCCTTCATTACACCCTCACGCTGCCCACATACTGGCAAACACATACATACTGCTTTCCACTGGGAATTTTTTCAGAGGGCCTCAACTCAACCTATTTGTCCCCACTCTCTCAACACGCTCTTGCTTTTTTCTCGCCTCCTCCTTGTTTCCCATGGAGAACCACAAGGAACAATGACCTCCCTCTGGGTCTCGTGTCAAAATATTTTTTTTTTTAGCCGTGTATAATATTATAGGACATTGACTAAGCCTGTTTTTTTTTCCCCCCTATATCTCTGGCGTTCACCTCTGGCCACCTTTCTGTCTAGGACTGGACTGGAGCCTGTCAAAGGTCTTTCCTCACACTGTGTGCGTGTGTGCGTGTGTGTGTGCGTGCGTGCGTGCGTGTGTGCGTGTGTGTGCCTACGTGCAGGTCAGTTGGTCTCTGAGGAATGCAATGAGTAGTTGCAGGTCACTCTTTCTGCTTTACTACTTCTATACCTGGGCTTGTCGAGTCTCGCCCTACCTACTACCTCTCGTTCACCTTCTACTTTTGTATAGCTCCTTTTGTGTGTAACTGCATATTTTCAATATAGTTTCCTTCAACATGAGACTGGTTAATCAGTGTGTTGGGTAACTGAAGTGATTTGATTTGATTTATTGTGAAGAAGTTGTTGACATTAATTAAGTCTGTAGTTCTGTCAATTGCCATGCAGGCAGCTAGGGGCCTGTGCACCTGAATGCCTCAGGACAGTCACCTGCTGTATCTTGGTAGACGGCCTTTGATTATTGTAATAAATGCTTGGGATCAGATCCTCTCCCTGGATTACCGAAGTATAGTAGTGAAAGTAAAAATGTTATTAGAAGGCTACAGTTTGTGTCCTTGTTGTCTTTGGTTATATTGGTTTCCATCAGCTTTAAACTCTGGGTGGTCCAACTAGCTGAAATGTTTTGTCCACCAACCCCCTCCTCACACCTTGCATCCACGTGTCTCGTCTCCTGTCAAATATGTCAGCATGACAATAGCAGGAGAAGGAGCCAGGGCCTCCTTTTTAACTCACCCCTATCACACCTGTGGTGGCTGGCAAGAAGTCTATCTTTACCACCCTTGAATGTGTGTGTGGTCCAATGGCCAAGGATTCTTGATAAAACACAGCTTCATGGGCCAACTGTCATCGAACGTTTATTTCAGTCCTGGTTGAGCCAGGCTGTCATCACCGCTGAGGATATAATGGCAACGCTAGGGGCTTATGCTTTTCAGTCATTTCAAGCATTACTGGTATAGAATCTAATCATGGAATGCCTTAACACCAAACCTTGTGTTGCTTTTAAAGAGGAATAGTTTTTTTTTGTTTTGTTTGTTTTTTACTGTTTTGTCAGCTGTTTTATAACATGTCCACTATGGTGCCACACCTCTATTCCCAAGGTGGTCCTCATACCCCTTCAGCTTTAGCAGAGCAATTCGACCTCTGACCTCATGTTGTGATTGGTGGGCCACGATTGGTCATCCATGGGCCATTGGTCTGGTGGCATGTTAAGTGCTCAGTTCCCTTCCCGGGGCTGAATCATGATTTGCTGGGAGTTAAGTTTTCAGTTGTTTGACCTCTAACCCCAGGGGTATGAGCATCCCTTTAAGTGTTGGGCAGTAGCAACGCCTCTGCTCTACCTTGCTGCTGGTGTTTCCCTGTTCCTGCTTGTCTCATGGAAGAGGATGGCTCTTTCAAGATTTTCTGTAAACAGTTTTCTCCCATTTTCTGTTGCTCTCTCCTTTCTCGCAAAAACCTCTGTTTGCTGTTCTGCAGTACACTGATAAAGTTTTCTGTTTTGTTTTGTGGCTGGGGGGCCCAGTTAATCTCCATTTGTCCCTTGAGCCACATCCTTCCCTCCATCCGTGAGGGGCGCAAGGCACAGAGCCCAGTGGATGTGGTGTGCTTCACAGTGATTTGCAGCGATTATGTTTGATTATGTATATAGGCAATAAGAAGGAAGATGTCAATGGGATTACTGTATAGCCACCTTTCCTGCGCTGTGGGTGGCCACAACAGAATTATCTGCAGCAACAGTATGGGATCAGAAAGAAGAAACAAACTTGGTGAAAATACAAAGGCAATTGTGGTTCCTAAAATTGACAAGTGTACAGTGAGTGTTTCAGAGGTAAACATTGTGCTGTTTTCAGATAAACCCATGTTGCAGTGTTGTACGTGTAGAAAGAATATATAATCTTCATGGTTCCTGTTAAACACTAGTCCCTAGGTGCTGTGTGGAGGGGGCAATGACATTGAAAATCATGATTGTGGGTGGATTTTTACGCTTTCGAAGACTTAAATAGAAAGTGGGAAAACATGCTGTGTGGGACCTTGCATTATTCTGCTACATGGTTACTTTGTCTTAAACAAAAATGTTTAATAATATCAGATAAAATTTGTGATTAGTCAAAGCAGCACTATGTCATTTTAGTATTTGAGATTTAGTGACCCTACAGTTGCACTTTTACACCGTCATAAAATAATTTATTTTACCGACAAATTGAACCTTAGCGGCCATGTTTCAATAACAGTCTGTGTTACAAATGCAAATATAATGTACACCTAGGTTACAGCGTCCCTTGCACGGCCTACTCCCAGAGCCGTGATCTGGGTCCGCGGAGCCGCAGGGGGCGTGGGGAGGGATGGGCCAGGTGTAGGTACCAGATGTGCTCGGCCTGACAGATCCACTCACACGTGTGAGTCAGAGGGTGAAACAAACCCCGTGGTGCAATGAAAGTGAGGGCTGGCACGCGCCGGCGAGGGCGCACTACTGGCCTGTCTCATCCATGCCGTTGGGTAGGTGAAGCACTGCTACCTCTTATTATTACTTGACGTTTTGACCGGCATGTTTATAATTTATTTTATTTATTTTTTAATACATTTTACCAGTATTGCTGTGCCGTACTGTTGTATAATGTACTGCATATCTAAACATACACTAACTCACTTTATTCACATGCCACTTTACTGCACATATCTGTAAATACATTATAGTCTATTCCTTGTATTTCTATTTTGTATTCCTGAGGTTTTTTTACTCATTTTCTATTTACTTTCTGAATTATGTTTTAGGAATCAGTTAGTTTAGTTAGTTTGTTAGCTATTGTGCCAGTTAGTACTTATTGTGCATAAACTACGGGTGCGTTGCAATGTCATTTCACTACATATATGTATGCTCGTATGTATATGTATGTGATAAATACAAATCTTGAATCTTCACAGGAAATCTAGCCTAGCGGAAAGCTTCCACTACAACCTTCAAAACTGTAATTTGTAACTTTTCAAATCGGGCGCACAACAGAAGTCTAAAGGTAGTGTGGTGGTGGCCAGACCCTGCCCATTTAAGACTGCCTGCTCAGCATTTCATAAATGTCTTGCATCAGCACACCATAGATTTGTTCATGTATGCAGTGACTTCCATACATTAATCATTAACATTTGATAAACACATAACCTAAGGTTATGTGCTAAAATGTAAAGACACAGAATGTGCCTTAACAATATATTCATGTTCTACAAATACTAAATATCTGTTTATTATATAAAATGAATTAAGCTTTCTTGAGCATTTGTTTAAACACATGCCTAGCATTATTAGTCCCACCACAATGTAATGTTTAACTCCCAGCGTGTATTTACAATTCTAGAAGCACATAATATTTTTGACTTCATGTTTTGAAAAACTTATGTGCATTTCATAATTAAGTAAGGCTGCCCCCGACTAAAGATTTTCCTAGTCGCCTGTTAGTCGTCAGTTCAAGCCATTAGTCAACTAGTTGTCACATGTTGGGCTGGGAGGTTATTTCATAAGCGGGCGATCGACGGTTATCGACAGTCATCGACACGCAAAAAAAAATGTCATAACCGCAAGTTGTTAATGTTATTCTAAAATGTATAAAATAATCGACCTTTCTTATAACTATACATACATAGTTTCATATGTGCTTAAACACCACACGATCCCTCTAAAACAAAGCCGACAATACTCTTCCTGCAACAATCGTGCTGTCTTTGAAGTGTGCTGTCTTTAAATTTTGCCGTGCATTGCAAAGCAAGCATAGTTTTTAATCTACTTTTTGCAGTAGACTATGTAATAATAATAATTAATCATATATAGCTATAACATATAGCTGCAGTCCAGTTTATTCGTTTAAGGAACGTATTACAGTTTTTTTGGCTTCTATGAAACGCATCACAAGTTAGAAAAGTTACAAACATCGTAGACGTCTGGACCAATCAACCTCGATCAGTCTGGACTGACCTCGAGGAATTCATATCAATTCTATTTTTCTGGGACAATAACAAAAACAAACTTTGTAATAACTTTGCATGGCAAAAAAATTATAAAAACATGTTATTTTATAAATATAATAAAAAAGGTTAGTTTTTTTTACTACTTCAATGTTTTTTTCTGTTAATATATAATTGGAAAATTCAGTTTAATAGATTACTTGTCTATATTGTAATGCAGACAACATTTATGGAACTTTCACATTCATTTGGCATTAGAATTATTATTCATTTCAATTTAAGTTTAACTGTAGGAAATGTTTTATACATGAAGTTTCTTAATAACTACTTTAAACCAAACCTTCTCATTGTTATTACTTACCCCCGTTGTGTGTAAGTACATGTGCAGTCTCAGTGGCAGCAGGTGACCTGTCTTGTGTCAATTGACGTATTTACGCAGGTTCATGTATTTACAGAGGTTTACGGTAGTAGTCAAACTTAGTTAACTTTAGTGGTGACTTTATTCCTTGGATTACATTTCAATAAGTTTCGTTCCCATGTAATACGAAAAACGTTGTATTTCTGTGAGTAATTACCATATCACGTCCTCTATTTTTCCGATGCCTCACTGGATCTTGAACACATCACTTACTTGTACGTTCGCGTGTACTTGACTCGACGTGGTCACGAGTTTTTGTTGACTACTATTTTTTGTATTTTTCATTAATCCGACAAAGTAATGGGGACCGTAGAGATAAATTATCAGTCGAACAGATCCACAGACATCTAACAGGTAAGCAGGTACATAAATACACATGCAAACGGCTAGTTTGTAATCCCTAACTGCTACAGAGCGACGGAGTCTACACTGTACACTGGACAAGCTGCGAATGTCGATTCTGAATCAGAACCTGCACATAAATAGTAAATAGTATGACGGCTACATAAAGTCTTACTCTAAATCTCATATTTTTCCTTTTGTTTACGAATAGTAGCATGTCAGTCAAGCCCGACCACCTCGATATGTGGGGTCTAATTTGTTTGCATTTTCACTAATTCCTCCTCCGTATGTGGATAGATTTGGATGAAACTTAAACCACGAGATGCTTGTGACATACCGATTTAAACGTCACCTCAACCGGGTTCGTAGCTTGTGTCATTGTTGTGTTCTACATACATTTAACCGGTTTGGACATATTTTGGCGCTGGATGCATTAGACCTTGTCTGTGATTTAGGTCAAATTTGGTCAATACAGCTGTCTTGTTTCCAATGAAATCTCGATGCCCATTCAAGCAACCCCCCCCCCGATGAGACGATAATGCCGATCGATTCGATTATTGGGTGACTATCGAACGGCAGCAAAGATTTCATGACCACCCCGGCCCTAGTCGCACTTTTATCATAGTAATTTGATTATTTAAATACATATTTTTATGGCATCAGAAAATAGTTTGAGTTCCAGGGCTGAGAAAGAATGTTATAACTATCATTGTAAACACTGTGCTACATTACAGATAAATACATAACCTAACAACCAGCCTTTAAAATATACATTTAATTTACAAGCGCTGCGTGGACGAAGAGAGCCGCCATTTAACTGTGCTGGTTTAATATTACACCGGTTAAACTTATTAGGCCCTCTTATTATTTTATTAATGCACACATTTAAATTACATATGGATATAATTTGTACTGAAATGTGGCGTAAGGAAGATCTCCCAGTGTCGGTGTCCTCTTGTAAGGGACCCCTCGCCGGGCGCATTTCCAGGGGCCGCGCACTTTGTTACTCGCTGCTCCTTCCCTGTCTATGACCGGGCGGCCCCCGGCTTTAGAGCTCCCCTCCGCCCAGACCTCGCTGCTTCCTGAGGCCGTAGACTCGCCTCCTCGCTGCACCTTCACTGTGCCTGGCCCCCCAGGGCTCGGGCACACCACCGGTCCGCTTCCACCCTGTGCGTCGGAGTATTTAAAATACGATTTGTTTGTTGAAGAATTTGATGAATGGTTTCAAATGACTCTTATAATATGCGCAATATTTTTTATAATATACAGAATACATCAGACTTTTCGACTAGTCTAAGTTCAATTTCCTAAACGTCAGGGAAATTAGTCGTTAGGAACATCCCTATTCTGAATGTTCTGAACCAGCAAGGGGACTGAACATTTTGTTAATTTATCAGTAACACCAACACAATAATTTAGAAACAACCTTGAAAAATATAAATAAAATTTACAAGTGCTGCGCAGCGTGCCCACATGAAGCGAGCTGCCTGTTAATTACCCGCAGGCTGCTCAATAAAATCTGTAATTATTTTTCTGAATGTATCGGAACAACAAACAAGGAGACTGAACATTTATTTTTGTTACAATTTGTTTGAAATTAAAAGCCCTCTCGCATTTCATACACTGGTCCAACCATATCGATTTTAAGGTAAATTTTCAAGGGGCAGCTCCTGAATGGAGTTGGTCAACTAAGACTCTTCTCACATTCTCAAATTATAACTTGGCTTTTAATTTATTCTGTTTTATGCAAGGAACTTTTGCCAATGGTCTTAAGTGAAGATGTCCAAATTAAAGTGCAATATGAGGCATGCATGATCGATTTTTTTCTTGAAACATGGTAGTGAATGAAAAAGCATGATCAGATTCAGCCTCAGCAACTGAATTTATTTCCAAAAAGTAACTAGTATCATGTTCAATTCCTCACGTTTATGAAAACCAAATTTCATTAAAATCGGTTCAGGATTAAGCGAGTTACAGTTGGTTTTGTTGATAAGTCTGCATCTCTCAATACACATTTTATTTGTTTAATAGCGGATTTTGACCGTCGCGTAGACGCATAGCAGTGACATTGGCTGTATCCACAGCTCATTGACGACATGTCGTAAAGTAGCAGCAACATAGCGTGAAATACCGTACACCAATCATTGCGCTTCAGAGTGAAATACAGTACACATCTGTCCTTTCTATCTTCTTTTCACTGCATCTCTGCATTAAGATTTAGAAAATTCTGACTTTATAGAGGAACAGCGGCAGTAAAACTGTATTTCCCAATGATAGTTAAATTTTGCTATTAACCCACGGTTCACATGCGTTCCTAACCGTGGGGTCCATACGGCTGTACTACATTCCGTTTCACCACTAGAAGAAACAGAAAAGAAGAAACAGTCTTTATTTGTCACGCAACACACCACACTGCAACACATGCTTGCACACAAACACACATGCACATGCTTTGATGGTGGCCGGTGAAATGGATCCTCTGCATTTGACCCATCCTGGCTTGTCCTTCCTCCGGGGCCACAGCCAGGAGCAGTGGGCAGCATACGTGGACGCGCCCGGGGACCAGGTGATAAGTGTCCATCGCTGGTCAGACGATGATGGGTGCATGTTTTTGGTGGGGGTCCTTACTGACGTGAGGTGGAGGAAACCCCATGTGAGCACGAGGAGAACATGCAAACTCCACACAGAAAGGCTTCTATTTGGGAGATAACTATCGCTAGCCAATTAGGTTTTCGATATATGGGAAAAAAAGCCCCGCCCCCGGTTGTGTTTGTAAACACACCAGGTGCAGCAGTGTCCAGAATGATTCAGAATGATCACTTGTTTTTAAGCTAAATAAACAGATAATATTTGACCAGAATTTCTCCCATTTGTCCGGGACATTGAATTCTTCCAGGGCTGTCACCAATCTTGTTGCCAACAGAAACCCTCCTAAAGACACTAGTTTGACTTTGTCTGTGTCAAGACTGGTGCAATTTAGCAAATTACATGAAAACACTGACCACCTGACTGGAATCAAAACTTGAACAATGGATGAGTGCATCAAGTGGTTTTTATAGCTGTATGTGAAAGATTTCTGAAGGACAGAATGCTCAATTGTTTTTTGTCGATGTCAAGTTAAATGCCATGATAGTTGAGTACTGCACTTCAGTTATTTTACATATTATGTCCTGCTGACAGCATGTCATTAATTAGACAAGGGATTTGGGTGTCAATAGCCAGAACGTGCTGTATATTATTATGTACAGTATATTAACATGCTGTACATTTTTTGTTTGTGTAATGTTTATATGCATATACACGCATAAATGCATACACATACTCTAGGGGTGGAGTCATACATCACCCAAAGTGGTGTATGATTGTGTGGTGTAACGACTCACAGTCTGATTTAGATCTGCGAGGCCATGGACCACAATGCACAGACACAGAGTGCATAATCAGTTGCACAAACAGACCTGTGAACCTAAGTTGACTTCTCAGGAAAGAGGTTGAGCCAGCCAACATATATTTATATTTTATGTGCTGGGAGGGTGTGATCTTGAAGCGACAATGTCAAGGGGAAAACCTCATTATCTACCACTTGTGTAGACAGCCTGGCCTCCGAGGGAGGCTCCACTATCACCGCTGCCCAACCCTTAATGACATGACATTCTGGCTGATGAGTAACTACAGCGCCTTCGGAAGTGTTTGGATCTAGGTCTTTTCATAGTAGAGCTGACTACTTGACCAATGCTACCAGTCTGTTTAGGGCCGTCCATTCCTTTGTATCTGCTGGCTCTGACCGAGCTGGACTGAAGTAAAAAAAATATATTTCTGCCGACACTACAGTCAGTGTATGTGACATTCATATGTCTAAATTATGTATATTTATTATAAATGGAGAATGCAGAATTGTTTCTGAACATTACAGAGCAACAGAGTGCAAAGGCATGAAGGGCAATATATCGAAGTACAAGACTGAACCTTCCTTCTTTATCTGACTAACACCAACAAGTTAAGTTTGAGGAGGGACCGGAATTGTCTAGCACAGGTCCGCTAAGACCAAAGCATCCAGCAAACTCTGGAGAACAACTGGTGAATAGTCAAGCCCTTAAATCCACAGCTCCTGAGATCTGCTCATTCACCCCCTCAGCGAGCAGTCAGAGGAGCAGGGGGGAAAAGCTAGCAGTTCCATGTTACATCTGTGCTGTGGATGTTTGTGGGGGAACATTGCTTGTTTTTTAAAATGAACTACAGATACAGTGTCTGTCTTGGCCTTTGGCTGCCTCTGCTTCTTTTTTTTTTGTTCTTGCCAAGTGACTCGGTAAAAAAAATAGTTGTTTCGTTTGATTCAGTTGATGTAACGCACGGTGAGAAAGGAAGGACTTCCTAAACGATGAACGAGAGTCAAAGAATCGGTAGCTCTGGGTTGTTAATGGTGCTGGTGTAGCTGTAACAACAATATTGTTGGGTGGAGGTGCGGTGCTCAATTCTGAGCCTTTTCCATTTCACCCAACATTGACAGTCGAGAAAAACAGCATTGTAATTTTCAGGTCTGTTCAGATGCGGAAAATACTCGGCCCAACTCTGACCTCGGTCTCTCTTCTTCTGACATGCATTGGGTCAGTTCTGTAATATGTCGTGGAAAAACTGGGTCCGGGGGAAAAAAAACAAGCCCCCAAAAAACGAATGGTCGATTCCAACCGGATCTCGTGACTTATTGAAGGCCTCTAATTCAGACCAATGCAATTTCTTCAGCTGTTTTACTGCATCAATATGAAAAACTACCACATTTGACGCGTGGCAGGTGTTTCTGATCCCAACACCATATCCAAATAATTGATTACTCACCCATAGCAGCCACAGATTATTCGACCATGATAAAGGAGTTTTGCACATCCCTAGACCGTAGCAGGCCCTCATCTATCTGGATTAGTAAACAATCTATAATAGCAAGTTACAGAAGCCCAGCAGGTTACCCCGTTTGACTTAGAAATGCTCGTTTGACCGGTAGTGCCATGGCTAAATCTTTCCTGTGAGACTGGAGCAGAGCAGGTGGCTCAGCCTGAATGACTGAGTGGAACAAAAGGCCACAGACACTGCGCGCTTTCACTCGCACAGTGGAGAGCGATTTTAAGCAATACTTAATATTCCGGTCATACCAACTGACACTTGATACACAGATACCGTGACATGTGTTAAATAATACCTTCCCCTACTAGAATATAAACTCACTTTATTTGCTTATAAGCCTCTTAGAGCTCCTTGTTGTTTTAGAGGATTATTTTTCTGCGGTGCATATTCCCACAGAATGTCTGGTAAAATGGAAAGATGAGAATAAACAGAAAGGGTTAATAGAGTCTAACAAAGACCCTGTTTACACCTGGCATTAACATGCATCTTGGGTGTTCAGATCACAAGTTGACAGCGCCAAGTAAATCTGTTTACACCTGGCATGAGAATGCATCTATACATGCGTCTCGAGGAACCACTTTTGACCCTGCTCTTTATGCAAATAAACATTTCCGTTTGCAAAGACCAAATGCGAAGACCGTGGCACGCGGGCAAAATCAAAACAATAGACTGAATTTTTGGTGGTGTGTACTGTACTCAGTTCAGGGTTCAGGCTGAACAGATTTATTTTGACGATTTAATCGTAAATCTGCCGAAGCCAAGCGATCGGATCTCTTACCGCATTGAGTACGCATTGGGTGCGTTTGCGACTGGCATTAGTGATAGGATATGATCTTGTGATCGGATCACCAAAGACACATGTTAATGCCAGTTGTAAATGGTGACAAAGAGTGCATGAAAACCTGACAGATGAAGAGGGAGTTGTGAAGGTCTAGAATGTAAGGATTGGGATTGAAAGATGGTATGTTAACTCTCAGGAGAGACTAATATCGTGCTCTTCAGGCCTCTCAACCAATCACTAAACGCACGTCTACCCACTCTGCCTTTCAGATGCAGCAGCAAGGCGCATTCGACACAGCCAGTTTCAAATACATCCCATTTGCGCTTCGGGGACAGTGCTCTCGATTTTTAAGGGGAAAATTAGCACAGTTTAACTGTGGTCTCTCTTTTCGGTCCCTCATTTGTGTGGTCTCGCTATAATTACTCTTTCCACAATAAATGAACAACTTGTGCTCCATATTTTTTCTTTAAATTTGATACTGTGATGTTCTTCCTGCTTTTATGTTTTGTCCTCTCTATATTCGCGTCATATATGTATGTCATGGTGAAACTTGTTTTTTTCCGCCATGCCTTTCCCAGCTGCTCTTGCTTTCGAAGATTAGCACTGGCTCATGGACCAATGTTTCCTTCTCCTATTTCAGAGAAGTTCACTCGGCCTCATTACGTTGCAAAACTGTCATTCTGACCTGTTGAGCTTTGCTTGCTTCATTTCCTCAGACTGCCTCATTCTCTTTACAATCTTTTGATCTTGTGTCGTTTCTGCCCATTTCTATCCAACTTCCATATAGAGTAGAGGGCTCCTGTGAGAGTGCTTGTTAAGCCCAGCGTATGAACTGGCGCAGTGATAGAGTTCCGTTCTTGCAGACGTCTTTGGTCAGTTAAGCATACTGGGTGATCCCTGGGCCACCCAGAACCAGAGTCGGCTGATGGACCGATGCCAGCCAGGTAAGGAACAAAACGCACCCTGCTCAAACATGGAACACTACGTACGTACATGAGACTGGTGCTTTCATACAAATTCATACACTTCGTCTCACACACCAATGTACACACACACAGCACTTGATGAAAACCAAATTGCTAACAGCTGTGTTTCCATAGTTTCTTCATAAATCCAGACCCAATTCCTGCTAAAGTCTTTCTTTTTGATGACTAATCTGTAGCTTACTAAATGCTCCTGCCAAAGCAATGTCTTAGTTGTACTTCCCTGTGTTGAATGGTTTTATAGATGCATACCAGCACACACCCTCCCTCTCTCCCCTAACTCACATCTTGCTTATTTACACATGCCTGCCTTATGGATCCTATTTGCAGGCTGCAGGAATGATGATTTTTTGATCATGGCAGTTCCACCTGACCCTTTTCAAGGGTCCTCTGACACAGAGACACAGGCGATGGTGTTGAAACGTACCGGTTTGTTGAAGAGAGTGGGAACGATGGAACAAGCCTGGAGCAGATGGAAACATGTCATGACAAGGGCTCGTGTGTGTGCGTGTGTGTGCGTGTGTGTGTGTGTGTGTGTGTGTGTGTGGGGGTGTGCGTGTGTGCGTGCGTGCCCACCCGCCCGCCCTCATTCGGTTAGAAAAACAAGCAGAGTTTGTCTTCCTCCAGCGCTACTCCAAGAAAGTTTCAATCAATTCTTGCCACATTGTTCTGAAGTGTAGTCAAGTGGATAAATATTTCCCCCCTCGCGCCACCGTCTACTCGCTCTCTATTTCTGCCTTTTCTCTTGAGGTGATACTCCATCAAATTGGTCACTGCCGCAGGCCCGTTTACTGCCCCCATCCACCTGAACCAGACTCTGTCTGGATGACTTTCTTTCATAAGATTCCCAACATTTTCAAGGGACTCATAAATAGCCAAAGAATCCCTCCTGTGTGGAGTTACCATAGTAACCAGAAAGCGGAAGTCTTTCTTTTGTTTCAGAGTACTAACGGGAGACACACTGCCTGTACCACGAAGTGTTCAAATGTCATGTTGACAGCTTTTTTATGATACCAAGATCAAATGGGTTATACCCAATTAAATATTAAACCTTTGGGTTGAATAGTTTAATATTTATAACAATCATTTTGTTGTTTTTTACATGTATGTTTGGCTCTGGTTCTCCTGTAAGTAATTGTAATTGTACTGTAAGTCTTCAGAATAAGAAACAGCTCTATTTATTTTGTCGAGGTGCTCCACCAGAGACTGCAACCAAGGAAAGCACATTTTCTGCCACACTAGCTTGCAAGTTAATCAGCCTCTCTGAGCCCAGGTGTAGGTGGAAGTCATTTTTAAAAGTTCTACTGTTAGCTGCTATTACACATGCTTTGAGTTTGTGTTGAGGAGGACACTAATGCAGTCTTAATCAGTTATTATTTTTATTATTTTTAATTTCCTGTGCTACTTTTGTTAGTGACCTGTTCCAGTTCTCTTATCACCGTATTTCATAAGCTCACACCCGATAAAGGCTGTCTTTTGTCTGCTGTGTCATCCTATCTCTGTTCCTCTGTGGAACACTGAGAAGCCCTCAGGATTGTTCAGTGTTGCGGGGAAGCAGACAAGGAAGCCTGACTCACACTGGTCATAAACGGTACCATTAGGAACCAATTTAAAGTAATGGAGCTCTAATGAAAACAAGATGGCCTCTGCCCTGAGAATTCCACACTTCCTTGTGTCACTTCACTTGCTGCACTCCACTATGTAGATGGATCATCTGTGGACAGTAACTTGATAATGAATACAGCCACTTGACCAGTGTGTTGTACATTGCTGGTCCCTCTGGAACGAGTTGGCTTTATGGCAGCTGTGGCAGAACAGACGGACCAGCAACAGCAGACCACCTGAAGTTCTCCATATAGGGAAGGGAGAATTGTCTGGTACAGAAATGAGTCTGAAAGCTACCTGCAGCCTTCACATAACACGTGTGAGCCAAAACCTTTGTACTTAGGAGAGGGCATTGCATGTGTCACACGACATTTGTTATTTCTGGTTCATCATTTGTTTTGATTGCATCAGACCCAAGGACTCAGTAGTTATTGGTAGGTAGTACATGGCCTGTTAAACTAAAGGGGTACACATACAACCCACCACCATGAGCAGGCACAAGACGCAGGCGCAGAACCCGGGCCGCGGGCGCCAGGCACGGACCGCAGGCCCGGAGCCAGGGCCTGCGCCCACAGACCGACACCCCGCCCAAACCGTCCGCCCCGCAGGCTAGCCGGCGGGACCCCCATGCCAACCTGCGCCCTCTGCAAGAGCAAGGCTGTTTTTAGACTTAGTGTGGGCCTAACTTTATTTATTGTGACAAAAATTGTTGTGTTGATAGTTTGGTAATGGCTATTTGACTTCTTCTGCATTTATAGTGTTTTATGCCAGTTTGCTCCCTGGTTGGTTTGGGTTTGGACACTTGTCTAATTCAGTAATAATTCAGTGCAGTGTAAATCAACAACATTGCAGCCAGATCCCTTTAGCACTCAAGTCTAATTGTATTATCTGCAATTAAGGTCGGATTGCAAACACCAGCTGATGCTCTGTACACTTCATCTGGTCGTTTTGCATGCACAAGTCTGAGCCCACTCTGTAGGTTTTTAGAGATCAAAATAAATGTAAAATAAAAGCTGTCTCATTTTGCCATGTGGTGCCAGATTGCCATCACTCTTTAAATATAAAATTTTGATTCAATTAATTGTACCTTGTTTTATAAACGAGTGTTCTGCAACATAAAAGCAGGCAGATTGTACAAATTGCTATGGTTGCCAAAATGCCACAAATTGCTGGAACCAGAACAGTCTTAAAAGGAATGGACTACTACAGTAAAATGTAATGAGGATAGATCAATAAAATGTTGGGGAGGCAATGTTGGAGATTATGCAGTGTGGTTTTGAATGTGACCAATTATGTGCAACATGCACATTTACAAAATGTGTATCACGTTTGGTTAAAATGCCTTTCAAGTCGGGATGTTAATAACTACCCATTTCACCGTTAACTGGCAATAAGAATTTTGAGCGGATTAAAAAATAATTTCTAAATAAGCATCCCTACTTTCAAGCAATGTCACTAACAATGTACTTTTTACTGTTTTTTTTTTTTTTGGCTTTGCTGAAGTCTCATTGAGCAAGCTTTGTAACGTGACTGAGGCCTTGATATCACTTTCTATTTTGTAAACTAATGAGTCATTAGGTTGCTAATGAGGCAACTCTGATGTCAGCTGACATTTGCATTCCCAAAGGATTAATGCTAATTTTGTGTAACAAATTCAAAGCTAATTAATTGGGTTTGCCCCCCCCCCCCCCCCCCCCCACCTACACATTGAGTGGTTCTACTATTATGAATTTATTCAGACACAGGATGCAAGGTTAATTAAATAAACTACCTGATTAAGTAGGAAAAAAACCCCCCAGTAAAACCGCTCTGGACGGCTGCTGTTGTAGGTCAACATGCCAAAATGTGCATGTGAATTCAAAATGTAAGACTTTTTAATAATTTGAATGAGCCAATTTAACAAAATGTCAACAATTCAGTTTTGTGTTCCACAATGGAAGATAATTGAAAGGTTAAGGTCATACACCGGGGAAAGACCTTCTTTGTGACTCAGTTGCAGAGCCCTGAAGCCCTGCTCGCTCGCCGTTCGCTGTTTTTTGATAGTTTATTAATATTACACATGTCGTGTCTCCAAAGTGAACCAAATTCGACACTGCACGTACTTGGGTCCCCAATGATACACCCGCCAAGTGTGAAGTACATCGCATGAACGGTTGTCGAGATAATGGAAGGACATTCAGACAGACAGACAGACATTAGATTAGATAGTTAGATTAGATGTCATGCTGCCAAGGGAGCCTTACACTAACCAAATTGCCAAATAAATGAGAGCGAAATTGAAACACGAGTGATCTTCTACCACCAAATTGAAATTGGCTCATATAGGCCACTCTGTTTTTTAAGGGGAAAACGCAGAAGGGTTTATGGAGTCTTTAAATCCTCTGTGGTCACAAAAAAACATTTATGTTCCTTAAGCTTGCTCAATTTGTTGAAATTAGCTAGTCTTTGAACGGTTGAGTATTTGAGTATTTCAATTAGTCTTTTTCATGTTCAGTGTTATTATTTTAATTTAGTTCCTTGGCTTTCAATGGCAAACATATTTGAAAGTGCTATAATTCACAAATATATTAGCAAACGTAGAAGAATTTTTCCACTTCAAAAACGTTTGTCTGTGTTGTGGCAGCATTTGATTCTTTTTAATATATTTCATTGCTTTTAGTCGACACATTATGTACGTGATAGCTGCTACTGAGTGTTATTATGTCCATGAAAAATTTAAAGAGGCTAGAATCCATTAAATGTGGCCTTCGGACCCTTATTAAAGGAGCAGCAATCTGATAAAGCCGCCTTCTGTGACTGCTGTATACAGATACTTTTCACTTAACCACCTACCTGTTTAACCGCCGTTCAGACTTAAGACCAGCTCTCTGACCAGTCTGTATTGTACACTGTGTACAATACTGCTGTGTCTCAGCGTCAAGCATCTTATCGCGCATCACCCTATATACACTATATATACTATATACGCTACAGTGGGGCAAAAAAGTATTTAGTCAGCCACCAATTGTGCAAGTTCTCCCACTTAAAAATGAGATGAAATGAGAGTCCTGTAATTGTCATCATAGGTACACTTCGACTATGAGAGACAGAATGGGGGGAAAGAATCCAGGAAATCACATTGTAGGCTTTTTAATGAATTAATTGGTAAATTCCTCGGTAAAATAAGTATTTGGTCACCTACAAACAAGCAAGATTTCTGGCTTTCACAGACGTGTAACTTTTTCTTTAAGAGGCTCCTCTGTCCTCCACTCGTTACCTGTATTAATGGCACCTGTTTGAACTTGTTATCAGTATAAAAGACTCCTGTCCACAACCTCAAACAGTCACACTCCAAACTCCACTATGGCCAAGACCAAAGAGCTGTCAAAGGACACCAGAAACAAAACTGTAGACCTGCACCAGGCTGGGAAGACTGAATCTGCAATAGGTAAGCAGCTTGTTGTGAAGAAATCAACTGTGGGAGCAATTATTAGAAAATGGAAGACATACAAGACCACTGATAATCTCCCTCGATCTGGGGCTCCACGCAAGTTCTCACCCCGTGGGGTCAAAATGATCACAAGAAAGGTGAGCAAACATCCCAGAACCACACGGGGGGACCTAGTGAATGACCTGCAGAGAGCTGGGACCAAAGTAACAAAGGCTACCATCAGTAACACACTACGCCGCCAGGGACTCCAATCCTGCAGTGCCAGACGTGTCCCCCTGCTTAAGCCAGTACATGTCCAGGCCCGTCTGAAGTTTGCTAGAGAGCATTTGGATGATCCAGAAGAGGATTGGGAGAATGTCATATGGTCAGATGAAACCAAAATAGAACTTTTAGGTAAAAACTCAACTTGTCGTGTTTGGAGGAGAAAGAAAGCACCATACCTACTGTGAAGCATGGGGGTGGAAACATCATGCTTTGGGGCTGTTTTTCTGCAAAGGGACCAGGACGACTGATCCGTGTAAAGGAAAGAATGAATGGGGCCATGTATCGTGAGATTTTGAGTGAAAACCTCCTTCCATCAGCAAGGGCATTGAAGATGAAACGTGGCTGGGTCTTTCAGCATGACAATGATCCCAAACACACCGCCTGGGCAACGAAGGAGTGGTTTCGTAAGAAGCATTTCAAGGTCCTGGAGTGGCCTAGCTAGTCTCCAGATCTCAACCCCATAGAAAATCTTTGGAGGGAGTTGAAGGTCCTTGTTGCCCAGCAACAGCCCCAAAACATCACTGCTCTAGAGGAGATCTGCATGGAGGAATGGGCCAAAATACCAGCAACAGTGTGTGAAAACCTTGTGAAGACTTACAGAAAACATTTGACCTCTGTCATTGCAAACAAAGGGTATATAACAAAGTATTGAGATGAACTTTTGTTATTGACCAAATACTTATTTTCCACCATAATTTGCAAATAAATTCTTTAAAAATCAGACAATGTGATTTCCTGGATTTTTTTTTTCTCATTTTGTCTCTCATAGTTGAGGTATAACTATGATGAAAATAACAGGCCTCTCTCATCTTTTTAAGTGGGAGAACTTGCACAATTGTTGGTTGACTAAATACTTTTTTGCCCCACTGTATATATACTATATACACTATATATACTATATACGGTATATATACTATATATGCTATGTATACTATATACGCTATATATACTATACGCTATATATACTGTATAAACTGTATACATCTCATCTCATCAACGTTCTCAGTCTTGTTCCCGTAGTCTGTCAGTATTTACTACACTAGCGTTCACAATCCACCAATTCACTTAACGACCTGGTCCTAGGAACGAAACTCGGTCGTTAAGTGATGTGTACCTGTAATTACTTTCATAAACTTTGACTGCAGATGGAAATTAAGAAAATGGACTCGGAGGTAGTGCTGGGCGATATGGCCAAAATTTTTATCCCGTTTAAAATATTTCATACCAGTCAATAACGACATTTCTCACTATATATATATATATATATCACATTAAATGTTTGTTTTTTTATATAAAGAACACCTTTGCATTTGTCCATGATGCATTTTTAAAACACATTTATTGGTTGAATGAAATTGTCTGAATTAACATAAGTCTTACGATTAACATCAGGCATTGTTTAAAAAAAAAATGTTACCTAGCAACATTTGGCTGCTAGGTTTGCTGCTAGGTATTACCCAGGTACTGGGTAATACCTAGGTATTTTTTACAAAATAAATATCAAAGAAAAATAGGGGGGGGGGGGGGGGGGGCATCTGAAGATAAAATGTTAAACATTATTTTTAATGAACATTGCACAGCACTCTTAATTTAAGTAAGAAGAGAACAAGAAGTAACAAGTGTAGCTGCTTTAATTAACATTTCACATGAATAAAATCTAGTTAAAAACAAAATAAATATGGCATGTAGGCCTAAATCTAAATTAAGTGTGTGGTGTTTCCCCTCTTCGTCGGCACATCTCATCGACATATTTTACATTGGATATTTACCGTCCGCTTTGGGTCGGAACTTCAGTATCCCAAAAAAATGGCAAACTATCGATGGATGTGGCTGTCATTTGTCAACGCTACATCTTTCTCCTTCTCTTCCGAGTTGCTCACTTTGGACAGTACTGCTCTGTCTCCGCTGCCTGTGTGTTTACAAGTAAAACCTACCCACGAGGGAGGGGCTGGGGCTTCTTTCCATATCGACATACCTAATTGGCTAGAGGTGAAAGGTCAGCTTTAGATTGTTCAAATTGATTGGCTTTTCGTTGCCACTTGTGCTTCTAGAAATGAACAAATCGGTTGAGGACATTTTCAAAATTATCAAGCTTATTTTATTCCGACATTGAGGGGAAAAAAATTGTGTGCCAGTTATCGTTTTATCGGTTAGCACTTCTCAGAGATTTTGTGAATTGAAGCCCATTTAATGGGATTTATTTCTCTCTCTTTCACCGCTGTAGCACCAACTCGGCTGGCTCAGAAGAGGCTTTTTCTGCAGCGGTGATTCATTAAGTGAAGATGTGCCCAGGCTAATGCAGTCTCTTCCTGCCTCTAAGGAGAGGTTGTAAGCCATAAAGGCATAAAGAAGGCGTTTGTGTCTTTCCGTCTGTGCGTCCCAAGCTGCCTCAAAATAGACTAGATTTGTAGTGGTTGTGTGAAGGAAGGGGCGTAGGCCCTCCCCTCACTTTTATACAGGCAGCACTATTAGTGCCACGGCCCCCTCTTCTCTCACAGTCCAGATGGGATGTTTGGACAGCACTGCAGCCTGGACGCCACTCCTTTATGCAGGTCCGCTGCAGACACATCAGCACTGTCTCCATGGCTGCAAACCGGATATTATCCCCCCCACCCCCCGCCCCCCCCAACCACCACCACCACCACAACGCAGCCACTATTTTCACTCTTATTCTTGTGCCTAAAGTCTCTCTCCGCCTCTTCCTTTCCGTCTCTCTTTCTCTTTCTACTAAGCCTTGTGAATCATGCAAATGTATATCTGCTCTTGTGTGAGGCCAGGGCAGGGATATCAAGAACCATGAGGGTAGTTGAGTCAAAGAAGAAACAGACCCCTGCCTAGACTAAGTGTTATGTAATTTTTTATGATTTTGTTTTTAACCTGATCTGAGTTTGTATCGTCGTGCACATCAAATGGCATAGATTCGTGGTTTACCAATGGATTTTTGACATAAACAAATTTTGACGGCAGTCTGGCATGCCTTGTGGACTGAGGTGCTTCATTCTTTCTCTCTCTTTCATCTGGACCGCCCTTTCATATATGAGGACATATATATGGTGAGCAATAGGCAAATGGCTCGATACAGGATTTCTCTGGTCAGTCCATTACGTTTCATGGAAAGAGCAGGTGCTTGTAATGTTTTGTACACTTGACTAGCAAGGTGGCAACAACTACTGGCCAAGTGTTGAGCTGCAAGTGGAAAAAGCATGGCATCTTTACCATGTAATTAGATTGCATTTGTTTCATGCGGCTTAAACCTGTTGTGTCATTTTGAACAAAACTGACATGGCTCCCAGTTTCACTTCTGTAAAAAAAAATAATAATAATAAATACTCCCTGCCAGGGCTGGGCGGGCTCCAAAAGCATGTCTCACCCTCAAGGAGGCCCAGTTCTAGTGAAGTCTGCTAGGGGGCTGTGCTAGTCTCCTCCCACCCTTTTCTTTACCCACAGGCCAGACCAATGGAGCCACGGAGCGACTGGAACTGTGTTCGAGGCTGTGCGATTCTCTGCAGCGGGGTATTGTCATCCTGACTAACCATCACTGCTCCGAGCCCTGAAACGCTTCATTAGCCTTTAACAAGACTGCAGAGGAGGCTGCTCCAAAGCTCCATTTTAACCCTCTCCCTCCAGCTCACACATACTGCCACCGTCAGAGTTCTCTGTCTTAGCTCTGTCATATCATTGGCATCCCTCCTTGTTCCCAAATAACAGTTTCAGTTCAGAGCTTGAATCTCTGTTGGAAGTGATTGTGATTCTGAGCACTGCAAAGGATGTCTTAGACCAGAGGGAGAAATGGAGGGGGGCTGGTTTGGACTGAAGCCTCCTTCATAGACACCCACCCTGAATAGAGCTCATTGATGCTCTCCTCTCCTGCTGCTCTCCCCCTATTCCCTGCCCCTTTTCTCTTGGATTGTCACCCCTGAATGGGGCTTTCAGGGCTTCAGACTAGCAGGTTGAGACCACAAAACCTTCCTCTCGTGGATAAAGGGACAGGTTTTGGTCTTTAGAAGGCATTAGTCAACTAGTCAGAGACCCAGCCAATCTCATCACACTTTCACTGTGATCACACAACAGACCTTTTTACTCTTGGGGCACAAATTAGATATTGTACTCAGTCTGTTGTGCATACAGCCAGATTTTCACACACATAGAGTTGGTTTGTTCTTTAGTGTGGGGCTGTTTTGTGATAAATTACATAAAATCAAAATGTATGTCAGGTATTAGTTTCCATGATACCTGGTTTCAAGTTGAGTGATCTTGTCACTCGCAATTTGTTCAGTTCCCTCTCAGTGCCTATGTCAAATTTCATATTCAATTTCATGCGATAAATGTTCCATAAAACCTGAATTATTTGATTAACCAACCACCCTTTTCCACTTAATGTTAACAACTACTTCCCACCCTCTCAATCCCCTTTTTCAGGGTGTACCTCAGCTCCCCTGTGCCAAGGCTCTCTACAATTATGACGGCAAGGAACCGGGAGACCTTAAATTCAGCAAAGGTGACATCATCATCCTGCGCCGGCAGGTGGATGAGAACTGGTATCATGGGGAGATGGGTGGAGTCCACGGCTTTTTCCCAACGAACTTTGTCCAGATCATCAAGCCGTTGCCACAGCCGCCTCCACAGTGCAAAGCTCTCTACGATTTTGAACTGAAAGACAAAGAGGCAGACAAGGACTGTCTGCCTTTCTCGAAGGTGAACACAATGATAACACTGCCACACCCAGAGCTCAGCCACGTGGCCACTGGCACGAAGGAAGGGCTTTAATTACAGAAAGTTATTATTTTCTAAACATAGGTTTTCTCAAGTAAAATACCCAGCACATACTATACCCAGGGTTTCTGAAGCGCATCCATAGTAGATCAATGTTACATATATAAAAACACATGTCGTACTGTTATTTACCCTGTGCAAAAAACACAAGTCACACTTTATTTATAAAACACATTTCATACCAGGGCAACACATAAATGGGTAGAATGCTGACAGTACGAAGCTGCTATGTTTAATTGTTAAAGTTTTGCACCGGCATTTATTTCCTTTACTAAAACATTGTCTCTTCCTCATTATTCCTGGTAATTGTTTTTTTAGTATCATAGAGTACAAAAACCTCTTGGTTAGTAGCTTCTGTAAATCTGTAATCTCCTTGTACCAAAACCTTTTTGTTTTTCTTTCTTCCCCCCCCCCCCCAGGATGATATTCTTACTGTGATTCGAAGAGTGGATGAAAACTGGGCTGAAGGGATGTTGGGAGATAAAATTGGGATCTTCCCCATCTCATACGTTGAGGTAAGGCATCTATCGCATGATGAGTAAATTTCCGTACTTCTCAACCCTTCATCTCGAGAATTGAGAGAGTCTGTCTGGATGGAGTGTTTTTCGTGACGTAGCAAGGCATATTTTAAGCATCAAACATTATTTCCTTGGTATTAAGAGATTATTTTAAAAGTTTGACATTGGTTAAAGCACTTTATTACACTTATCGGTATTTCTAGTTGGGAAAAACCCAGGCAGAATGCAGTTAATCTTGGTACCAAAAACTTTTTTTTTTTTTTTTTCTGCACCAAAGCCATAACACTAATGAAGATAACAGGAAGGCTGAAAATATCTTATCTTGTTCTTTTTCTAATTAAATATGCATTAACGCCTTCTGTGAATTTGTGATCAAATTCGAACATTAATTCTAATTTGAAACTCGTGTGAAAATGGTCGTAGATCTGGTGGATGGTCTCATAGTTCAATGTTATTCTTTCATTCTTTTAGGTGTTGAGATTGGTTCGCTGATATGCTGTAGGTCAAATATGAATTCTCTTGCTGTGAAATGGGCCTGCCGGTCACTTGCACAATGCAGAAAACATGATTTGTTTGTGTTTCGTTTCGTCTGTGTCGTTGTTATCGCTGTGGTTTTAACTATATGAATCCAATAGCACTAGAACATGGAATTGAAATTATATTACAGGTCTCGCAGATCCGTCTGGTTCCCAGGCAAATGATATACAAGTCATCACTTTCTTTAATAATTTAAAGAAGCTGCTGCTGGTGTTAATGGGGCCGTTTAATCAATTAGCGGTGAGGATTCAGAGTGCAGTGTGCTGGTTTGCAGCTTTGTACCTGATGAACCGGGCTCAGAACGGGCTCTCTGCTGAATCAGTGTGAAATGCTTGACTTAACCGTCCTTAGTAGAGGGAGAGCTGCTCGGGGCAATGTGCGACGCTGAGCAAGCGCTCCCTGTGATTAACTAAAAACCTCTCTGGTGTTTCTCCTTTGATTTTTGGCCCACAGGAGTTGGTTAGAAAGCCAGCAGTTTCTGTACAGCCGCTTCTCACCCCAGAGGCAGAAATCCTCTCTAAACGTCCTTGATCTGTTGATATCTCTGCATCTAGTCGTTTCCCCTGACTAGATAAAGACAGAGGTGCTCCACTACCACTAGCTTCATCATGGAGAATGACAGCTTATATTATATTATGAACAACTTTTCTTTACTCTCCCCCTCTCTCTACTCCTTATTTTATTCCCACCAGTGCTGACCGATAAATATTATTTTCATCGTCATTGCAATATGAACATGCGCGATAAACACATCCCTTAAGACTGCCTGAAACGCGATGAAGAATACAAATAATTTTATTATCACGCGCCGCACATTCATACTCAGCGTGCGAACATTTAACCTATCGGATAAGGCAGACATATATATCAAAATCCGACTTATTTTCAAAATTGAAGATGTCAACTTTAATTCACTGAAACCTTGAACTAGAAGGCAATCGGCAAACAAAATTCTGCTTGGATTGGGCTCGGGCGTCACCCTCATCTTATGTCGCAGCGCCGTAGCAGACAGGCAAACGTTCCTCCATGTTTGTTTACACTCGCTTCCGCATACAGATAACGGAAATCACTTGGACATAAAATATTGCCATGAAGCAGTTATGCTGCTGATTTGCGACAGTGAGAGAAACGTTCTTGGGGTGCGCTGGATTCATAACACCAGACCAAACAAGGTCATCATTGCGAAGCAGAACGCGGCACAATAATAATTTTATCTCGGTTATTTTGTTTTCATAATCGTTAGAAGCCAAAATCATAATTGAAAATAAAATTTGATTAATCGCTGCTTCCATTACTTACTTCTTTTGTTATATTAAAAAAAAAGTTATTTTTTCATTATTTATTGGTTTGGGTTTGAAATAGTTTTTGTTGATCATTCCTTATAAGAAAGAGAAATATTTTTTTTTATAAATGAAGGGAAAATAAACCTTCCTGTCAGTTGACAGTTTACTGATCATAGCCTAATTGTGCCAACAATAAAGGTAGGCTTATTTTTGTTCTTGAAATATTTGTTCTTGTTTATCTCTCTGAAAATAATTTGAATCAGAACCGAGATTGGATAAGAACCGGATTCGATAAGCGGAATCGGAATAGATTAAAATGAAGCGATACCCAAGCCTAGTATTGATGCGCAATTTGTTCAATAAAAGCATATTCAAAATATTTTTTTATTTCTTTATTCAGTGGGCATAGGCTATTCAATGTTTGTGGTCTGTTATTAGTGTACTGATTAAAACAGAAAGACAATGAACTTTATAGCTAATATGCACACTCCAATTTGTTTTCTTTTTATCGCAAATCGTATCATTGGTGCAATGTTAAACAAAGTTATCGCACATTGCAGATTTTCCTCATTGTGCAAGGCTAATTGCTACCTTCACCTCACATTCTTGATGTCTCTTAACCCCCCCCATTTTCTTTCCCCCTAGTTCAACTCGGCGGCTCGTCAACTTATAGAGTTGGACAAGCCTACGGACTCCAGTGGGGACTCTGGTGAGGGGGCCTCATCGGGGCCCCAGACCAATGGAGCCCGGGCCGGGGAGAAGAAGAACAGCAAGAAGCGGCACTCTTTCACCTCCCTCACCATGTCCCACAAGCCCTCGCTGGCCCCCCCTCCCCAGCGCCACTCCATGGAGATCAGTGGACCGGTCCTCATCAGCTCCAGTAACCCCACAGCTGCTGCCCGCATTGGAGAGATCAGTGGGGGTCTGTCCTGCAGTGCCCCTTCACAGGTGAGACACTGGTGCATTTTGGCGACATTTTTTGACAAGGATGCGCAGTGCAGAATATGATACATTGGCTACGTTTAGATACCCAGAGCTTCACCGTGTCCTTGTCAATTACTTCAGAACTTAATGTAGTAATTGAATTAATCTGCTCTGAACACAAAACTGGAGAACTCGGTGGCTCCAACGTAGGGCTTGGCAATATATCGATATGATAGCAATATGGTGATTATGATATAATTTTTGAACTTCATAGACTGTTGTAGTTGTTCTATAATAATATAATATCCAAATTACACAAATATTTCTTGTGTGTAAATATCTTATGAAGGAATCAATAGTCATCCCCTCAATCTATATATACCTTCTCTTATGTTTTGAGAGTTCCCCCTTTATGTGAACGCATTTGCCAGCATCCTTGGCACTACCATTAAATCAAATGACTACAGTAAACAGTCAGGAATGCAGAGCATTCTGATACTTTGCATTTCCACAAGATGTTTGGTTCCTTCAAATGTTCCGCTCTCCTCCTGTCTGCAATTAGTTTGACTCGCCACTCTCCTGTCATACTGAACAGCCTGTTGCTCCATCCAAGCGTTTGAAATCACAGATGTGTGACTCCATTCGCCCGCAAAAAATAAAAAGACTCTAGCCTCCAAGGTCTCCACAGCAACCCTGGAATGGCAGCAACTCAGAGCTGCTGTGTGGTTGCCAGCCGCTGCAGATTGGGTTTGGCCGAGACATTGACAGTCACACAGTCACGCATGTAGACGGGACAGATAAACTGTCCTGTAGATTGGACACAGCCTCACTGTGTGACAGACTTTGGGCTGCGGGAAAATGAAATCTTTAAAAAGGCAACCATCCTTAATTTTCTCTGAAGTTGATAAAGAACATTTCAACCGAAACAATAAATTAACTGGACTCTCGTGTGTGTGTGTGTGTGTGTGTGTGTGTGTGTGTTTGTGTGTGTGTCTGTCTGTGTGTCTGTGTGTGTGCATTCACGCGTGCATGCGTGTGTGTGCGCTACAGAAGGGTTTTAGTACCAGCACTCAAAATGACACAGCCATGCTGTGTGTGTATAATGTGTCTTCTTGCCTTCTAAATAAGACATAGCCTGACTTGATGCTCTAACAGTTTGATAATATTCAGAGCTAGCTTTCATATGTGCCAACGCCCCCAGACAGACACAGCCTTTTCTCTAGCTTTTGGAACTGCAGGATTTTGAATGGAGGTATATTTTTCAAACTATCGTTTTCTTTTCCTTCCTTAGTCTCGTGTGCCCTTGAATGTCCTCGTCGCTCTTTTGTCATTGATTGAATGAAATTCATTTCAAATATGATGATCAAATCTGCTCCAACATTGTGACATCTACACACATCTAGAACAAAACAAGGCAGAGAATCGCTTGCAGGCAGAGAAGTTTCATGCTAAACTGATCTATCTAAGACTTGGCCTCGCTTCACTAATTATTAATAAGATAGTGTTAGCATTCTAAAACCTCCATTCATGCCTGTCCCTGGTGACCAGTGGTGAGGGGTTGTGATCTGTTTGATTTACAGATCAGTGTTTAATAAAAACACTAAAAGGAAGACTCCCCAGGCACAATATGCATACTCCCCACCCCCCCCCCACCCCGACCACCTCCTCACTTCGGCTCATCTCTCTTGCCTTCAAAGCGCAGAGGAAAACAACAAAGGCAAGAGTCGATGCCTCTGGGGCCTGAGGAGTCTATCCTGGGAGTGAACCCTCCCCCTGTCTGCTGCTCTCTACTTCACAAGGGAACAAAAGAGAATTATTGAAGAAATAAGAGATGTGGCTGCGACAACATGATGCATGTATCCCTATTAAACTTGTCAGTTCTTTCATATATGATGCTGTGGTTGCCGATGGCCAGCATGGCTGCTGCCACATGAGGCGTTTATTGTATATGTAAAAGCATGTGTTTTTATAGCGTGACAGTGTTGCTTTGAAGCATGCTCATTCGGTTTTGCCTTTTTGCTGGCACACCCAGTAAGCACTGGCTGTGGAACCAGGGTAGATTGCGGTCGGCCTGCTGTCTGTAATGATTCACCTTGAGAGGCATCTTTGTCTAGATCAGTCATGCATGCAGCGAGACCGCAGTGTACAGGGACATATTGTGTGTCCAACAGTATGGCCTTGTTACTAGGACACCACTATGGCTCAGGTAGAGTGTTAACGATTGGCTTTTCTTTTTGTCCTGTTAAGGAAGTCACCTTCTAATTTCTCCCAACGAAATTCCCTGATGGCTGCTCACCTGACTCCTATCTGAATGTTGTATTGTCAGCACATCATTGTGCTGACATTTTAAATGATAAGATCCACAGTTTCATACTGTAACTGCATCATTATCTGTAAAATGTTCCGTTGTATATAATGAAATATTTACTGGATACCAGAAGGGTTTAAAATACAAATGCATTGTCTTGTGTCATAAAAACTAGGTCATCTTATTTTCCATATGAGACATAAAGAAGGCAGACTAGCACAAATGTCCTAAGGCATGTTTCCTGCCTGAATTAGAATAGGGTTGAATAGAAATGTCTGGGCCAACTTACTTCTGTCTGAGAGAACCGTCTCTTCTACTATATAACTAATGTTGCCAGGCTATTGTAATTTACAATCCGCTTTTTTTGACAGGTTCACATTTGCACAACTGGACTAATTGTGACTCCACCCCCAAGCAGCCCTGTTACTACAGCAACAGTCTTCACATTTCCATCAGAGACTAACTACACATCCATCCATGTGGTAGGTAAACATTTTCTCCAGCTCTGTCACAGAAACTCTCAGAAAGGGGAAAGCATGGAAAGTAGCAAACTAAATACTGGGTTGAGACACCCAACGCTAGGTATTTAATGACCCTCTCCACTCGAAAAGGTGCTTTCTTGATCCTCTCACTTGAGACCAGGGTTTTTTATTTTTCACTGATGAGGGAGAACTCAACTGATGTATTGAAATGATCACAATTTTCAACCTGACACACTGTTGGGCCTATTATGGGACTGGACAATAATGGCCAAAAATGTTATCACAATGTTTTTTTTAATGTTTCTCTATGTTGATAGATGTCATAATAGAGCTTGTTGTCTCGTAATCTAAAGGTTGCTGGTTCGATCCCAGGCTCCTCCTGCTAGCATGCTGTAGTGTCCTTGAGCAAAACACTTAACCCATAATTGCTCCTGATGGCTGCGTCCATCCTTGTTTGAATAATTGTAGGTCGCTTTGGATAAAAGCGGCTGCTAAATGTAAATAAAATAAAATAATAAATATTTATACAAAAATGACATAAATAAATAATATATAAATATATATTATATACATTTAAATTTATAATATAAGCATCATTCTCGTCTGAGAACAGTCCAAAAAGTTCCTAAATCTGCACTCTGTGATTATATGCGGGGACGTTTGGAGCAGACCAAGGGACACTCAGACCAGATGTCACTGAAAATCGTGGATTCTTTCTTAAATCGCTCTCCTTTTGCGGGGATGGGGGCCACGGACGCGGGGCTCAAGTTGGGAGGAGGAGGGAGGAGTTCAAGTTGGTGTTTGAGGAAGTACCCGCCACGTCAGCTCTGGGGGGCCTCATCCTCGCTGCACGCTGCCCGCCAGGGAGTGCCGCAGCCGGGGATAGAGGGGAGGAAGCCCCAGCGCACCGGGACCCCAGCATAGGTCAGACGATTGGCTGTTCGTGTCACATGGTTGTTTCTTTGCTGTACGATTGGCTGTTTATGTTGTCTTTTTAGCTAAAGGAAAACGGACTCAAAAATTAACGCAAATAAATCTCATACATTTTTTGAGAAAATTATCAGCATCATTTCATCGTCCAGCCCTCGCCTATTGTTATCCATAACACCGCTGCGGTGTTCCAGATAAACCGTCAGGGTGGTACGAGATGAGACAACTCCCTTCGGGTCTCGCAGCAGCTTCTGACGTAGGCCTTCCCTCGCATTTTGAGCCTCTGCTCTGAAGCCCTCCCAGGGGCACAGAACGAAGCAGCGGTTTTCTTGTCGCGTCAGAAACCTCCCCCAGGGGAATGGCGACTCCATCCAGAGGTGGTGGAGGAGATTGGTGTCGGTATGGAAAGTTGGAAAGACCTTTTTTAGTGTCAGAGTCCTCGACCCACTGCCCCCCTTGGTTCTCCTTGATGGAGAGGACCAGTCCACTAGGCCAGGATGCTCTGGCGTGTGCCTGGCCGAACAGCCTCCTCTATGCCTTCCCACCGACCACTCTGATCCTGGCAACATTACAGAGTGTGTGAGGGCAGCCACAGAGGGCTGCTAGTAGCCCCGAACTGGCAGTCTCCTCGAAGGGCAGGCCTGGCGCCTTACCAGGAGACGGAACCTCCTCTCCCATTTGGGAGGTCAGGTCTGGCACCCAAACCTAGAACAGCTGCAGTTGTGGGTTGTGGGCCTCTGAGGGGCCGTAACCACTGCTGAATGCCTGTGACCAGGCTGTAGTCCAAACCGTCCATCAACCAGGTCACTATGTATGTCTGAAGATCCAGAGCATTGTTCGGTGCCAATAATACTACGCGTCCTGCAGTCCCTTCTGTAAGGTAAGAGGTCATTTTCAACCTCAAAGGTCTATGCAGCGGCCATCTCTTCACGGCAGGTTATAGTGGACAACCAACCAGTTGGGTCATATGGTTTAGTCACAAGGTTTCTAAAAGCAGCCTGACGCTTGCAGCCTACAAGAGCGATGAGAGTGGCCTCATGGGGCTTGGTGCTAGAGGCCCTCTCGCTGCCTCCCTTTGAGCCACTCGAAGGTGCCGAGTTGAAGTGGCTGTCAGCCAAGATGGCTTTTCTTTTAGCAGTAGCATCAGCCAAACATGTTGGCGAACTCCATGCACTGTCTGTTAGCAAAACCTGTGTACGCTGGAACTCAGACGGGTCAGGAGTTACCCTGTGGCCCAACCCATCATTCCTCCCAAATAGACTCTCCTTCTTCCACATGAACCAAGTCATTGAGTTGGCTCCTTTTAACCCACCACAGGACGGAGGCTGCGAGTAGGCAAGACTATCTTGTCCAGTTAGAGCACTTGGAGCTTATGTTGGTGCGACGACACATTTGCTGGACAGACCAATTATTTGTTTATGGGGAGTCTAAAAAGGGTTTTTATGGATGGGATATCTCAGGCGTGTAAGACTAAGGGCTTTCCTCCCACTGATGTTAGGGGCCATTCTACCAAAGGTCTCACCACATCGTGGGCAGCCTTGAAGGGCATGCTGTTGGAAGACATCTGCGCCGCAGCTACTTGGGCATCCCCCTGTACGTTCTCCAGTAACTACTGGGTCAGTGTTGCCACTCCCAGTGCCATAGGAACAGCTGTTCTAGGTGTCAGATTAGGTGAAGGGTGGTGGTCTCTCATGACCTTGTTGGAATCAGTCATCCACTGCCTCTGGTGGTCAGGAAGAATCAAATACAAGGGTTACGTATGTAACTATGGTTCTATGAATTCTGGATGACTGCCAGGGTTCCAGAGAACCCTGGCGAGAAGATTCCATAGCAACAGAGCCCAGAGTCCCATGTGATTATATATGGGCAGCACTGGGGGTCACGCGTGACTTTGTTGATAGGCCTGTCACGATAACTACGTTTGTCGGACGATATATTGTTCCAGAAATAATTGCGATAGACTATATTATTGTCATTTTAAGACCAATTTTTTTCTACTTGTTTAATGATTATATAAAAGCATGATAATGCAAATACACCCTTTGGAGTAGCAATGAACTTCTAATTCATAAGAATATTCAGGCATTGTAATGTGAAAAAAAAAAAAGTAAAATATCCTAAATAAAACATAAATAAACCAAAACAATAAATTAACTCTCTCAGGACTCTCAGGGTGTGTGGGTGTGGGTACGGGTGTGGGCACGGAGCTGCCTGAGCCCCGCCCAGGGTGAAACTCTGACTCAGACGAGAGGACAGAAGCAGCGCAACCAGAAATGATAGAAAAACGTGTCTTAGAGTAGTTTCTTTCCATTCATTCGGCTCAGTTACGTTCATTTGTAAAAGGTTTACACAACGCAAATAATACATCTTTTATTTGTGGATTTAGAAATACATTTTTGTCTCTGATTTTCTTTAAACCTTAATTAATATTTGTAGATTGTAGTATTTTTTTGTCTTTTCCCATTTCTATTTTTTTGCATTATATATATATGTGTGAATTGTGCACACATAATTCCTTCCATAACACCATTTCCAAATACATTTTCCATGAGTTCAAATATATGTAGAGTGGTTATGGATATTAAAAACAGATTGATGTTACGAGCACCAGAGAGCGTCAAGTTGTTTTGATCATAATTTCCCACGTGACTTGAACGCAGCAGGAGTAACAGTGGCAGAGAGTCCACCTTGGATGCTAGCATAGATAAAACTCAGCCAGGGACTATGATCGCAGTCACTGTGAAAACTCCAAAATATAAGGAGGAGATAGAGATTTCGGAGGGTTCTTCTGTTACCAAGGCACTGTTTAGGTTTCGTCACATTGATACTTGGAGTAGCGGTGTCGTTCCCTGGCACTGATGCAGTCTGAAACACTTCCTCTGGCGATCATCCAGAATTCATGGAACCATAGTTACAACGTAATTACTTGTTGTTTGTATTGTATTTGTATTGTATTGAGTGTTGCATGATTGTATGATATGTATGGTTGAAGAAAAATCATTTTAGAGCGTGGTTTCTAGTTTGGACTGCAGAGATGGGTTGAGGTGGCGAATGCTGGAAAAGTGCTGTCCTAAAGGAAATTTATTTTTGAGGGAACTAAAGGACAAAAGGCGAAGCCCCCTTAGTGATGCGTCATGTCTTTAGTTGAGGAGGAATTCGTACGACACAAAACATCAGGGAATCCCTTAAACCTTCGGAAAACAAGTGCATAATTCTCATCTTTGTGCTTGTGCCTGTGCATTGGTATGTGGTGCTTATGAATGATCAGGAATGTGTACACAAAAGGTTGAGCTCTACGCTTCACTTGGGAACTCAACATGATGTTTTTGTACAGATGATTTCTCTGGCCTGCAGGCAACCTAATTATCTCAGCTCAAGCGTCAGCAGTGAACCGAAACAATCACACACATACACACACATACCACAGGACTGTCTGAGTGCCCCGATCCTCCCCCACTACGTTATAGCAGCACTGGCAGAGCTGAACGAGAATAGACTCGTCTTGTTCCCAGCCATAAGGGCCTCTACCATCTCACCACCTCCGTTTGCACTCATTGGGACATACTTCATATTCCTACGTTAAAGTCCCTGTGAAGCAAAAATGAATGTGTTCTGAGTTTGTCACACCACAGAAAAATGTGTTATTAATCACCTAGGCAAATTTTAGAGGGGCGCAAATTGCGCCCGGATCACTCTCTATTGGCAATGTGCGCCCCTGTCTCAGACTCCCTCTGCATTTTTCCCGTGAAGCACCCTTGGAATCGGCGCCAAGACTTGGCATGAGTTCACAGTCTACATAAAGACACCTTTGGGTGTTTATTCCCAAAACCGTGCCAAATGTGACGGCTCCACGTCATTGAGTCATGTTTTAGGCCCGTCCAAAAAATCCAGACAACAAAAATGGTGAGAAACAGTTTAACAATCTAACTCCATAATTCAGTACAGTAGTACAGTACATTGTTCAGTCGCTTCACATGTTTTTTTTAGCAATTCCTTTCAAGCATGTATAGTGTGTTCAGAAACAAATCACTGAATCGACTTTACAGGGGCCTTAATTCAGTCCTTTTCCCTACAAGACCATTGTGTCTTTAGCGTATATGTGGCTGTGTTTATGTTAATTATGTAATTGTGTTGTTTTGCTACATACCCCACAATGGACAGAACAAGCTAACCAGAAACTTGACATTCTTACAACCGAGTCCAGACTCTACAGAATGGCATGTGCGAGTCATTTGAGCCTCTTCACCGGGACGTAATCTCTCTTGAAGTCACTGAAGTGTATCAATAAAAAAACGGAGCACCCGGAGGAATCTGCTCATGGTCGGCTTGCGGTTTGCTTTTTCGAATGTCTGCAGACATGTTTCGCCGTTTCATATGGTACTAATTAAATAGTGCAATAGATTGAACATCCAACTATGCGGTCTCCTAGCAACAAACAAACAAGCGGGGTTGGAGGAGATTCCCAGTCGAGGGGGAAGTTGGGGCCACGGACGGAGTTGTGGGCCAAGCCATATTCCGACGCGGTGTCAGTTAGCGGGATCCAACACGCCAGATGACAGAGGATCATTTACTATTTGGTTCTCATCCTGTGTCTCACCAACAGACATGTTGTTTTGTTTCCTTATGCAACCTACACTCCGTCTGTTACGGACCGTCTCCGTCTTTCCACCCTGACAGGAAATCAATGATTGATATTATTTGATGTCTAATATTATTTCACCACTAATTTTATTTGTTTGTCTCCACAGGATGCTCTTCCGCCCCCACCACCTCCTCCGCCGCAGTCCTCCCTAGCTGGAGCCGCATCCTCATTAGCTGCTGTACAGAGACCCTCCCCGAGCACAAGTGACCAAAGTGGGAGACAGAGACCCACGGTGTGAGTTACTGAAACGGTCCCCCACCATTCTTGTATGTGGAGGGACATTTCACAATCGCTTCACACCCTCCCGGCCCGGGGGCACAGTGCACTAGCGTTCTCCCCTACATATGACCCCCTCAGCTGTCACGGTGGGGCTGCAGTGTGTGAGCTTGTGCACAGGTGAAGGGGTCAACACCTGGGAACAACAGTCTCCTGGGTCTCATTCGAGACCCCCCTTTACCACCACCCCTGACCCCTCACCCCCTAACCCTTCCCCTCAGTACTACTTTGAGAGCCCCTAAACACCTGAGAAGAGTTAGATCCGCTCGTGTGTGTGTGTGTATGTGTGTGTGTGTCTGTCTGTGTGTGTGTGTGAGACAAACTCTTAAGGTATTTATATTCTCTTCCCCTGACACCAATGAAACAGTCTGCGGAGTCTGAGAACAACCGTTGAGCGAGCCCTCTGCACCATTGGAGTGCAGTTCTAGCTCTGTGGCGTCACTGTGTCCTCCATGGCACAGAAAGTGGTTTAGAGGACACACATTCTGCTGCACGGGTCTCAGAGCAGGCAATGACAGATGGCTGCCAGTCACAGCAGGGGAAATCCAAAACAAATGGCACACAAAATTTGAATTGGTCAACAATTTCCACGGATTAGAAAATCCAATGCGGAAAAGCTCTTGTCTACGGGCGAGTGTTTCAGTCTGTTTTGTTTTTTTTCCTGTTTGTTCCCTGTCCGTGTAGTTATGTGGCCATGTTCCCGTACACCCCCCGCAAGGAGGATGAGCTGGAGTTGAGGAAGGGTGAGATGTTCCTGGTGCTGGAGCGCTGTCAGGACGGCTGGTTCAAGGGCACCTCTATGCACACGGGCAAGATAGGAGTCTTTCCTGGGAACTACATGAGTCCAGTCAGCAGGTCAGTCAGGAACATGCATGTTGATACACACACATTGTCACGCTCCACACACTAGCTATTTTGTTTGTCATTCTATGAATAATTAACGATTTTTGATATGATCCAAATTATTATGCAAATGAAACACCCTGTTGAGGATATCACGCCTTCTTGCTGTTTGAGGACCCCATAAATGTATTTCACATCCTCCTCCCCCAGAACGACGTCAGGCGGGACGCACCCCAAAGTGCCTCTGAGTCTGTGCTCTCAGGCCGGCAGGGGGGTCACTATCGTCAGCCCCTCCTCGGCTCCCCTCGGAGCTATCGTTCCAGGGCCCGACCTCTCCAAACCCCTGGCAGTATGCTCTGGCCCTGTGTCGGCTAGTTCCCAACCTGCAGCGGCAGCACAGACCGCCACAGGCCAGCAGCCTAAAATGCAGATGCATGTCAATTCCCAGATGACGGTCAACCAGGCTCGCAACGCCGTCAGGACAGGTAGGTTTGACGTGAGCAGAAGGTGTTTAAATTGTGCTTTCTTCAGTAGCAGGTCATAAATTATAATACACTTTGTTTGTATACCACCTTCCATACACAACCTGCAAATCAAAGTGCTTTACATGAATATAAGGCAATCAATGATCATATTTAAATAGAATATAAATAATAATATGTACAGTAATAGTACATATTCTATAATATAAATTCTAATAATAAAGAAAAAAATACATTAAATAATTATAAGTAAATATAATATTACATTTAAGATTTGGGTCAACAATTTAGAACTATCATTCAGTGAATCCTTTCAATTGCTATTTCTCTTGAATTACTGCTTACTGCTCTCAAGTTATTCATCTTGAACAAGCAATTCCCAAATAATTGTCCAAATAATTCTCACAATAGTTTAGGGCCCTTTTCAAGAAATTGAACGTGAAATTATTGGCCTGGAATTCACTTCATTCTCAATAATGATCTCACAATATTTTTTATTACAATTATTTTTTTATCCTAACCTTTCCAGCTGCATGCCACAGTCAGGACCGACCCACCGCAGCGGTGACACCGATCCAGTCGGTCACCTACCTGTCCCACTCCGCCGTGTGCCCCCAGCCCTCCTCCAGCTCGGCACAGGGCTGCAGCCGTGTGGGCGTGGCCATGGGCTGCGCCGCTTCCTCCCTGACTCCGCCCAACGTAAGCGCCGCTTCCCTGGAGGGCGACGCTCTGCGGCCCGTGGCGGCCCTCACCGCACCCGGCAACGGCACGGCTCTCAACTGCAACGCTCCCAACGCTACTCTGGCGTGTCGACTGGACAAGGACGGCAAGGTTTGGCGAGTCTAAACGACTGCATTCAATGTCAATATTGGTTTACATATCGAGTATGTCTGTCGGGAAGGCAGCAATCGCCAGCCGACTTTGGCTTCTCATTACTGCAAATTATTTAGGATACAAAACACTCTGTTTGCTGTTGAAAATAGCACTCAACTAGGGGTTTATGTTGAGCACAAAATTTGCACACAAGTGGCGTCTGTTTCCCCAAACGAGCCTTGAGAATTGAGTTACATAGTGGAGGGGGGGGGGGGAGTCAGATGAGGCCAGCCAACAGGCTCCAGCTGTCGCCTTTTTACTGACGCCTCCCCAGTGCAATGCTGATTTGCCCGAACCACATTATCTAAACATTTCCTGTGCTGAAAAGCAGCCAATAATTAAATGACTATGACAGTGGCGTTTGGCAAACAGATTTCAGCTGCAGTTTGGGACCTTAAAGTGAACCGTTGTGTGCAATGTGCCAAAGCAGCCTTATTTGCCCTGTTGTTGAGATTGTCACGCCGCTGCGTCTTGCTTTGGCAGAGGGAGAAGAAAGGTCTCCTCAAGCTGTTGTCCTCCAACAAGAAGAAGACTCGCTCATCACCGCCCTCCTCTCCCACTCTGGATGCGGAGCAGGTGGCGGCAGGGGAGGCGGCGCTGGGGGCCGCGGGGGCAGACGTCGCTCCCAACTCTGGCGCCGCCGGTCGGGTGGAACCCGAATCGGCTGGCGCCGCCGCCCCGCCCTCCTCTTCCTCGTTCCCCTCAGTCCCTGAGGCCTCCCTGCGCAAGAGCAGTCCCCTAGATGGGTGTGCCCCCATCGCTCCGCCCCCCCGCCAAGCCTGCTCCTCCCTCTTGTCTCAGCAACACGATGCACGACCCATCATATGTGAAAGGTACAAGCATGTCACCACTTTGTAATGTCCTCTGGTTTTGGTTTGCATAATGCCGAAACGTACATTGATGGGGGTCTTTATGCGCAACTTAAAGGAGTGTGAGTTTCCTTTTTCAAAAAGGATCCGATAACAAGTTTGGATTATAATTGTTATTACTATTACCCATACTATTCTGAAACAACGACTTAGCTGTTCAATTGAGATTCCAGCAGCTTCCGTCCCTCACTGCCTGGCTCTCTCTGCGTCTCTCTGGTTCCCCAGGTACAGAGTGGTGGTGTCCTACCCCCCGCAGAGCGAAGCGGAGCTGGAGCTGAAGGAGGGAGACATCGTGTTTGTTCACAGGAAGAGGGAAGACGG